>NC_139938.1:10717631-11317631 GCF_963514095.1 Eutrigla gurnardus | reverse complement strand
ATATCATTACCCATTGAGCTTCCTCATCCATGAGCCCAAAGAGCTAACGCACTAGCATGACCTTTAACCCCGCCTCCCAGCCCTCAGTCCAGCGTTGATCTCGGGCTCATGAACACAGCTATTAGTGCACTGCGTTTCTTTTAGGACCCTATGATTTAAAGAAATTCAAAAAGTTTGAGTTTTGCATTTTGGCCATTGCCATCTTGCTTTTTGCAAACAGAAGTGAAATGCGGGGTGGAGCTAAGTAGAGCTGAATGCTGAATAAGTTATTTTTAGGAGACCAAATGTGTTACAATTATCTTTCATGAACTGAAAACACACTATGAAAGTGTTAAACTTCTTTGACAAAAGAACCCAGACCAGACAATGTCCATGGTGGGAATAACATAGTTTTGCAGGTTAAATCAAAGAGAAACAAAGAAATGTGTATTTACACATAAAAGAGATGGTGATTAGAATGTAACAGCTTCTTTAAATGGGGAATTTAATTTCAGCTTTGGGAAACATATAAAGCAGCTCTTTATTTCCAAATATGTTGTATTCATGTCACATTTTATTGTGATAATGTCTTAATGTTGTGGTGTTTTAATGAATGTTTTATTAGATACATGCTTTATACTGTGCTTTATTGTCCACATGGGAGGATTTGAGATCGTTGTCTTATTTTGTTATGTAATTGACAAAAACTGTCAGCAGAGTAGACTCAGTGATGTGTTGTTCAACAATTCTCTGCCATCACTGGTCAGTGAATGAGACCTTTTATTGGATTTTGAGTGTATAATTGGTCATCTGATGGCCCGATGGATTGATTGTGTCATTGTTTACTTCATCTTTTCCATGACAATGTTTGATTGGCCTCCCTCAGGGACTACAAGTAATTCCAGCCTGCTCTGCCATCTGTCCAGTGTTTGGCTGTGTGTGTGTGTGGTTGTGTGTGGTCAGTGAGGTGCTGACCTGGCCAAAGGGACAGTAAGATCCTTTCTGGATGAGGTTTCTACACACTAGCTGTCCAATATAGGTTGACGACAGGAAACAGTGGACATGTCAAAACTGCAGCTGTGAACGAGTTGTCATGTCTGCTGTCAGGAGGAAATGAAATGATGGATAACGTGTACGACATCTACGACTGACTGGATTTGAACTAATTCTACTTTCTGGAAATTGAATGCATATTTGGATTTGTATTAAAATGTTATTCTGGTGATATTGAATTTGACACAATTAGCTTAAAATGGAGAAGTGTCTCGTATATCAGCCAAAGGACCACAAAATCAAAAGGAGATGGACTGCCCTGCTGTCCCTGTTGTGGACAACAAAGAGGAGCAGGACAACATAGAGGAACAGGACAATATAGAGGAGTAGGACAATATAGAAGAGCAGAACAATATAGAGGAGCAGGACAACATAGAGGACAGGACAATATAGAGATTTATGTGTGTGTGTGTGTTTGTGTGTGTGTGTGTGTGTGTGTGTGTGTGTGTGTGTGTGTGTGTGTGTGTGTGTGTGTGTGTGTGTGTGTGTGTGTGTGTGTGTGTGTGTGTGTCTGTGCTCACTGCATAGTAAAACTGTCTTAATGACCAAATGTCAGGTCGCCCTACTCCCTCCTGCCAAGTCCTGTTTCTGACCAAAGCCTGAAGAATAATTACATTCAAAGTGTGCGTTGCCTGGATTTGCCACTGGAACATTCAAAATCAGTAAGGTCAAGTCTTCTGTGGCCTCATTTGTGTTTCAATATTCCTGAAAGCACATCTGAACAAAATAGTGAGGATCTGTTAATCTTTGTACCATCAAGAGGCGGCCATTATATTCTGGGGACATGTACAGACATAACTTAGAGTTAATGAGACGGGACTTTAATTGCACATGTTCAGGACTCTGGCTTCACCTCTAAGTACCACTAAGCTGGTGCCTCATGAATTTGGAGGTTTTAGAATAGCCTTTTTTTTCCCTAATAAGAGAATGGTTGTGATCCTGGGCTTATCATCAGAGAGAAGTGATGCCCTTTTTAAAGACAGTAATTAATTGCTAAGAGACTGAATTTGACAGAGATGGAGGGAGGGAGGGTATTAGTGTGAAAACTTCAAAAACCAAAGTACTGATTTTCTCTTGATGGTGAGCAGTGACGCTTTTAGGTCTATTTGGGGCTGGAGCTACCCTAAATTGTTCCCAAGCCCCCCCCAAATAAGTTGGCTTTTTTAATATTTATTTTTAGAATAATCTTATACTGATAAAAGGGTATACATATAATTTTAAGATTATAGCATCATAGAAAGAATATATTTTAGAAGTATTTCTGTAAAACCTTTTAATCTTTTTTTATTATTTTTTTTATTTTTTTTAGAGACACTGTATCCTCATTTTGCTAGAATATTTCCAGAATAAATACAATACAGTTATTTGGGTAAAGTTCATAATGTTGTCAGATTTCACTGTGACCTTTAAATCAGAAATATTACTGAGCAGAATCACACTCTGATTGAACCAATCTACAGTACAGTAATTGGTGTAATTGAAATTGAGACCTGCAACTTATCTAATGCAGAGAGGAATTAAATATAGTATCACTTTAAGACACATTTACATAATCAGGGCCTGTTCTAAGCATTCAGCTTGTTCAACAGAAGAGAATGGATGAATACGATGTCTGTTGCTTTTAACTTGTTACTAGCTTGACTTCTTCACTGGTTGTTGTGTCGTTCTAATACAGTACTAAAAAGATTTTGTATGCTTCTCCTGGGGGCTAAGCCCCCCCGTCTTTAAAGCTTAGTGACATCTCTGGTGGTGAGTATACTTAATAGTGTTTGAAAACTGATTTTTTTTTAGGTAGAGCAGCTTTAGGTCACTGAAACTTTGTGAAGAAGATTGTGTGAAGATTTGTGAAACACCTTCTAAGGTGCAGATATTTAAAAACGACTGCATTTACGTGGACGTAAAATATAAAAATCAAACATAAAATATAAAACATAAAGTGAGCGGTCCACCTGAACGCCGGCCGTTAGTCTGCCAGAAACAACGGTTTGGGATCAAAATAAGCTCAGTCCACATGCTCAAAATCTTCTTCTCTGGTATTCAACGTATTATTGATGTAGATCTTGTTGTTTTTAATGATCTCTATTGAGTGGTCTTTGTGCTCTGGTGTGGGTAAAATAAAGAATGATGTTGATGTTTGAAGGATATTTCATAGTTTCGTCAACAGTGCCGTATCATTGACCTGAAGAAGCCGGTTATCATAAAACAATGACTATTTGAAGTAGATCTCAAACTAAACCTTTGTATTGCTGGAGGCTGCGAGATTAATTTCCCCCTTCAGTCGGGTGATGGATTTATCTTTGTCTCCATGCTCATCTTTGATTTGGCCACATCTGTTACCCATGAGCCTCAGTATTAATGACAGTGCCAGGCATGCCCTCAAGTGTTTTCATTGAAGCGTATCTGAGCTAAGTCCTCCTCACGGCTCCAAACTCATTACTTGACATGTATGAAGTTAAAGTGCAGCCTGTCAGTTTCCATGTTGATCAGGTGATCACTTCCATCTGTTTGTTTGTTCAGTTCAAAGGGGTAAACGTCATTTGATAGACAATTAATATTTAATGCATCTTACACATACTACACAAACTCTAACAAACTTTCAATGTGGAATGATTTTGAAACCCAACATGGCATTATCACTCTACAGAAATGTAATACTACAATATATTCAGTGTGCCTCTGTAAGGATTTAGCTCAACCTGCACTAAGCAATGAGAAGCAACATGAAATACTCTGCATATATGACTAAACTCAGCTCTCAGATATCAAATCACTTGGAGGTAGTTGGGACGGACTGTGTTTACTTCTTTCAAACTTCCACCATGGATCCAGAATGCAATGTGCTTTAGAAATGATGAACCATATTGTTCATCATCACATTAAATGATCATCCAGCATCAACCTGGTGCTAAAAGCAGTGAAACTAAATCGTGCAGTTATATAACAATAATAACTGCTAATCCATATTCAGTCATTCAGACCCTCTCCCTACTATTTTCACCAAATGAGTCATCCTATTTTAGAGAAGGCTTTTCACATCTTCCATCAATTTCAGTGCCATCTCATACTGGACCATTACCAGATAGCTGTGAAATGACCATTCCATGGGCTGCTTCCGTGATGCTGATTGCAGTAGACATGTCATCTTAGCACACCACGCTCAGATCATGTCTCTGTCTCCCAGATTTTTACAGCAGCAGATGTGGAAATCACCTGAGATTTCAAGAAGGACTGAGAAGATCCAAAAGAAAGAAAGAAGGCAGTTGAGTACTTTGTGTTTCTGTAATTTACTTACATAAAAGACTAAGAAAACCAACATATATTTACATTGTTTACCTAATCAGTGTACCCTTTTGGCCTTTAGGTTTCATCAGGGGGAAAAGTCCAGTTCTAAAAGTGAAGCCAATGCTGAAGTGTCTTAAACTTGCATTCTCTCTACTGGCCATCAGGTGGCCAAAATGGTGAACTCGCAACTCCATACTCTTGTACATAAGGACACTCTCCCCCAGGCCCGGTTCTACGGGGGTGCATAAGCATGCATTGCACCCCCAAAAAAATAGTTTGCACCCTCAATTAAAAAAAAAAAAAAAGATTTTCATTTTTAGAAATATGATAAAAATAATAAAATACTTGCTCACAAAACAAATTGTAGTTAAACTTGTGACAATTTCCATTAAATACTGTTGAGATATGAGCTTCCAACATCACTCTGACTGTTCACCAAACTGTCAAAATCACTCCGCATTTATGTATGGTGTTTTGTTTATATGTTGCTTGGCAACAGTCCGCTCAGTGGGGATCTATTTTTGTTGGCGGAAGCAATTTCATCCGTTTATATGATTAAATAAACAAACAAATCACAATCTATTGTCAATTATTATTATTATTAACAGTACATTTTACGAAATATAACTGTTGTATAAAGTAATATCACGCTCGAGGTCGCAATGTTGTCGCTCTATATCAGCGCTGCTGTGATAGCCTTCGGCGGCCGGTGGCCGGCCGCGTCGTGTGTCGTGTGCAAAATGCGCGCACCTTGATACCATCTTTTAAGCACAGTAAATGTTTGTTGTCCCAACATGTCAGTAGAACTACGCAGAAGTGCTTGTCTATGGTAGAGAGGCCTGTGTGTATAAAAGCGAAGTCTGAACTGAAGCTGGGTAGCTGGTTTTAGTATAGTACTGGTGCACCCTCTGTAATCTCAGATGCACCCCAAGGCATTCTGTTCTGGAACCGGGCCTGCTCTCCCCTACCTACTGGGCTTTAATATATCTCCAAAATAACTGTCTGCAATCAGAATGAAAGCCTTACAACATTAACAGTGTTGGAAAGTCCCTCAGGTATTTACAAAGTTCAGCTTGCTTTAAGCAGTGTGGGTGGACTCCCTCAGTTGATGGAAAACCCCTTGAGGTCAAGGACAGATGAACACAAATGCAGTGCTCAAATTTATTTTTACACAATTTAATTTGGAACAAATCTCAATGCTGTACCATTCAATGAAGACTGGTAACACTGCCCCCCCCCCCCCCCCCCACTTCCTCTGGTCAGACATCTGTCTCAGCTCTCCTCCCAGTGAAAGTGAACACGGCCCCACTGACGTGTGTTGGCACCAGATCAACTAACAGACTGAAAACAGTGTCTGTTCTACTCCTATATTATTTCTACCGTTCTATTGCTAAATCTTTGCAGTAAACACTGAATGAATGCATTAACTTCAACTCTGGAATTTTCCATCAGATAATTCTGCTGGATTCTCCCACATGTCTACAAACAAAAGAACCCCCATGAGTCTCCCGCTGACTCTCCTGATGCCGAACCTCAAACACCTCTCTTATCCAAGCCTCTCCAATCAGCATTTAGCTCTTTAACTTCCTCCAGCTGGGTCCTTGTACCCCCCCCCCCCCCCCCCCCCCCCCAGTGGATTCCCCTACCCTGATCTAACCTCCCCCTGGCGATAAGGGGCCCAGGTGCCATCACTGAACGAGACGTCGGGGTAATTTGACTCGAGGCGCCCTAACACACACAGTCTCCTTACATCAGGGGCAGAAAGGGACTCTGGACATTAAACACTGTCTCATTAGGTTTATTTGGAAGAGACGGGAGACATAATGAGAGGCGGTGTAATGACCAAAAACATCTGATCTCCACCCGCTCCAAACAAAACATTCAGGTAGGGCCGGTGGTCAGGGCCAAAGTCATGTCACGCCTTCCTGCCTCTGAAGGATGTGGTAGGGAGGAGGAGGGAGGAGGGGGGAGGCAGACTGAGGGAATCCAAGTTCAAGCACTTAAGAAGAAGAATGAGGAGTGATGGGTCACAGCTAACTCATCCATACATTTTAGTCTGGGTCTCATGTGATCCAGTGGCATTTGAATAAATCATTTATTAGTTGATAATATTTATATTTGGAGTCTGTAAAGTAACTAATGTAAAATGTACAATATTTCTCTCTGAGATGTAGTTGCATTACTAGCAAGTACTTCAGCATGTACTTCAGTACAGTTTTGGAATAAATGTACTTGGGTACATTCCAACAAAAATACAGTTTATAACGGCAAGCTATATTAACACTTACTCTGAATATAAATACATCGCCAGAATGAATAAAAAGCATCAAAATAGAGCTTGTTTATCTTCTTCCTGGTGGAGGACCCCCTCGGACCCCCTGACAGAGGTCGAGGCTAATCCCTGAATGTCCTGGAAACGCTCCTGGTGTGATTTGATTTGGTTTGTGCCTCCTTGTCTGAAAGTTATAACACAACTTGTAATCTTCTTGAATTTGTTTTAATCAGAGAGCAGTAAAAATAATCTGCACATCTTTGCAGATCAGCCTCCGCTGCAGATGTTGCCTTGTTTATGAAGCAGTTTGACATGATTGGAGGAACAAAAAGCAAAATTATGCTGTAACCGGTGCATCTGAAAGTTTCAGTGCCATCCAGAACGGTCAGCAGCTGGGTACCATTACCCAATTAAATCTAAATATCACAGACAGCTTTTTGAATTAGGGGCATTTCCCAGCTCATTAACATCTCATGAATGTAAAATCAAGAAGCAAATAATTGCTCGGTGATGATATAGTTTGCAATGTCATCACAAATGGTATTCATAAATCACAATCTAAATGCAGTGCTTTTGTTTCAGTTATTAGATTTTTTTTTTATTGCAAGGCAGCACATTGTGATGTTTTATGAGCAAGTTAACATGGCAAACAGATGTACCTGATTTGAGAAAGGGCTTTGCTTATGCATTAGGTGTTCCTGCAGTCAGCAATATGAGATGGACCGCGTTGGTTTGCAATTCCCTGAATGTCAGACATCAGTGAAAAGACAAAGGAAGAGAGTTGACAGGAATGAATGAAGGACTGCTAATGGTCATCTCTGTCTCTTGATCTGTATGGCTGTTTCTGGATGGGGGGTGGGGGGGATTCTGGAGGTTGGAGACATGGACTCAATGAAGGATGATGTCCCTCTTCATGGTGGAGAGGAGCGCTGAGATCCTTCACCCCCACCTCTTCCCTGCTGGTCCCAGGTGTGGAGCAGCTGAACCCCCCAGGCCTCCTGACCCACAGCCTGTCCACAGCTCAATACACCATTAGCCTCTGCAGCTGAACTGACCAGTGTGGCCACCTCACTGTCCACTGTCCACACTGGGAGATGCAATAATTAGTGCCTACAACTTTAACAACGCAGGCCTATATCAATTGTTCTATTGTATATATGAGTAAGACTTTATTGTAAAGGACTGTAACTGAATTATATGATAATATATATGATGTGCCATGATATATCATGGAAGGAACTACATAAATTGGTACATAGAGTGCAGCAGGGATGGCGATGGAAGTTAGCGTCACACTGGGTCCCTCCTTTTAGATATAAAGAGTTGTTCAGCTTTTGTAATCTGTGTATTGTTGAGGTTACCGGATATGCCAGGACTATTTTGTCGACTCATTGGTAGACTTGTACTCTTCCAGACTATTAGCATCAAATCAGGACAAGAAAATTAAAATAAATGCCAAAAAGTCTAAATATTAGCAGGTTCTACACTGGCAAGTACAAACAGATGCAATCACTAAAAATAAATGACGTGGCCTTGGATTGGCCTATGCTTAATCATTTATGAGTGAATATTCTCAAAATTCATAGGACTTTTCTCAGTCACCACACTGGGTGAAAAAAGTTTTGCTCGTCTCCTGAGTTCATTCTAAATCCCTCTTTAATGTGAATAAAATGAAGCGGATAAGAGTATCAGATTTGACCTTCATGAAGGTCATGACCGACCCTCCTCACGCCGCCTGGAAGCAGAGTACTTCACTGTCCCCAGACGTGTCAGAATCACAGCACCGTCCTGACTCGTGATCACAGTTGAAGGAGAGTTTGAATGCTTCTACCCATTACGGTTCTTTTTGTGGGTCTGTTGTATCTGGTTGACCTTTGGTGTTGTGACATTTCACTGAGGTTAAAGGTTGTTGACCAAATGTCAGCAGACTGAGGAGTACGGGCAGATGGCGGACTGTGTTTCAGTGCCTCTGCTTAAAAAAATTGATCTTGTCAATTCATCTAATGAGGTGAGATAAAGTTATGCTTGAAACTATGCAGCTGTGATCATTTAGTAAAGGCACCGGAGAATGTAATCCCTTCAGTGTTATAAATATAGAAGTTACACTTCAGTTGTTTCTGTTCATTTTCAGAAAAAACTTAAATAAGATCATAAATCTTACAGCCTCCCTGCATAAATAAAGAATAAATACATTAAAATATGTTATAAATATATAATATACAAATTGACAATAATCCAGATAATGAGAATTCACCATGTTTAATTTATTTGCTTGTTTGTTGTGTTTTTTATCACGATCCCTGATCAAATCCTATATTGTCCCATCTGTACTTCAAAGGTTATAAATTGAACATATATGTCACTATTAATCCCTTTGTTAGACAAAGAGCCCCTGACCTAGCAGGCTTACCTGAACATAAAGAGTCACGATACATCAGAACACAGCCTCTTTGCTCCTCCGACAACTCCAGCAACCCCCCTGATTTAACAGAAAATGGAGATGACTCTGGAATAATAAAGCAGAAAAAGGTATGTGACTGTCAGTTTATATGAGTAGGTGCATGCATGTGTGTGTGAGTGATGAACGGTGTGTGTGTGTCTGCGTGGTGTCCCTGCTGTGAGCCTAATTAAAAGGCACTGGGTGCAGAGGGGCTGCTTTGGCACCCAACCGAGTCCCTTTATATCCCTGCTTCCCTCCCTCTCTATCCTCTGCCTTTGATTACCATGGAGCACTAATGCCCCTCAATCTCCGCCGCACATGTGACCCCTCGGTGGCTGAGAGGAGAACGACAGGGAGCAGCGATACCCTCGGCTTTGTTGTGATGGCTCAGGGGCAGAAAGTGCTGTTTCGCTCAAATGCTTCTCTAGTTGAAATGAAATGTGACAAAAAAAAAGTAACATGCATCAGGAGTGATTTCGTAATTCAGGTTCATATTTTTGCTCTGCTGCCATATTTCATTTGATGAAATCCAGGCGGCAACTTCCAGTTCTGAGGGGTGAAACCGAGGCTGAACTTGCATTCTCTCTGCTGGCCATCAGGGGGCGACTTGCAAAAAGAAGTATCTCAGTAAACATTGTAAACATGAGTTTATGGTCACCTGCCACTCCTCCACAAATATGATCACTTCTGTTGACTGGTTGCCAAAAATCCAAGATTGGCGACAGTCAAAATGACGAGTCGAAGCTTGAGTCCACAAAACAAGGAGGTGGACGGGTCAGACAAATGGAGGACTTTAGTCCTGGAGACTGCTGTTAGTGTGTCAAAGTAAAAGTAAACATTGACATTTTGTCATGCCAGTCATTCGAACGGGAATCGTTTTTGTCACTTGCTATTCACATGAGTTAGTGAAGTTAACATCAACTACACTCTTTTCCTGATTCTAACTAAATGGATTGCCAAAACCTAACTTCCTGTGCCAGCAGAGAGACTTCCTGTGTTTATTTTTGAAAAAAAAAAAAAATGGAATGAGTGATTTTGACACACCGTCACTGACACATGCAAAGGTAATGCTATTGAGGAATGTAGAGCGTTTGAAGCTTTGGTTTGTTGACCAAACTAAAGTATTTGATGCTGTGAGTCATAAAATACATCAGTGAATACCCCTCTTGTGTATTTTGAAGCTGCTCTTAAAGGAAAACACCACCGCATTTCCATACTGAACTATGTTCTGCTCTGATCTTAGACGAGGTGATACATACCTCCCTCTCCTCTGTGCGTGCACTCAATGGCTCTTGCACGCACTCCGCGCAGCGCTAATTTGCTAGCATGTAGCTTGTCCCAGTATATTCCTTAGGATCCAAAGGGGGGTGAAGTTAGAAGCGACCAAGCACTTCCACGTTGTCCCTATTTAAATACGGTTACGTGAGTAGTTACACGACCCAAGTTTGGTTACACAAAATGAAACATGCCAATTTTTCTAAGCGGATAACAAGGATAACTATATAGTATGGCGGAATAACAACTGGAAGCACTTCGACATCGGCGCAGTAATATCATCACTCAAAACATGACGGGACTATATACCTTCTGCTTGTTTTCACAACCCTGTACAATGCACGTTATAACCATGATGTTTGATTGTTCACAAACTATCTTACTACAACCTGATGCTTCCTCAACTGTGCACAAACTACTACAGGTAGTGCAGGCGACGGCGTGCAGGTCACGTAGGTTCTATTGACGGAAGTAAGAGGGGGAGCGGAGTGATGATATTACTGCGCCGACGTCGAAGTGCTTCCAGTTGTTATTCCGCCATACTATATAGTTATCCTTGTTATCCGCTTAGAAAAATTGGCATGTTTCATTTTGTGTAACAAAACTTGGGTCGTGTAACTACTCACGTAACCGTATTTAAATAGGGACAACGTGGAAGTGCTTGGTCGCTTCTAACTTCACCCCCCTTTGGATCCTAAGGAATATACTAGGACAAGCTACATGCTAGCAAATTAGCGCTGCGCGGAGTGCGCGCAAGAGCCATTGAGTGCACGCACAGAGGAGAGGGAGGTATGTATCACCTCGTCTAAGATCAGAGCAGAACATAGTTCAGTATGGAAATGCGGTGGTGTTTTCCTTTAAAAAGGTGGTTTCATTCACTAAACGACTAGTCTAGCTTCGTTATGTACACAACTTTTCAAGATGTGGGAGTCCTACAACTATTATACACTAAGTTATACTAATTCTACCTCTACATACGGACAGCATGACAACATGGTGAACTCACTATAAAGTGAGTCATGAGTGATTTAGACACATGTTGTTTTGGCTGGAGCACATTCTGTTTCAGATTGATGTTTCCATGTGTACATTCACCCCAACCTCTTCCACTTCAACATGCAAAAAAACATACACTTAAACACACACTGTGGCCAATTTGAGCTTATCCCAGTGTGGAGTAAGGGACGTAATCCCCTGCTGTAATTGCATTCGGGAGGTTTCTGAGAGGCTTGATACAACACCGAAGCCACTTCAGCTGTGAAAGATGCGTCTCTGGTCTCTCCAAGGTCGCCGCTTGACAACATATGTCTCTCAATTCCTTAATCTCCCTATTCCCAAACAAGATGCCTAAAATACATGCATCAGGGCTGGTAATTAGTCAGCCACGGTAATGCACCTCTTAATTTTAAATGATTGGAAATGAGCAGCTGAGTCTGGAAACAATGACAGACATGTGAATATAGATTTAAGAGGAAAGTAAGAGACGGAGAGAGAGTTGTGGAGAGAAATGTGTTCATTTTCCAGTCTGACTTTTAATTAAAGTAGCTTTCAATGAGGTGTAGGGATGAAATTGGAAGAGATCAAGTTTGTCCTTGGCAGGAATTAATGTCTGCACTTTGATGGGTTCACCCTTCTGTAACATTGGAACAAGAGAAAAGGGTGACTTTGACAGGAAGGACTTCATCTTTGGAAGAAATTATCACAGTTTAGGCTACTTCGATGCTGTCATTTGTTTGTAAGAATTTGCTGTGGGATGTTTTCAATGGTAATTTGGTGTGAGGGAGGCATGCTGAGGGCTGAGATCCAACAGACTGTATGTAAGAAGTGGACGTAGACATCATGACTTCATCATTTTGGTCTCCACCAGCTTGGATTTTGGCCGTCGCCATATTAGAATTTTTGCAACCAGTGAAGGAAGTGACCATATTTGGAGCGACAGGTGGATCGAGATACACACCACAGCAACACCCAATCCATGTGGATTCTAGTGTGAAGCTGCTAACAAAGTTAGCTTCATAATTCAAGGTCAACTTAACAGCTAAGTCTTGAAGTCATCTTAGTAGCTAACTGCATTGTTAGCGACCTGTCAATCACAAGGTAGCCCTGCCCTAAATAATGTCCTGCTTTATGGTCTGCTTGACTCTAAATGGACCATAATGTACTAAATAAACATCGTGCTGGGTTGAAGAAGACTTGAAACTAGAGATTGGGACCATAAACTCAATCATACTTCTTTTTACAACCAGAGTAGTCGCCCCCTGATGGCCAACAGAGAGAATGCAAGTTTAAGGCACTTCAGCTGTTAACCTAATTTTTCAGAACCAGAGGTTGCCGCCTGTTCAAACACCAGTGTTGGCAGTCATTCAGCCTAACTAGATGCCCTTGGGCAGGACATTGAATCTCCTATCTCATTTTAAGCCTCACATGTTTTGTGTATATTTCCATAAGCGACATTCCTGACCCTTTACTGTGCCTCCATTACATCAGAAATGTCTCTCATTTTCTGTCACTAGATTTCCACAGTCTCTTCATTAAGTCCGATGGAACTTGCAACCCCTTTTGTTGAGGTGTGAGGGACCCCAGATGATGCCCGACCCAGGTCATCCATCACCCCCGTCACAGCCCACGTCCCAGCATGCATATTCACAGGAGCTGGTGTCCCGTCTGAGGAAACCAAATTGCCCCACCCTGTGTATCTCTTCCCTGCGAGTCAATATTAAAATGGGCTAATAAAGAGGGGCAAGATTCCCCCATGGTAATGGCTCCCCAGAGACCCCTGACTAATTAAAGGGCTGCCCCTTCCAATGAACGGTAATCACTCACGGCTTTGGATAGACAAACACACGGGGGTTAGGGTGTAAAGAGATAACAAACACATCGGGATTAGGTTAGACAAAGCTTTCTATTGTTTGGAAAAGTTTCTACATGCTGGGGGAAAAACTGCACACTGATAATAAAGTACCCTGATTATGTGAATTAATTGAATTATGTGAAATGTGAATTAAGTAAAAGCCATCATATTTTATTGATTTAACCTATCACATTATTTTTTACCGGTTTCAAAAATATTTCATAATATTATCCAGATTTCTTGTTATTAATAGTGGGTCTCAAAACAGTTACATAAACAGAAAAAATATATAGTTTCATAGCATCATTGTAACGTATCATTGTGTGGTTTTTGATCAATTAAAAAAGCAAACACAAAAGGTATACGGAGTTACTATGGAGTTTTGTGCACCATTCCTTCACAATACTAAGGTTATGAAGGGACAGTGTAAGAGCTCAAGAAATCATACTTCATGCATTGAATGCACACTTTGTAACTGAGCCTCATAGTTTTGGCATTCTAGCCAAACAAGATGTCATACTTAGTCCCATCAGCAGTGGATATAAAAACACATCAAGAAAAGATTGATGGCATCGTTCCTGATTAACACGACTGATCAGTGTAGAGTTTTGCTTACTGCAAGACCATAATGCTTTGTCAAGTAATGAAATAAATATTAAAAATATAATAAATACAATCGAAGAATTGAAGAAACTGCAATAACCAAGTGCTCCTGAGCGTGTGCCCATTCTGTTCTTACCTCAGAACAAATCCCAGATAAGAAAAGAAGTAATGTCTTCTTAAGGTTACTGGTTGGTGAATAAATTGGCTGGTATTGTACCACAGCCACATTGTTGGTTTAGCAGTGGGTGTACTGGACTGGGTTCAGGTCTGCCTTGGGATCTTGTTTGAATGCAGACGTTGCTTTAATCATTCTAACAACAGGGTACAACGCAAATAATCCGTTCAGTTCCTCAAGAAAACTCTGAGCAATGAGTCGTCCTGAATCAATATGTGTTGTTTGTTTGTCAGGTCCTGCTGTGATCGGATGAATACAATAAGCTTTACCCATGCAGACGTGATTGTGTTGCTGCTGCTATTTGCATGTTGAGCAGAAAGAACAATGGAGAAAAAAAGGACAGGAAGGGTTGGAATTCCTAATGGCATTTAATAGCACTTCAGTTATAGCCCGATAAAGAAAACTAACTGGCATACACTTTGCCATGACTAATTCATAATTCTTCACAATAATATATTAACACTGGAAAAAAAATCCAACTGTAAAAAGTACCTTTTCCATTTACAGACATTTCCTTCAACAGAAAACGTACAGTCTCTGTAACATTGAAAAAAAATTCATAGATTTACAGTATTGACACTGTTCACTAGGGTTGGGCATCGTTTGGATTTTACCGATTCCGATCCCGATTCCGATCCTCTGTTTCGATTCCTGTTCTAAACGATTCTCGATTCCGATTCTTTAAGGTGCAGGTCAACAGGTCCAGTGTTGCCACAGTTACTTTGAAAAGTAGTACTCTTGACTTCACTTAACTTAAATAATTGTTTGCATATTGTAATGGCAGTAACATCATGAATGAACATTTTATGAATATTGAACCGGCATTAGAGCAGCAAGGATTGGTTTTATGAAACAAATGAGCACAGTCCTAAAGTATGAGCGGCGTGATGACGAAGGGAGGGGGCGGGGCCAGCAAGCAGCGAGACATTTCTCCACTAAACACTCAAGAGAGACTCCGCTCACATTTCAGCACAGACTGAGTTAGCAGGAGCTCCGTGAAATCGAGAACTCGTCTTGTTTATTCACACGCTGCGCCTTTTCACCGTCACCGGGCGGGACCTGCTCGTTTAATGTGGTTGTGCCATGCTGTGACTCTAAATGTTTTTTCAAGTTTGACGTTGTATTCTTGAAAGTAGACAACACTTTGTTGTTAACACAGAGTGTACAACGAACCTTTATGTTGCCATCTTTTGCTGAGATGAAGTCAAAATAATGCTTGTATTTCCAGCTGGAAAATGCGTATCTCTCCCCCTCCATTGTTTACGTTTCTGCCGGTAAAGGCCCCCACACACCGCCCAGACGTCCAACTGCCTTATCCGACCACTCTCCGCCCACTCTGTTGCCTCTCGTCTGACCCGTTCGTCAGAAAAGTTGCGTTGTACACACCGCTTCGACGTGCTTCCAACACCACAGCAGCGTGTACGTTCTGCGCTTGCGCGAGATGCAATAAGCCTCCTTAACAGCGGGTGGCGCTAGTCTCATGCCAGTACTCCAAAACAGGAAATGACGGAACGGAGTGCAGATAAAAACAATGCACACACGTCTTGGTTCAGTATTCGTTCGACTCGAGAAGACCTTTGTGGACTAAATACTTGGCATTTCTGGAAAGATGACTCTAGCTAGGGTGACACTCGCGTTGTGTGCTCTCGGGCTCATTATTTTACGAAGACGTCGTCTCAGTAGGGAACGAGTAATACAGAGTTTACCATCGTCACTTCCGCCCCGCCCACACACCGCCATTGGATACTCTGATTCGCTAGCACACCGCCAATCAGAGTATCCAATGGCTCAGACGTCCAACAGCCCACCTCCTCAGACTTCGCATGCTCAGTCTGATCAGACAACGTCCGCGCGGCTCCGAAAGCTTCCGACGCAGCTGTACACACCAAACATATGTGTTCCCGACCTCGTCCGAGCCTCTCCAAACGCTTCAGACGTCCAACGGTTGGGCCGGTGTGTTCCTGCCTTAAAGCCGACTCCACGCGACCGTCCGTGAAGGTGTCGGCTAACATGCGTCACCCCCCTGAGACGCAAGAAGAAAGCAGAAGCAGATCTTTTTTTTTTACTGACAAAAATAGTAACGCACCGTGTATTTGGATAAGTAACTTTAATCTGACTACTGGTTTGGCAATAGTAGCGCGTTAGACTACTCGTTACTGATCGTTCTATCGCGGAGTCTCCGCACGCCGGGCGGAGTAATACAAACAAACTAGTGCGAGCGGAGTAAAACAAACAAACTAGTGCGGACGTTTAAGAACCGAAAAAAAAAGGATCGCAATTCCAACAGCTTCTTAACGGTTCCGGAACCGGAGGTTAGGGGATCTCGATGCCCAACCCTACCGATTTCCATCAAAAAATAAGTTATACTAAGTCATAGTTATAAATAAATGACACTATCCAACTTACCTTAGAGTTTGAAAATGAGTTCACAAACTATTCCTGTCATTTCTGGTAACATCTGCTAACAAAAGCTATAACAAAAACTCCAACTAAAACCATACTGAGCTAAAGTTAACTCCTGAACATAAATCGTTTTAGATAAGCCTTGATTTCTTATTTTGACCAGTGTGAGGAAGGTTTCTCCAAAAATCCGAAAATCAACTGTAAGTTTGGGTGGGGCTAGCAAAGGTTCTTGCTCCCACAATTCAATACGTAAATAAAAATAAACTCCTGGGAAAAATCGATACAGAGAATTCCTTCAAATTAAAACATTGGTCCTTTAAGAACAGGTGTGTGTTTCACATTGACAGAGTCATATCAGACCCCTCACACATCTTTGTAAAGCTCCTTCCTCGTATATACTGTAACATATGGGCCATGTTTGGTCTGGTTTCAGGGAGGGTGACGTCACCCGGCTGTAGAGCTGCAGGGCCGATCAAGCATCAAATCTTAACAAGACTCCTAATGATCTCAATGAAAGGCTCTGTGACTTAATTAGATGATGTGCTCCGCATTGTGCCACAGAGAGATGGCCTGTTTGTGTGTGTGTGTGTGTGTGTGTGTGTGTGTGTGTTTGTGCAGGGGAACTGAGGGGTTCAAATTCTTTGTTTTCAGAAACACTGGGAAACCACACTAACACCGTCATGTCTGACTTCATGACATCATCCAGAGGTGAATTTCACCAAGCTGTATTCAGTGTCTATAGCAAGACACACATCGGCTGGTTTACCACAGCTGGATGAACCCCAAATAAACTCTTTGTCTTCATTTAATGGCAATAAACAGATAAAAAGGATGCTGAAATAATGACATATGGATGGTGACTGGTGAAAACGTTACTTTGTAGGTCTTTTTACTCGGCGAGAGAGCAAATGTTGTTTTTTAACACATTTAAAAATAAATATTTTTACCAATGCTATGAAGAATCCCAAAGCTTAGCTAAGTTTGTGCTGAGTCATAGTGGAAGGTAAATGTTCTATCACAGATGTAACTGTTTGTGACCCTCGATCGCCCTGACATTTCCCACGAATGCATGTCGAGATGTTCTGTGTGTGAATGGGTGTGTTTCAGGAATGTGTGTGTGTGTGTGTGTAATGAATAACAATAAAAATGTCTCCAATGTAGGATAAATAAAATTCTTCTTCTATGTCCAATGTCTTGAATATTATTTTAAATGTACAATTACATGTATGTGAGTTTTTTCACCATTAATATAATGATGGATTATGTATAAAACATATCCTGTATCTATCCTCTGTTTCCCGTTTTGCAATAGTTTTGTTTAAATTAATACTGTTGATGTATTAATTCTGTAATTCATGTATTATATTGTTTAAAAATTATATTATGGTCTTTAAAAGTGATTAAGGTTTAGTTTTTCCAGTAGTAAAACTATTGTTTATTTCTGCGGGAGGAAATCTCTAGAAGTTCTCCGGGACAGAGAAGAGCGGCTGTTGTTTTTCCTCGGCAGAGAAAGAAGTCAATGTGTGGAGACTCGAACTTAATGTTGGCCCAGATATTGCACTGCCCAGAGAGACTTAATCGGTCAGAGGACTCTTTTCACATATCTCCGTCGATTGTGTTTAGTTTTGTGTTTACGCGACGGTGACAGGTTTTCTTTTCTCCAGCCGCTACAGCGTGGTCTCCGTCACTAGCTCCGACATTAGCGCTGTGAGTTAGCTCGTGGTAGAGAGCTAGCCTGCTTCACAACATGGACACGAGGAACGATGTTCGTGTGGGTCGTGAGGACGGAGCGGACGGCGGACGAGGTACAGCAGAGAACGAGGACGTGTTGCTGGTAGCCCGGGCTACGGGAGTCGTCGCGGAGCTGTCTGGACATCGCTCTACGGCCTGGCTGGCTAACGCCATCTTGCATCTGTGACGGGAGGTTGCGTGAGTACTTGACATTGGAACGGAACCGAGAGACGGGACTGTTTTAAAGCAGACTGCGTGAACTGTTCTGGTTTCCAAGTTTAACTTTTGTGACTGGATAAAACTTCATGTGCACCAACTACGAATGGGCCCCAACGGTTAGGGAAAATGATCCAAGTGCTTGGGTTAGCTTTTCAGTGGTAGCATTATCACTTCTTTTCTATTTCTATGTGAACTGTGAAAATACTTTGGTACAGGAAATGTTGTTGTTTGTTGTTTTCTGTATACTTATCCATGTCTGAAGCATTTTTCCAGGTATTATTCCAAAGATTTAAAAAGGTTTAAAGCCAAATAAACGTTTGTGTCTTACCTTTACATATTGTTCATTAACATTCTTTCAGAGTAAACTGTATTCATTTGATTTCTGAGGGCTTACATAATTTTATGCTAGGGCATAGCATAGTGAGTTTTCAGTGGAGGCACCGCGCTAGTTACATGACATTCCCTTTTGTTTCGCACTCAAGTGATAAAGTCCCTTGCTTAATTCGGTAGAGTTAACTCTACCGAATTAAGCAAGGGACGAGTAGTTAGAACCACTACGAATTCACCATCTTTAGCTGAGAACCTAGGACCTGTTTTATCCTTATTGGGTGTGACCTCAGTGTAGATTTTAAACACTAAGGAAAAAGGGGTTACATCTATATTTCTATATATTTTGCATTTGTAGAGGTAAAATCTTTTTTCATTAACTTGTCTTGAATCAAGACAAGCTCTGTTTGTCCATGAGGATGGCGCCATTCAAGTATGTACTCCTCGTTGTACTGAACGATCACACAGACACACACACACACACACACACACACACACACACACACACACACACACACACACACACACACACACACACACCTCCATGAAAGTCTTCGACTTGATGACAGAAACTATAAAACTCTGAATAAAATCTTCCCTCAATAGTTGAATCAATCTGTAGGTGTCATTGCAAAATGATAACGAAAGTTAATATTGTCCAGCATTGGGCCATTTAAACGTGTAAAAGTTTAGTGACATGAATATCTACCGACAGCATCAAAAACTAGTCATATAAAAAAGCAGGTCAGCACCTCCAGTCATTGTAAACCAACTGTCTCTGATCTTAGAAGCCTCTAAATGACGCCATGACCATTAGAGCCACTGTCATTTCCTGAGAGGACAATTATTACCAGCCAGCAGGCCGGCCGTGCTAATTGCTTCAGTGTGGAAGAGGTGGGAGCGTTGGTTCCAGTGGCAGAAGAAGACCAGTGGGTGCCTGGAAAGGAGCCACTCATCCCTCCACCCTAATTGCCATGAAAACTCCATCTAGTGGCGTTCATGGAGTGGCAGTGGGGGGTTGAGCATGGAGCCTGGTGGGCAGCTTGGCCGGCTGCATGAGCCTTGTTGTTCTGTGTGTTTGGGCATATGTCATTAAACAAGTATTATCTGATATGACTGTGGATGTGACGGAGGCTGCGTTGTAAAAGCCCTCTGCTGCAAGATTTAGTAAGAAAGTTCCACGCAAAACGTTTTTTTTGCCCCCAAAAAATAGTTTCCATTAAATTATGTTTTGCATCATAATTTACTGCATCAAAAACAAACCTTGATTTTGGCACACACGCTGCACCCGCTGTGTTATTCCAGCTGATTATCTGGGGTCTGACCAGTGATGGCACGGTTAACCAAGCAAGCCTGTGCATTTGCATCACAGTGGTGAAAATAAATGGATGGGGACTAAATTGAGAGGGAAAGGTTGACAATGGTGCTGCCTTGTTGTGCTGTCTGTTAATCATTTCCCAAGCCCCTCTGGCTTCAATAAAAGTCTATAAAAGAATATAAAAGAACAATTTGGGCTGCCCCAGCTGTGAATAACCAACCCATCACACCAAACAATAGCCCAGTCACGCTTGCTATAACTCAGCTTGTGATCTCAGACACGCCCCTCTCTCTACCCACATCTTTGTTAAAGTCGTCTGTCAGGCATATCATTTTCCTCTCCCCACCCCTCCTGCATGGCCAGATGGTTAAAATCCATAATTCACCAGCAGAAAAAAAAAAACACCCGTGGACCCCCACTTCCACATCCTTTCATGCTGACATTACTCTCACCATGGCTCATTATTGGCCAGTAGCAAGCCCACCCCCTTGGTTAATTAAGCTCAGCTTTGTCGAGCTGGGGCGCAATAGCTTAGCGAGCTGGGAGGACGTCCCAGCACCTGGGGAGTCTACCTGTTACAGTGCCTGGCTCATCAGCCTCACAGAGAGGGATGGAGGGGGTGGGGGCAGCTGGCTGGCCTGCACTGGCACTTAGAGGAAAGACACTGTGCACTTGCTCGGTAAGACACACCTCAGTCAGTGTGCATATAAAAGTGCATTGGTTTTCAATCTTTAATGTTACCACGTTTGTTTAACCTGCTGAAATTCCCTTTATCCCTCTGAGGAATTCAGACTTTATTAAACCAGAGAAAACTCTGTATATCATATTTGCCACCACTGGCAAATCCATTTCAGCTGTTTATTTTCTGACAAAATGAATTCTCAGTGTGAGAGAATTTGTCGAAATCGCACCTCTTGTATGCTCACTGACCATGGTCCGACAACCATCCGGCTCTGTTCCATGGACTCTCATGCTCTTGTTTCAGACATTCTACATTTTCATGCTGGCTTTATAGTTGGATTTAGTCCTGGTTAAACATGGTGTAATAGTGAGAACTGGAGAGGTTGGAAGGAGATATACATTTTAAAATCTTTATTACCTAAATACCAGGCAACAACCTCCGGTTCTGAAAAGTGTAGCCAATTCTGAAGTGCCATAAACTTGCATTCTCCCTTCTGGCCATTAGGGGGCGAACGTCTGGTTGCAAAAAGAAGTCTGATTGTATGGAAGTCAATGACAAAATTATCAGAATTCTCACTTGCTTTATTATCTCAGTAAACATTGTAAACATTAGTTTATCGTCTCAATCTCTATTTTCAAGTCCTCATCAATCCAGCATGATGTTCATTTAGTCAATTAGAGTTAATTTAGAGTCGAATAGACCATAAAGCAGTGGATGCTTTAGGGCGGGGCTACCATGTGATGGACAGGTCACTACCGCGGCCCCGTAGCGAATAATGCAGTTAGCTACTAAGATGACTTCAATACTTAGCTGTAATTTCGACCATGAATTATGAAGCTAAATAATATTTCCGATTCATCAACTTGTGGGGAATGAAAACCATCACAACCAAATTTCTCCAGGTGAGTTCTGGTTAAAGCAGTTATTAGGCGGTGACTTCTGCTTGCCATTGATTTTCCTCTGGAATGCGTGGTCTGTTTGAAGCTTGCTGTCTGCTCTGCACAGCACGGTGGGAAAGCAATCAAGCTTCAAAATTCCGAGGCTGACAAATAACTCATCTTTTTTTTTTTCTCTAATCAATATAACTTCTTCACTCTGGCGCTGCAATAGTCTCTGTCTCACCATTTCTGATTGAAATGAACTCCAATGTTTCAAAGGTCCCCACTGATTGTGAGAATGTGAACCAATCTTCTTAAATGGTGCGAGGTCCTTTCCCAGGCAAGTCACATCGGACTCCTGCTGCAGCACGGAGCGCAGGGTCAGTCTCCAAGAAACTCTTGAGAACGGCAGGAGGAGGACTGGAGGAGTCCAACCCCAGGGAGCACAAATGGTCTGGGGCTCACAAAAATTACCACCTTCGATTTGGGGATGTGGGGCCGATTATAATACTAATGCATATTTAAATTACTACTTTGCATTTATCTGCATTCATCTGAAAATAAAATAGTATGACAATAAGAATAGAATTAAATTGATATGAAAAGGTGTGTGGAGGGGAATTCATGAGATGCAAATGTGTGATATGTTTGATAAATGGCAGGTCCATCTTTTCCTACTTAATATCCATGGGGTCGCGGCTAATTGTGCTTTTGTTGTGCAATTACCCAGAGTTTGCACAGGGTTTAGATAGTCGGGCTGGTGGTTTGTTTAACTTCCTCCCCTCGTGGCCCCGCATGTAACTTAGGCCTCTGGAGATGTGATAATCCCCTGACTAAAGCATATTGGCTCTGTCACTCCCAGTTACGCTGCCTGCGATGTGACTGTTGATGAGAAGAAATAGATCTAGATGACAGACAGAGATTCCTCTGGCTCATAAAGAGGCCCGGGTGTCTACCGTAATAGCGGGTTGTCCCAACATTTAAAGTTGCCTTTGAAGTTATGAGGCAATTGGAGGAAATGGGAAAATTGGCCGCAGGGTTTCCTGGAGATGCAGTTTGTGAGAGGCTTGATTGGACACAGAGCCCCAGAGGGAGACAGCGGTCATTTTGCTTATGGGGGCTTCTCCTTCTGGCACTTTAAAAAAAAATTAAAACAAAGACAAACCTCAGGAAGTTGTTTGTGGACAGAAAAACCACAGACCAAGTCAGAAATCAGGTGTAGTTATGGACTCTGATGGCCAGCAGAGAGAATGCAAATAGGTTTTATAAGGTTTATTTAAATGTCCTTTTGTGTGTTGGCCTTGCGCACTGAATGTATAGGACACAGGCACCAATTATAGCACTTTGGCATATGGGCAGTGGCGAGCACCCAGCTCTGTTTGATGGATCCTGCCAACTGCTTCAGGTTAGTGACACATGATGTTTATTGCCAAAAAAAAACACCCTCCCCCAATTACCCGCCATCTCCCGCCACCTCCATTCCTGATGGCAGTTGTGTATCAGTGTATCAGACACATCAGCTCATGAAGCAAAGGCCGAGGGGGGAGTATCATACACCTGCAGCCCAGATCTGGCTGCTGGCCTGCTTTTGGCCCTCCAGCTGGGAGAGAGAGCGGTGGGGGAGGCATCCGGCTGTCTTTACCCCAGCTCAGCCTCCCAAGGGGGCAAACTGCAGCAGCAGACCCCAGAAGTGTACAGGACCAGACCCGGGCACAGATGTTCCACCCCGGTGTCTAGTGGCACATCAGTACCTTTCTGATGCCCGTCTAACTGCAGGTGCTGGCAGAAATCACGTCTCGCTGCTCAGGATGAGTCAGACATTAACCACACTTCATCTCAGCTCACACTCATCCAGGGGAATACGACTCGCACCCTGTCATTACTCTGACAGACAAGGCCGCTGTCATGACAACGAGCTGCTGCAACGAGGCCAGAGTTTTCTTTGGACATTACATTCATCATCACCTTGTAAAGTCAAGAGAGGTAAACTCCCCGGGCTACATAAGAATGTTTAACACTGAGGTAAAATTTCCTCGATACATTAATATGTTCATAGTTAAAAAAAAAAACCCAGTGTGATTCATGAAACATGCATGGGCCAGGAATTGGTTCTAATTCAAGTTTAATGAGTTTAAAATGGTCGTAGCCTGAGAATAATATAATACAGCTCTTTCATTAGAGTTTCAAACGTTTAAGCAGTTTTATCCCTGCAATATTAATGTGATCAGCAAATGAAATACATTTAGCAAAGTTGATAATTGGGCCCTGCGATAGACTGGCGTCCTGTCCAGGGTGTACCCTGCCTTCGCCCAATGACAGCTGGGATTGGCTCCAGCCCCCCCGCGACCCTGAATACAGGATAAGTGGTAGACAATAGATGGATGGAAGTTGATAATTGAATGTGTCTCCTTTTATTAGCTGTTGTGTTTGGGTGCCTGAGTGGATGCAAAGACCTTGAAACTGCACTACTGTCCAGTTGTGTACTGGAAGATATGGTTGAACTGGTCAGCTTCAAGGTATCGTAATATTCATATGTATGCATATGCCATGAAGAAGTACAAAAAATACATGCAATGCTACAGACTTAAAAGGATATGTGGCGCTGCCCAGTTCTCTCATTGTTGTAGACCAGTTCTGTAAGCCACAGTGCATTGTAGTGTAGAATTGTTCAGCAAAGGATGATCTGTTTAATACTCATCTGACAGCTCTTCAACGTGTCAATAGATTTGGGTTGTGAGGAAGGAACGTGGGAAAACCCCTGGCCTGCTATCCAGCTTGTTTGGTTTGTTCTTTTTCCCACCTCAGGATGTTGTAATAATTAATCATTTTGTGACATGCTGAAACAGTGTGGATGAAAGTGCTCTCATACTGTGTACTGCAGGCCAGTCTCACGGCAGCTGGTCTTTTTTTGTGTTTTGTTCAGAGTGATAAGAATGCCAATGAAAAGTAAATTAGGATTCCTTTTTTACTTACACGCATCCACCTTGCTATGCAACGGCCAGAGCTTGTGCTTGACTAATACTACAGCACAAAATCGGAATAATATTGACAAAAACTAGTAAACTAAAACTAGAGTACTAAAGTACTGAAAAAGAAAAAAGAAAAAAGAAAAAAAGATGATTACTATTCTAGAAACTGCTGTGAGACTGGTACAGAGGTGAAACCAAGTCATGCACACAAACTTTGAGTTTTAATTGCTAAAAAGTCATCATTTACATCATATCTTTACCAATTCTAAAGCAATTTTAACAATATTAATGCAATTGTAACTTGCACCAAGTAGCGCTCAGTAACATAACACTAGTTCTTTTGGTTCATCTGCAACTTTATTGGATGGTGATTGGTTTAAACTATTAAATGAACTGACCCATGTTTCCTGTATTTCCTGTATTTAATTTATTGTAACTTTTTAAGTTCAATCCCACACATGGACATGAATTCCATGTAAATCAGTACCGCCAGACATAATGCACACAAATAATCAAGCAATAATCAGAGTATATTGGAGGTATAATGGAAAACACCCAACGAAAGAAAATGTCCTTTACAGAGGAGTCCCAATAATCAAATGATAGTTCCAATAATATTCACTAAAAGAACATTTTCCAGAGTTCAACAACAATAAAAAATCACAGCACCTTTATTTGTGGATTCAGCAATAAACAAGAAAAGATTTTAAAAATGTTTTTTTTCAGTTTGGTTCAGTATTCTTCCCCACGATAAAATCCTCTTCTCAAACACATAAAGGATCCTCTTCTCAAACACATAAAGGATCTCTGTTCAGTTTGTTCAGTTCAGTGATTTCCCCACGAGTAAATCCTCTTCCCAAACAAATCAATAAAGGATCTCTCACAGAGTCAATAAACCCAATGTCTCAGACGTTGAATGTCTTTGTGCAAACATACGTTTTAGTATGGACTTGGGGGAAGGGATCAAGTATTTCCATATATAAAAGGCTCAAGTCCAAATGAGGTCACCAATCAGTGGTGTTAAAGATCAAATTGAGTGTGACTCGAGTCCTATTCATGTGACTGGAGTCCACACCTGAACGCTTTAACTCAGCAGAATGGATGTGTAAATCATTGTGTGTGTTCTACAGATCAACCAGCACCATCAGTGCACTTGCAGTGTTTCAGCAACGAAACCACTCGGTTATGTTCAGGCAAAGATCATGCTTTGGGTTAAAATAAGTAGAGAAGTGGTAAATGAAGTTGAAAAATAAGTCAACATGACTTCTCCTTTCACACAGGAGACAAACATGGGTCTCCTAGGTGAACGTCTGGATGCTTTTGGAACCATCCATCCCCCTCACCTGACCTTTGTCACTCTATATACTAAATCATCTGCCCTGGCTCACAATAACATGGGTTATACTGTAGAATCACAGTGCAATTGATAGCTACAAATGATGTGTGAGAACAGCCTAAACTTGAAGTCTGAACTGTTGTGTAATAAAACCAGGGTGCAACCTCTGGCTTTAAAAAGTGAAGCAAAGTTGAAGTGCCTTAAACTTGCATTCTCTCTACTGGCCATCAGGGGGCGACTCTTCTGGTTGCCAAAAATAAGTCTGATTATATAGAAGTCTATGAGAAAATAACCATACTTCTTCCTTGATATATTATCCCAGTAAACATTGTAAACATGAGTTTATGGTCTAAATCTCTAGTTTCAAGTCTTCTTCAATCCAGCATGATGTTCATTTAGGGCGGGGCTGACTTTTACATTTTGTCTGAAGAAAGGAAGGAAGCTGCATTGCATCTTGTTGGTAAGTCTAGATAGCTTGTTGTTTAAATTCCCCTGGAGTGGCTTCACTGTAGCTCTCTTGAAAGCCCCCCAACAAAAAAAAATCACTTGACCATAGCACTGTTGTACTTAAGGTATCCTTGCTGAACAGTTACCACTTTACTCACTTGTTTCTATTTTTTAGCTCTTACTTTATCGGCAATGGTATGTTATGGTTTCTTTCTAAGTCAAATGTACTCATTTTAAGTCACTTTGGAAAAAAGTGTGTGCTAAATGCCCTAAAAGTAAATGTAATTGACAGGTTATTACCACAGCCTTGCTAGCAAACAATAATACAAGTAAAGATTCAAGGGCTCACAATGATACGGAAGAATATCAGCATTGTATTGTTCTTGTTTAAGACCTGTGTGGGAATGTTAAAAGGACGTGAACTGCTAATGATTGTCATAGCGAGACAAAGGCATTCATCCAACAGGACGTTGACATTAATAACCCATCTGCATCCATCGCTGCATTAACATTTGAATGAAAAGCCAAACACTCTCAGTGTGTCACCATTCATCCCTCGGTTTGATGGATTTGCATGAAATTTGGTTTCATGCTTCAGACAGAGGTCCTCGTGTCACTGACAAATGCTCTTCTGCCCAAACAAAAAGGCCTCCGTGCAGCTTGCTGCTGCTCTGAACGGCTTTCACGCTCACTTAGAAAATCACTACTCGTTGTGACATTAGCTGATATTCAACCAGGCGGCAACCTCCGGTTCTGAAGTGCCTTAAACTTGCATTCTATTTGCTGGCCATCAGGGGGTGACTTCAAAAAGGAGTCTGATTGCATGGAAGTCAATGAGAAAATTACCCTACTTGACCCTGCTGAATTGATTCATGATCAGAATCAAAAGGAGTTTATTGCCAAGTATGTTTTCACATATTTTTGCCTTGGTGTTCAGTGCGCACAATAATTACAAGGAATAAACAATAAGCAAAATTCTGCAGTCAAGAACATAAACGATCGCAAACATGAGTTTACGGTCTCGATATCTCGTTTCAAGTCTTCTTCAATACAGCATGATGATCATTAAATGTAAAAATCATAAAGCAGGTTTTGCTTTAGGGCGGGGCTTTCTCTTGATTGACAGGTCGCTTCCTTAACCTTTGCGACAGCTAAAATACTGTGTAATACACTGTGCTACTGCAGCCTTCCAATGCTACAGGATGGTTGTTGAAATGCGTTTGGAGAACAGGTGCACAGGGCTGATGTTACACCTGTGCACATAGATAAAATAACACATGACAGTACAAACAACTTCAGAGAAAACAGAATAATGTATTTAAAGTGACAGTGTAATCACCAAGAGCACGGTGGCCATGGCGGCCGAGGAGTCTTTAGTGAGAGTTATGAGTGGCTGCGAGGAACCGGGGAGCGTGTAATCTTGGTCGAGGCACTTCAGAGCTGCCTCATTATGGCTACTTTACGACTGAAATAAAGAAAAGACAATTTGGCCTTGAGGATAATTGCAACAACATTATCATCATGTACAAGTCGTGATGTGCTGTCTTCCATGTGTCTCCCAACATATTGTTATGTTTTGTCTATTTGGGTCTGTATTTCTTTTAAATGCCTCATTTGCATGGTTTAACATAAATAAAAAAATAAAAAAATTTAAAGGGACAGTTCACCCCAAAATCAAAACTACATTTTTAAATTTTTTTTTATGAGTTGCCAAGTGTTGCCTTAACTCCAATATAATGGGACAAGATGGCAATCGACTTAAAATAATAACAATAAAAACAAAACTAAACAGCGATGTCTCTTTCCACAGACAGCTTCACTGATATGCCGGAGATACAGAGACCATCCTGTAAATCTACAGGATGTTCCCTTTTAGGGTCGAAGGAAATGTTAATTAGCTGCCAAGAGTCTATCTGTGTTGGATTATTTTCTTAAGGTGTAGTCTTTCCCTCTCTCTGATCAACCTACTGAAGGCAGACCTGCTCTCGACGAGATTGATGGAGGAATCACTGTGAGTGTGCATACGTGTGTGTGCCTTTGAGTCTCTGAAGAGCATGAAGTGCTGCGGTCACGCTGTTTTAAACAATTCTCCATCTATATAACACACGCACCACCTCCACGTCTTCTCCCTTTACTCAGACACTTAGAGCACAGCCATGTGAAACGGCGGGATCAGAAGAGATGACTCCCACACAGCTATTGATCTCTCCCTCCATCCGTACCACGCCGCGTTGTACGCCCATCAGCACCGCATGTGCGGCTGTAACTGGCACACGCACCTCATGAATGGAAGGCCCTCTGAAATGAGGTGGTGGGGGGGACCGGAAAGGACTCCAAGAATAGGGCACGGGATGGGGGTCGTCACGGCAACTTTGTCGTCGGGCTGGCTCCCATTGTCGCTGTGATGGAGCAGGAGGACGGGGTCCTGATGGGGGACGGGCATCGTTAATAGGAGTCACACTGAGGCTGTCAGCGGGGCGTCTGGGCGCCACATGCGACCACACGGCTAGGACCGCACATGCATGTCAATGATGATATGTAGACCATGCATTAAGGCTATAGCATGCTTGAGCATGATTGAAGGTATGCGGGTGGATTTGTTTCATGCATATGACCGTGCACTCTGCATATGCAGAGAGATGACAAACACATTACAATTACAAATATCTTCATATGTTCAAATTATACTCTGGTTTTATTTTAATAATGCTACTTTTTATTTATAGCACATTTTATGCTATGCAAAGTTGCTTTACAGAAAAGATACAGTTAAAGTAGAAACAAACTCATTCCAAGATGTTTTTTCTTGGACTTCAAATTTAATTGAAAACACATTCTTTATTTCTCAACACACATCTTTTCTGCAGCATGCAAAATTATCAAGGAGTTTTCCAGCACAAAATTGTGCATCGATCTTACATCTGTCATGCAGGTTTTCAAACGACTCTGATCCTTTTTGTTCAGTTTGCCGGGCTGACAAAGGAGAATTCGAAGATGTTGTTATAAGAAGTTATTGTCGTGCAATGTTTTCTCAGAAAGAGCAGCAGAAGGAAAAGGAACAAAGCCGGAGGGATTTGGCACGGCCCTTGTTTGTTTAACCAACATACTGTATGCCTGCATGTATGTATATGAGACTGTGTGGAGTTAGGGTAAGACAGTGACAGTATGACAGTACGTCTGTTCTCCCCTTTTCTCCGTCGGCCGAATTCACAGCCTCCTGGGATGATTATTAATGTAATAATTAAACATTTATTGCCAACAGCACCTGCTCTCTCTCCCTCTCTCTCTCTCTCCTCCGGACCCCTGGGACCCCATCACAGAGAGGAGGGGAGGGAGGGAGGGAGGGACACAGGAGGAGCCAGAGGGAGGGGTTGGAGAGTGGAGAGCAGCGAATCCGAAGGGGTCAGCATCACATTGCTGGATTCTTTCACACCGGCGAGAGGCAGGTTTTTGTGTGTGGTGGCAGACAGCGTGTGAAGTTATGTGATCCCAGAACAAAAGAAACAAGGAGGAATCCGATGCAGGGAAGGACCAGGAGGGACTCACAGCGAGGGGGGCCCCCCCACACCCACTCTGACATCCACATGCAACTAATCAGCTAAACTTCACTTCCTTTATTCCACATTTTCATCTCTTCAATTCTTTGGAAATCAACCTGGGATCATCTCTTTGACTCGTCTTCAGACCGAGCAAGGAGGCAGAGGAGATTCATCAGTGGAAAAGTCTTTTAAAGGACAGAGTGAGAGACAGTCAAGGGGAGCCCGGGTCCACGGCAAGATGCTGCGCTACCTGATCAAGACCCTGCTGCAGATGAACCTGTTCACCGACACCATGCGGAGCCCGTCCAACGGCACCGATCTGTTCTTCAACGGCTCCCTGCCCTCCTTCAACGGCTCCCTGCTCGACTGGGGAAACTTCACCGGCTTCAACGGTAAGCCCTCCTGCACGCTCCCCTCCGTCCTGTCCCCCCCCGTTTAACCTCCCTCTCTTTGCCCTGTTTCCCTGACACTGAGGGTTCGTTGGAAATGGACTTGTGAGGGGGGCTCTCTTTTGTGATGCTGATGTGGAGTTGAGGAGAGAGACTGTTTGATATCAGATGAGCTGCTTATGACAGATTATTATTCTGCTGCTCTCAGACCAGACATAACACTCACACTGAGTGTCCAAGAACTTTACGATGACGGTTGATAATCATACAGTGTCATTGCTGATTATAGGATGAAGCTCCGGTGTGGAAAGTCTCATGCTTCTAACTTCTAATATCCCTCTTTAGCCATGACTGGTGTCCTGGAGCAAAAAGACTGGATCAATGCCTGCCTCAGTCTAGTCTAGGAAAGTCTCCCTGTCCATAAGTAGTCCAGAAGAAGGGTCCAGCAGCCCGGGATCACACGCTTCTCACAGTGTTTTGTGGGCTGTGAGTAAAACGTGAGACACAGTCTGAGCGGCAGCCTGCTCACTCCGTTAAATGAAGCTGTCTGCTGTCAGGCGCGACGGAACGGAGCTGTCACATCTCCTTAACTTTGGCCACCGGGCGCTCCGCCGGTGATGGCGCTCCGTTTCACAGCGCTCGTGTCTGCGTTGCTCCGGGAGGAATTCATGAAAGTCTTGTTCTTTATGGTCGTGGAGGGAGTTTGGGTTTTATGTGTGCCTGGACAGGCTTATTAACACAGTGTAATGAGCTGTCCCTGCTGTGCTCTGCTCTAATGGCAGGGCTCTACGTGTATGGACATATACCCTAAGTGTGTGTGAGTGTGTGCGTGTGTGAGTGTGTGAGTGTGTGCGTGTGTGAGTGTGTGTGTGTGTGTGTGTGTGTGTGTGTGTGTTTCCGCGTTTGTTTAATATAGGATAGACTAAAGTGAACAGATCACCTTGATGTCTGCTTTAATGAGCAGCCAAGCTTTGTCTCCATGTCAGTGCATACCAATGAAAGCTGCATTCACACACACATACACACACACACACACACACACATGCACACACCTACATGTACACCCTTACACGCGCACAGACATACACACACACCTACACACACACACACACACACACCTTTCTTTCTTTCTTTCCTTCCTTCCTTCGTTCCTTTTTTCCTTCCTTCTTTCCTTCCTTCCTTCCTTCCTCCCTTCCTTCCTTCCTTCCTCCCTCCCTCCCTCCGTCCTGCCTTTCTTTCTTTCCTACCTCCCTTCCTTCCTTCCTCCCTCCCTCCCTCCGTCCTCCCTTTCTTTCCTTCCTACCTCCCTTCCTTTTTTTTCTCTCCTTTGCTTCCTTCCTCCCCTTCCTTCCTCCCTACCTCCTTTATCTCCTTCCTAACTCCCTTCTTCCTTTCTCCCTTCCCTCCTTGATTCCTTTGTTCCCCCACTTCCCTTTCTTTTTTGTCTTTCTATCTCTCCCTCCCTCCCTCCTTTGCTTCCTCCCTTCCTCCCTTCCGTTCTTTCTTTCTTTCTTTCTTTCTTTCTTTCTTTCTTTCTTTCTTTCTTTCTGACTTTCTTTCTTTCTTTCTTTCTTTCTTTCCTTCTCTCTGGAGCATCCAGCTGTTTCCCAGCATGTGTATGGACTGATGTGTTAGTTATTATATGTCGCTGTGTGTTTTGTGTGTGTGTTGAGGTTTGCCTTTTGATGAGTGGACACGTGGAGGGTAGATTTCCTGATAACCAGCTCCCAGCAGCCCTCGTGTTCTCTGAATCTATAGCTTCTCCTTCATCGCCCTCACACTTGTGTTTCTTTCCCCCTGTGCATCCCTCCGCTCAAGCGCTCTAATGGAGTGTAGATTGTGTTCACTCTGGAGATCTATAGCAGCCTGATGAGGAAGTAAGCATACAAGGCAAGGAGACTATCTGGTCTGCATTCATATTCTGGGAGATCTTTCCCTCGAGCTCCCAGCAGGCGAGTCTCCTCCATACAATCTTTAGGTGGCATCGACACATTCAGAGACTTAAAATGAAGATAGGGTGGATGTAATAGTTCTACTAATCAGTGATCAATAAGATAAAGTAGCCCCATTGTAATCTATTGTGAAGGAAATGGATCGGCGACATGGAGAGAATGAAAGGCAAACAATGCTATCTAAATGTCCACCTGCTACAGAAATCAAACCACTGTTTTTATTTTGCTCATACGTCCTTTGTCAACTTTTGCCAGATTGGGATTGATACCCCATGTATTTTTGTCATAACAGAGATGTATTTTGCCATCATGTGCTGATTCAGCAAGGGGGGGGTACTGGCCAAATCGTGGGTATCCAGGCGAGAAGCTCAATAGCGAGGCAGTGGGCGGACAGCTTGTGTGGGTCGACCTGGAGCTCAGAGGGAGGCTCAATGGGAAAATCAATTCGGCCCCGATAACCAATTTGGGAAATAATGGACAATTCACTCAACACAGCACTATCGTGGACTGCTGGGGTCTGAAGTTTATCTATTGGTTTTCCTACACGTTCTTCCTTTATCACATCTTCTCTGTTGGGTCTGCACTGACTTTTTCAAGTTAGTCACGGTTAAAGCTCATTAATGTTGGGGAGCAAACATGTTTTTGAAATGCTTCAAATGAAAAGAAATGCACTGCAATTGTACTGAATGAAGTATGTTTTTACACACTGACTAATGTTATTTTGTTAATTACCACCATTACTCCCGCCTCCACAGCTGTCAGTGCTCTTGTCTTACAACTTTAACCCTTTCACAGTGTTAACACTTTATCAGAGTTAATTGTAACATTTCGGTCACCTTCAAAATGATTTATTCAACGTTCAGTTATACTTAGCTCCAACCTTTCGTTTCACTTCTGGCTGCAAAAAAATAACGACAGTCCAGAAACCAGTGACATCACGGTGACTACCTGATAGTCTGGCGACTCAGTCCTGCACCGGCAGAGCAGGTGAAGCTCTCTCCCTGGCCGGAGGAGGAGCTGCTGCCGCTGGGGGCGGAGTTCTTCACCTCCCGCCAGAGCTCCGACTGCATGGTGGGCTGGTTGGTCTGAGCTGAAGGGGTTTCTGTTGAACCTGCAGGGCTTAAACAATGTCATCAGATTTCGATCACGTAGAGTTGTCAGTAATACATTTAACTTTCAGGAGCAGTTTAAAGTTCCCTGAAGTTGCTATAAGTGCATTGCTTCAAACTTCAAACTCTGTTGTGTGATTTAAAAGCATTTTGAATAGAAATAACACACACACACACACACACATCCTCCTCTCACACTCATTTGTGCTCTGGACACATCGGACTGCGGCGTACAGTCATAATCCATAAGAGACAATCAATACACATCCCTCTGGGAACAGGTGCACTTACCAGAAACAGATATTTAGCTTGTGAATAGATCAACTATTTTAATAGCACACTCATTTTCCTGCGTTGCTATGAAGATGAAAATGCCCTTATTAGAGTGTCTACTGTGTAATCGATACAACTTCAGGTCAAGTGTGTCTTTATGATTCTCAGGATGGGAATGAAGGCGAGAGAAAACTATTAAAGCTGATATCATTATTATTTCAGTGTGAATGCGGTGATTTTCAGATAAACTTGTGTGTGTGTGTGTGTGTGTGTGTGTGCATTTTTTTAGGCATATCTGCATTTAGGCAGCTGGAGACGACGATGTCGGCTACTTTGCTGTGTAATTGTATGCGTGTGTGTATATTGTAATTTATGGGCACTAATGCAGCCATTTGTCCCTTCATGGAGGTCAAGTAGGCTCCCCTTTGCTCTATTCACCATAAATCTGCCAGGGAGTCATTAACACCGGCTGCGTGTGTGACTGTGTGTCTACGTATTTCAGAGGGAATTACATCTTCATATTTCAATATGCAAATCCCATAAAAGTATTCCCCCGCCGACTGACTTTATGTGTGCAGAACAGAAGCCGAGCTACCTGCAGAATCTATATCAGTGCAAATCAGTATTTCATGCAATCAAGCCAGTTCAATTTGCACACTGCTGGAGACACGCTGAATTCAGAAAGAGGCTCTGGGGACTACAGACGGAAAGCAACCACCACGGTGCCCTGAAGCCCCCCGGGAGCTTAGACTTCCTTTACCACCCTGTGGTGGATGTTTGGTGCTGACTGTCAATCTGGAGCTGTGTAAACCCAGTCGGTACCTGCAGAGGGATCTGGACCTGTAGCACAACATGTAAAATGAAGCTGACGAGAGCAACAAACACCAAAAGTGTAACTACAGTTTGCTTCCCTTCAGCTCCACCGCTTCCCTGCTGCTCGGTTCCTCATTTATTCACTGGGAAAGTCCAGGGAGCTTTTGGGAAGCTGGACATCCTCATACTTGGGAACCACAAGTCGTCTGCCCTACTCACCTCTGGCTGACCCGGCCAGCCGACTGTGGCCTTTCAGAAACTCGCATAACACAAGTCACGGATGCACAAATGCACCGTGATGCACCCTAATTCAAAGTCACCAGGTACGCCGACAAAAACACCCCATACTTCCTGTCATACTTCCTTGCCTTGACCGGCCTGACGTCTGGATCATTAGAGGTGACCTTTCTCAGCGCTCTGGTGCTGATGCTGGCAGCGTAGCGGCGACTGGGACTTTGTAGTCGGCTAGAAAGAGAATGTCAGATGACCAGGGAGGCTCAGCAGCGGCTGGCCAGACAAACTATGGTGGAGAGCAGGAGGTGGAGGGATTTCAACTTCCCCCAGCACTGATGGCATCCAGCCCAAACAAACCCATTGTTCTGGGAGGGGGGGTCAGGGCTGGGAGTGCACTCATCAGTGATCAGTGGATCAGATTGAGTTGCAATCCCTTCATTGTTGATGAGTTTCAGTTTGAATCGGTGTTGGTGATCTCATAGCAGCACCGCAAGAAACTTGCGGTGCTGTGTATAAGATAATGTCCTGGATCTGTACCTTTTCTGTTACATTTATGAACATTTCCTTCAACAGGAAATTCTGTAGATTTACAGAATATAGTCTGTACCATTCACTTTCATCAAAAGATACAATTTCACTAAATTGCACTTAGAGAGTCCAAACATGAGTCTTATTTCTGGTAACATCAACGGGAACAAAAGCTTAAGCTTAGCGGTTCTAACGGTTCTGTGGCTAAAATTATACTGAGCTAACGTTACTCCATAATATCAATCCTTTTCATAATTTTTTGTTTGTTTGTTTGTTTTTACCATTGAAGTATGAGGATGGTTTCTCTCAATCCGAACATCAAATGAAAGTTTATGATGGGCTCGCAGTGGTTCATGCTCTCACACGTCAATGCATAATTAAAAACACTGAAATTCATTGATATGAATTTATTGATCTTAGCGTGAGCTCATATCTAAAACATCTTAAACAATGAATTATCAACCTCCTTATCTGCATAATTTCTGATATGAATGGAAATAGTAGAAGAAGTCATCTAGCTTAGCCAGAATAGATGTTGTGGATAATGCTCGCTATACAGTATAATGTGGATTATTTGTAGCATATAAAAGTAGATAATTTCCTTTGTCGTAATTCATAACAGTGAAGTTTGGACATTAGATGCATTGGTTAAAAACATGGAAGTCCAATTTAAGTTCAATAAGATTCAGACGTGTTGAGCAGTGCAGGGTGAAGCTTGACTGATGCTGCACGGTGGGTATTGTAGCTGATGCTTCACACTAACTTTTTTTTACAGCAGGGGGCAGCTGTGGCTCAGAGGCAGTGCATGCCATTTGGAAGATGGCTGGTTCGATTCTCACATCCTTGGGCAAGATGCTGAACCCCAAATTGCCCCTGAAGGCTGTGCCATTGGCGTGCTGAGTTAGTGAGTTAGATTAGAACCTGATGGGCAGGCGGCACCTGGCCGGCAGTCTCTGTCATCCGTGTGTGAATGTGTGAATGAGTGAATGTGTGAATGTAGACGTGCAGTGTAAAACACCTTGAGTGGTCGAAAAAATGAGAACAGCGCCATAGAAATGCATTTCCATTTAAGAGTTACCATAATACTCTATATAGTCCTCTATATAGTCCTCGACATAGTCCTTTATATAGTCCTCTACATAGTCCTCTATATAGTCCTCTATATAGTCCTTTATATAGTCCTCTACATAGTCCTTTACATAGTCCTCTATATACTCCTCTACATAGTCCTTTATATAGTCCTATATATAGTCCTTTATATAGTCCTCTATATAGTCCTTTATATAGTCCTCTACATAGTCCTTTATATAGTCCTCTACCTAGTACTTTATATAGTCCTCTACATAGTCCTTGATATAGTCCTTTATATTGTCCTCTACATAGTACTTTATATAGTCCTCTACAAAGTCCTCTATATAGTCCTTTGTATAGTCCTTTACATAGTCCAGCATGAACTCCTCCACATAGTCCTTTATATTGTCCTCTATACAGTCTTCCATAACATCCTCTAGTCCTCCATATAGTCCTCTATATAGTCCTCTATAAAGCACATATTTGATAAGCTAATGCTTCATTTGCAGAGAAACGTGTCATATAAGAACCTGTCTTAATGTAATGCATCAACTGGGGAGGTTTGGTGGTGATATCCGTTAGAATGACTACTTCACTGCCCTTCAAGCAGACAACAGTAAACCCTCCTTCACATTCTCAGTCATATTTGGCCAATCAAAGATGACATCATGCTATTGGACTCTTCTCTTCGTCATCACCTGTGCTGTACCTCATCTGTTTCCATTCTGTCATCCTCAACCTACTCAACCTACCTCACTCTGTATTTGTCGCCTCCCTCACTTACATGTTTGTTCCAGTTCACCTGCATGAATCAGAAAACAAAAAAATAAAACAGAAAAAAGCTACGTAAATTCACCCTCCCGTCCTCCTCCTCGACCCGTTCTGTGCACCTTCACCTCATCCCTCCATCAGTGCCGCCCATTGTTCCCATCAGGAAGCCTCCTCAGTGCCTCCCAGTCGAGGATGAGTCACACCGGGCTCCCCTCGGCAACACAGCCTGGACGGCGGTTCAGCTATGAGCCCAATTATCCTGGGATCAACGTGATTTTCAGCCGCTATCAGCCTGAGCCTCCCCGCCCCTGCTTCCATGGAGCATCCCTGATAAGCTAATCATCCACTATTTCACTTCAAAGCGACAATTTGCAGATACAGCATGAGGTCTTCTGTTGAATCAATGCCCGCTTCTACGTGAATGAACCATTTGAGCTTTTGCTATCCAAATATGAGTTTTGCCTCACTTACCTCATTATCTCACTTTGTCGATAACTTATTCTGCTTTTTTTTTTCAAGCAAAAAAAACAGAAACAATGTTAAGCTTTCCGACCTTTTTTCAGACGGACATATTTTTGCTGTGCGTCGCATGCCGAGCCCCCCCGTGTGTGAGATAATATGCAGAATTATGTACATAACCGAGCAGGGGATGGAAATTAGGCAGCATCTGTGTCTGAGGAGAAGACTGCAGGGGCAGGAGGAGGGCGGGAGGAGGGAGGAGGGAGGAGGAGGGAGGAGGACAGGAGATGCCACTATGTAAGCAGGAGAGAGTTCTGCTATGCTAATAGCGGCTTTGGCAACTTCCCCCAGCACGGCGAGGGTTTTCCAGGTGGCGAGCGCAGTCAGATTGGATGGTGATGAAGATATAAGACGGTGGTTAGATTTACTCATAAGGTGTAGGATGGGGGGGGCAGGGATTAGTGTCAAGGTTTTGCAAAAAGAAAAAAAAGAAGCGTTGATCCGGTGAGACGATAACTCCCTGGAATTATGATTTTCAGCGTGGCTCATTCAATTTCCAGACTGTTTGTGGAGCAAGAGTTAAGCCACGGAGATGAGAGTATGATAATGCAGCTCTGTTCCATGTAGTTGACACAGTTATTGGAGAGAATGAGAATCATGTCCTTTCCACGTCAGGGATGGGTTTCTCTGAAGTAATAGAGAAGCACGTTGTGTGTCTGTTTCCTCAGTCATGGCCATTTCACAAATGTTAGAAAACCAAACATTCTGATTTCTCAACATTTGTCTTTGATTCTCAGAGAACTCCCATATGACAGCATAATTGAGCTATTTTCTCTTAATTAAAATTAGTATTTAAAACACTCCCAAAGTGAGAAAATGTTAAAGGTGTCAAAGGCTTTCGTAATCATGGCTGGTAGAAAAGGCCAAACTGAAAAGAAACAAGACTGAGGGATCAAAAGTACGAATGAAAAACACTGAACTAAAAAAACTAAAAGAATGAGGATGACATCAGAGAGGAGGCGGGGCTTACCTCCATGTGGACACCAAGAAAGTGGCTGAAATAACCACTAATGCTGCTTTGTACATGTTAAGTCCCAGATACACCAGGAAACCAAACAACTGTGTCCAATGACGTGATTTTCGCCGTGCGTTGCCTAAATCACATCACTGCCCATCAAATTGGTGTCTGTTCAAGCTTTAGCATTAGTGCACTGCGGGAAAAAAAATCACTTTTCACTTTTCACTACAGCATAACTCCAGTCATTTTAGTGTATCAAAATGAAGACAATCTCTTTGAATTCCGCTTTTATATTTCTGGAACCAAAAGGATTTTTTTATACAAATGTCTTCATGTGTTGAAGACGTAAAGAGGCCCAACGTTTAAATCAATCGCATCAATGGAATGAGGCGACGCTTGCTTGCACACGAGACAGAAGAGAACACCTCCTGAAGTGATCAGCACTTTCTATTCTCAACGACTCCGGCTTCAGTGTATTAACGAGGCTGGACGCTCACGTACGACGAGGAGGTCAATCAGAATGAGGGGTTAAGTGTGCCGAGGACTCGGGAGTCACCAAGAGAGGTCGTGACCCTTAACCCATCTTCAACTCCCCCTCCCAGCCCTCCCAACCCTCCCGACATCTTAACTGAGTATATTGAGTCCCTTTGTTCCCACATCTGCCCTGCACCATTGTTATTCCAATCAGGGCCGCCGGTCCTGTGAAGGTGTCAGAATGCTGCACTCGGCTTCAGCAAACGCACACGTGTGTAGTTTGATTCAAACATGGAGCGTGAAGTAAAAGCATCGCTGTGCTTGATGTAAAATGCTTGTGTCATGAATGAAACATTGCTTGCCTGAAGTCAGATGTTGCATCACAATTATGGACTAATAGCTGAATTTGTATGCGCAGCAATTTTTCTCCTCCAAGTTGTCAGCCTTCATCGAGACAAAAGAAGTGGATGCTTTGAATCACAGCGGAGTGGAGAGAAGGCGTGAAGTGTTTGTTTTTTTATTGTGTTGTAAATTGATTTTAGCATCTAATGGTGGTTGTTCTGTTGGTGCAGTAAAAGTAATTATTGAGTGAAAGGACTGGACACACACACACTAACACACACACACACATCCTCCACACAAAATACACACCTAGATATCTCAATGTCGAAATACAAATACGCACACAGGTGAAATCATAAAAGTCAATTGGTAAGCATGACAAATCTCTCCCTCTCCCTTTCCCTCTCCTCACACACACACACACACACACACATATGCACACTGTAATACATGTATAGCTGTCTCTAAAATCCATTTCACCTCACAATCCCGCTGCCAATTATCTCCGGAGTCTATTGGTGGCAAAGAAACATGCAATGACAACCCTGCAGTGTCAACACAATTGGTCATGCATGCCTATGAATACTAAGATATAAAAGCAGTGGGATAAGTGCAGACCGTGGGGGCTTAGTCCTACACTATACCATATGTTCTCCTTCTCCTTACTTATGCAGATTGTTTTCAATAAACCACCACAATAATACAGTTATACAGCTGTTGTTGTTTTTTGCAAATGCAAAGACAAAAACTTTTGAACTATTGAAAACTCTGTTCAGCAGGTTTGTTAAACATCGTCTCTTTTACATGATGTTTGAAATTCCAAAACTTTTTGCAAATGACTCCTCTCTGTCATCTATATCAGACGCATCATTCAAACTCAATTCACTCAGTTATCAAATACCTGCTCCCAGAATGCACCTGTGAAGACAACAATGACATCACTAAGAAATCAGAGGCTGAACTATGGAAACAGATTCAGATTTGTTGTAATAATGAAGTTAGATGACTGTAATTACAACATTCTGTATTTAGTTCACAGTAAAATACAGTAAAATGATCATATCATTTTACATATTAATTGTCCTCAGTGTCGCCTGAGGTCATTTCTGAGGTCATTTCTGAGAGAAAGCGTGGCTCTCTGCAGGATTCTGGTTTCTATTCGTGAGGTCAAAATGGCACCATGGAATATGAAAAACAACCTATTTTTTAATCAGATTGTATCACCTTCTCCTTCTCCTCACCTTCTCCTTCTCCTATTATTTCCCTTATTTGTTTGTTTTTATCTTTGCACCTCATTGAAGATGTCTAGGCTGAAACCTCTTTGGAAGTGAGACCACTGAATTCTGAAATGACTGGTATTTTCATAGTTCTTGTCCTGTTAAAGAAATCCAGGATTAGACTCCATCCTAGATACAGACATTAACACTCAGCATGCCACTGCAGGAACACATCCGTGCTGTCATTTCTTCATTATTATTACATCCGCAATCTCAATTTATGTGTCAATGAATGTGTCACATGCCAATATTGATCCATTAGCTGAGACTGTAAATGTGTTTATGTCAGAGGATCCTACCCCATATGCTGGAGCTGATACAATCACTAGGCAATTACTGAATAAACACTAATTAATCGATATGGTCAGCCTGTGATCAACCCTGACAGCACACACACACACACACACACACCAACACACACAAACAAAAGGACAAAAGTGAATTGACTTGAGAAAATATTCACTCGTCCGTTTCCTCTCTTCCGTCTGCCTCCAAATGCCGAACACATGGGGTCGGCACCGAAGTTGCTGAATACTCTAATTTTGACATTTATGATCACGTTGCCTGCGTCGGCAATCACATTACTTTGATTACATCCAATCAGATATGTTAATAGTCACTATACAACCATAGACTGAATATAAGAAGTGGACGTTGTCACGGGGACCTCACTGATTGGTTTGTGGACAACAGTTTTTGAAGCCTTGATTTTGGTATTTGGCCGTCAACTTCTTGGTTTTTGGCTCTTGCCATCTTGGTTTTTGGCTGTCCAAAATGTTGACACGGTTTTCAGAGAAGAACTGCCCGTGTCCATTCTTTAGCCATGCAAACCAATTGGACTGTTCACACAGGACAGGCTGCGGCACAGAGGTCCACGTCAGGCTTCAGATCTGGTTTTCAGCTTCTGGCCACAAGCAAAGAATAAACACGACTCTCTACGACTCTACTATAAACAATATAAATGATGGAAAGGATTTCATTCTGATTAATGATAATATATATTTCTTTATCCCATGCTTTTGGCTTTCATCTCTCTCTCCCTGCTGTTCTCCTGGAGTTTCAATTCCCCCGATAAACCTCCCACAAGATCACATTTAAAAATCTCTCTACTGTAGCCTAGTGTCACCGCTGTTTGTGATTGTGTTTTTAATATTATGGATTTATTCCACGCATTCGTCAGCGGTGTCTAAACAGAGAGCGAGCGCAACGGGAAGACACACGCATAAACTCACGTAGAGACAGACAGGCAGACAGAGAGACAGACATCATCTCCACAGGAGACACAGAGGAGCAGAATCACTTGTTGACCAGCGTGAGAAATGTACAAACAGGCTACTGTTTATTTGAACAAACCCAGTGTCACAGATAACTTATGTGAAGAGAAAACTGTGAGAGAGTTAAAGTTGTAAGATGAAAATACTCCCAACAACACATGACCTGTCAATCACAATGTAGCATCCTCTTCTTTCTGGTCTGTTTGACTCTAAATGGACCATCATTTACTAAATGATCATCATGCTGGAATGAAGAAGACTTGAAACTAGAGACCATAAAGTCATGTTTACAATATTTACTGAGATAATACATCAAGACAGAATTAGGACCATTTTCTTATTGACTTCCATGTAATCAGACTTCTTTTGCAGGAGTCGCCCCCTGATGGTGATTAGAAATAATGTCGTTTTAACATTGACACAGGAAATTGCTTCATATTAAAATGGTACATTGATAGAGATCCAGAAGTAAAGAAGTTAGTGGCGGTGAGGACAGTGAGGGGTTTTCAGGTTGTATTTGACCAGCCAGCTGAGAGATGCATCATATCAGAGAAGATTGGACGAACAGAGTAGGACCAGCTGCTCCGTCAGGTGACATTGTGGATTTATACCACGTAGTCAATTTTCTCAAGGAGCGGAAAGCATGATGACTCCAATTTCAAACAGCAAGATTACACTGTGAGGAAAGAGCATCCAAACACCAAGGAGTCTTTCTGGGCTTTATGAAGGCCAGGCAGTGAAGATGAGGCTGTCAATAGAAGCATTTTCATTTTAATGCTCAATCATCCTATCAAACATCATATAACCTTTATTTGTTTTTTTGTTTTTTAATAGCAGCTATGCTACCTAAAAACATGTTTATACGATTTAAAAAAAGACATAATCCCCGTCATGATCATGTCCAAGATATATAATAAAAATAATATTGAAATATATTTATATATACCCTTTTAAATGTTCATAAAAATACATAACCTTTCAATTTCAGGAATTTTGTGGAATGTCATCAAAATGCCAAATTCCAATAACAAGATATTTATTTCATCAGTGTGAGATGTTCCGGAAGCTAATTCCAGAGTTGAGGGGCAGGTGTAACAACCAGCCCGAGGGTCTCCTGCTGTACTGTGGATCGGAGGAGACACCTGAAAACTAACTGGTATTTTGGCCGTGCAAGTATAACCCCCCCAAAATTCTGATAGATAATATCAAGCAACACAATATTATGTGTTGAGGTAATATATCTACTTCTCATAAATGTTATCGATTTTAATAAATTACAAACATGCAGTCGGCAACCTTCGTTTCAGGGAAGTGAAGCCAACACTGAATTGCCTTAAACTCGCATTCTCTCTTCTGGCCATGAGGGGGCGACTCCATTAGTTTATGGTCTCAATCTCTAGTTTCAAGTCTTCCTCAATCCAGCATGTCGTTCGTTTAGTACATGATGGTCCATTTAGAGTAAAATGACCAATAAAGCAGAGCTTTGGGGGTGGAGCTATCTTTTGATTGACAGGTTGCTACCATGGCCTCGCTACCGTCGCTACCACACGACCAATGCAGTTAGCTACTAAGATGACTTTAACACTTTGCTGTAAAGTTGACATTTCATTATGAAGCTAACTTTGTTAGCAGCTTCACACCAGAATCCACATGGATCCAGATCTAGTTAGGGTGCTTGTGTTCATCAGATCCAACCGTTGCTCCTCCGCAGTCCAAATATGGTCACTTCCTTCACTTGTTGCAAAAAGACCAAGATGGCAAAATTCTGAACTTGACCGTAGTCCACAAATACCACACTGACTAGGTCCACGTCTAGGACTAGGTCCTACAGTCTATGCTTTCATGAGATGTGTCGTGCAAAGATGTCCGTGTTACAGTGAATGTGATAAATGCAAACTAGTCCCATTGTTCTGATAATGTTCAAGTAAACTTTTTGACTCAGATTTTGTGCCTATGGTGGTTTATTATTTTGAAAATTTGATTGAAAAAAAAATGGCGTTTACAGTATTGCAATATATGGTAGTATATGGAATGGTAACCCACGTATCACGATACGTATCGTATCGCCAGGCCAAATGTGGGGGCTGTATATGAATGTATTTGGTAATCCAAACATGAAAAGAGCCTGTGGCCTCACATAGTGACAAAGTAAACAAATGATCACAGAGGACACGGACTGGAAGCGATGAACAGCGGCAGGATAAAGATCATGACAGCAGAACAGAGTGACTACCAGCACACACAGTGCACAGTGAAGGGAGGGTGTGGTGAGGGCCACGGGGCCACAGGGCAACAAGGCAGACTGACATTCTCAGGCACTCTAATAAGTGTATTGAGATTGGCAGCTCGACTTGCTGCTCACCAGCCTGATTAGCATAAAGCTATTTATTAGGCTGATTTCCCAGGCTGAGAGCAACAGAGACCAAGGAACCGGAGCGGACGGGGGTCCACGCCACGGGGGAAGGCTGGCAGAAGGTTAAGGGCAAGTCGCCATGGAAACAGACTGGGGAGCGTAGCGGGGAGTGATTGGGAATAGTGGACGTCCATTTACAGGAGGACAGACAGGACACAGGGTTACGGGTCAGAGACGACTATCAATTCCACCGTGAAGACTTCCAAACCACCGCGGGGACTTTCCATGACAAAAGCAAATCCAAGGTGGTTCATGAAAGTTAAATACGCTGCGACTCTTACAGGTGGAGCTCAGGAATCACCGTTGGTGCAGACATTTCACAAGCAATTAAGCTCAATACAGTGGCTGGAATTGCACACAAACGTGACTCTAATCTATGTACACCCCCCTTATATGCATGAACACTTGCAGCAAGTCTTCATTAGCACTAATCAGGGTCTTGCTGCTGCCCACAGCGGGGGCCACTGACACCGCTTTGACTGCCGGCTTGTCCATGCTGCTCTAATAACTGCTCACACAATGCCGAGGCAGGGAAGAGCACAATGGAAAGTGTGTGTGTGTGTGTGTGTGTTTGTGTGTGTGTGTGTGTGTGTGTGTCACAGTGCAGCCCAGCAGATTGCTAGAGACGGGGTGTAAATAAGTAAAACCATCATAAACACAATTCTCTAAATATTACAGTCCATATTCTTTAACCATGTGTTGCACGCCATTTATTTCCCTAATTACTGCTAGCTTAATTCCCTTTAGGACAGTGAATATGCTGTTCATTCATTTATGAATTCAACAGCAGCCCTTTAGAATCTCTCATTAGAGCGATGTACACACTGTCATACATCATAATAATCCCTACAAATTCAGCACAGTATGAATGTTTATTGTCTGCCTTTATTTTGATAGCTTATGCATTATAATTATACAGCCAGAGCCACTTATTATGCCCAGTCTGTCCCTCCCTTTTTTTCTTCTCTGTCACCTGTTATGTATCCTGTATTATTCCTGTTCTCATTATTAACATTTCAAACTGGAATTCAGTTGTATGTTTATTAGTTTTATCTTATATAAAATGTCCTACAAACCATGGATATTTAAAAAGAAATGAAGAGTTGCTGAAACTGAAGTAAAATAGTTATTTTTACCTTTTTGCTGTTTTATGTTTTAAGTCTGTTATTTCTGTCTTTATGTGCTGCTTGTGTGAAACGTACGCTGCCATCTTGGGCAGGGCCCGCTTTTAAATGAGATTCAAAATCTCAGTGAGATTGTAAAAAAAGAAAAAAAGAAAATGAAAATAAAAAATGAATTTAAATAATACATTTAATATATAAATACATTAAATAATAGCTTATAATGTATCTATAATGCTTTAGTAAGATACTTATTAATCATTAATCGTTGATGTGATACGTTTAATTGGCATGAGGAATACCACGTGGTATCACATCTTCTTTGATTCTCGATGTCTGAAAAAGCCTGACAGTGAGATGATGTGATCAGGGTCATCATCAATGATGATGTCATCAAGGTCATTAGTTCAACCTCCAGCTGATGTTATGTCCTTTTGGGTTTCGAGACAGAACGCCTGCATTCCAACCCGCAGGTGCAGAAATTAAAAAACATGGGATAAGGCTATTATTTATCAGACAGGGACGGTCTCATGAAAGGTGGTTGCATTGTGGGAAATGTAAGTTGTGACCGCAATCGAAAATATATATTTTTAGTTAAACAAAACTTGAAAACAAAAACAAAATGTGAAGAATTACACATATAACAAAATATGATAATATTAAGATTATAAATATGTACAGTATATTGCTGTATAAAAAAGATATATCAACATTCTATTATTGATTATGTTAGGTTGTTATTGTGAATTATTGAAATTTCACAAACCTCTTCCTACTTGTAACCCTTCCTCTGTCGCCTCATACTGACCTTGTTTGGAATCTAATAGAGAAGTGCAGAGTTCTGTTGGAGTGTAACAGCAGGCTGAAGCAGCGACACATTTCACACATCCAGAGGAAGCCGACAGGCAGCAGCTTTGTTTACACCTCTCCTTCCCAGCGGCCCTGTTAGCCTCATGACTTATTAAAACCAATCCATGCCACTGGATCTCTGTGTTAAGCGTGTTCCAGTAGCAGCTGGCCTCCTGGCCGGGCTTTGCATGTGTGTCTCTAATTGTGTGTGTGTGTGTGTGTGTGTGTGTGTGTGTCTTCTTGTATGCAACAAGTCACTATTACAATTTTCTTGCCTTTTCCTGCTTGATGAAACTGGGATGCACGTTATCCTCATCCTTCCCTCCAAAGCGCCACTGAAGTGATCCCTTACAAATACATAAATACTTTCTCATTGGGTTCACTCATTTTTCACACTCTTTTGCAAAACATTTCACACAGATGTCATTCTAGCGGCCCAGAATCCATTGCTGTCACTGTGTGGCAAACATTAGCAAGCAATCTGCTCACAGCTGTTAGAAATAACCTCTAGTGTGAAATCACTAGTGCACCTGCATGACACTCCTAGACACACTCATTCAATCTGCAATCAGTCTGGAATGCAACAGGAAAGGTGTCATCTTTGCTCTTTGCAAACATGGATCAAGAACAAGCGAGGGGTGATAGATGAGGATAAGAGGTATCGAGGAGGGTGTGCGTATGCATGTGTGTGTGTGTGTGTGTGTGGGGGGGGGGGGGGGGTGGTAGGAAGAGTACATGTTTCAGATGAAATCAGGGCAGCTATAGTTGTATAATAGTGCTTGTAATGCTGTTAATTCTTTATAGAATCCACAGGCTGCGACCTAGAGGTGGCAGAGGGAAAATGCTCAACAGGAGGCTGTGCTTGTAAATATGGTTGTGGCCAACAATACTGTGAAATACAAGCAGCACTCAGCAGATCATTTCAAAATATCAATAATGTTAGTTTATCAACAATAGACCGGGTACTCAAAAGGAACCATATGGCCATGAAACAACTCTGTACCTTTAGTAAGGAATGCTGATAATGTTATTTATTTCTGTCAGGCCAAAGTATTTGAAAAGAATAGCATCAATACATTTGGTTTGTCTTAATGTATCTCAAAGTCTCCATAATTTGGGCTTTATAGTAATTTTTTTCATGCACACAGGCATGTAAAGGAATAAAGGACCCACCAGTTCAAATTGATAGCTGTATTTTGTAAATTGTAGTCAATTGTGAAATGATTGATTGGAAAAATGTATTCATTTGGCCACGAGTTGTGTCGTTTAAAGGAAAGGTTGGTTTTTGTTGCATGTTTTAAATGTCTTGATGGGGTACGAGTGTCTCAGTGTAGGAGAGTTGAAAGAGGCTGTAAAGCAATCGAGAAAAACTGTATTGTGTAAGAGTGTATATATATATATATATACTCTTACACAATATATATAACAAAATGTTGTCAATTGTTAGGGTTCAATTTGTTTCGTTACATTTGACCAAATTCTTCACCATCACATATATACAAACACATACACAAATAGAATCACTTCATGAAATATGCATATGGTAAAGGGATTGTATATCACATCATGCTGTGAGACCTACTTCTAGTATCAGTGACTAAAACCAGTGATGAGCAGCTCTGAGTCAGTCACATGGTGGTGTGAGATCATACTTTAACATGACCGGTTGTACAAACATTGATGTGATCCTCCATTCATCTCTATTTATTGATGTATTTATATATTTCGGGCATGTCAATTTATTTATTCATTATTATTTATTTATTCATTATGCATTTATTTATTCACATATTATTAATTGTAATATTACATTTTTTGTTCTCCTTTCCAACATTATTATAATTATTATGATTGTGATGATAATAATACAATTATATATTTGTTATTAATTATATATACATATATATAATTATTATTATTAAAATATTCAGCTAGCAAGCAATTGAAACCATCAATAAATATTAAAATTATCACATCCGTTTTAAATGTACTATGTTGATGTTTTTGTGTTACGTGTTATACATTTTGTCTGTGTAATTAATTTGTCACCCGTTTCTTTAATAAACAGTAAAATAAGGTCCTTCCCCAGCCGACACGTCCACCATGTTTCCAGAAGGTTTCTCTCATCCTGCTGACAAACACACAAACTGGCAACGAACCCTCCTTGGCAGTAAAGCAGGTGAGCGGCTGGCTGAGGCTGACCTCACCAGTTTGGTGAATGTGCATCCTGAAGTCCTGACAGGGGACGACGTCATCGCCTGACATCACACCCTGCGGCCTCGTCCTGCAGCTGCGTTCACCTTGACGCAAAGGGACGAGCTGCTCTGTAGACTGTAGGTGATGTGATTCAGTGCAGCATGACGTCACCTCCAATTGACACAAACACAGCTGATGCCCGGCCCTCTCGCTTCACAGCATCCAAAAGAGTTTGAAAACTCAGGGCTGTTTGCTGTGACTGAAAGTTTCTGGCATGAAAGTAAAACATGAGTAATTTTCAATCATCATCCCAAAATCATTTTCGGTGGTATTTAAAAAACAAAATATGCTGTCTGAAAACAGAAACGACTATGAAGCAACCCTAAAATGTGAGCTACAAGTCAGTAGGGATGCATGCAGGTACATTATATCGTATACAAAGGCAGGTTCATGAGTGATTGACGAGGTGTTTGGAATGAAATCAATTAGAAACCAAACATGAAACAGAATCGCAAAATAAACACAAAAGGGAAAAATAAATGTTTGATCTTTGGATGCAGAGTCAATCGTCTGTTATGTTTTACCTTTGAAAATACACCTCACAATACACTTTTAAATAAATAAAATATGATTTGTTCATGTGTGAATTGTTTATCTTTTCATTCATTTATTCTTCCCTTCACATCATATTTGCCATCTAGATACTTGGAGTCTCTAGATATAGAAATCTGGAATAGCGTTAGACTAAATTGTAAAGAGAGAGACAACACATTGCTTTTGAATGTTGCAGTAAGTTGTGTTAATGTGAGGAAGCCGTGAAGAAAAGCTTACAGATATGGAGTGAAGAGAGGAGAGGAGTCGGTGGTCACGTTGCCGTCTCTCCGGAGAAAACACAATTAGGATGCGTGCCGCAGCATTTACTCCGCCAATTAGCAGCCGCCTGCCTACCTGGTGAGCGAGCCCATCGACGAAGGGAGTGTTGTGGAGGCGGCAGGGGACGGGGAGTGTCTCTGCCTCCCTCCCTCTGCCCTTCATACTCCTCTCCGTCTCTCCATCCACTCGTTCAGCTCGCCGGAGCTTTGCATTTGAAAGAGCCACATGAAAGCAAATGTCAGGGGCAAAGGGCGTCACTGACTGAGCTTCATCAAAGGCGGAGGATAGTCTGATTCTGAGAGACAACGACTACATTGGGAGAATAAAACAGGAGAACAATTCAATCAGCTCACATTCACTCGTTGGGAAAGTCGTAAACAAGATCAAGTTCTTTCTTCTTTGTATTCTTGATGTTTACGCTCTGCTCAGTGAGCAGATGCCATGCGTGAAGAAGGCGGCAACCTCTGGTTGTGAAAAGTGAAGCCAACACTGATGCGCCTTAAACTTGCATTCTCTCTGCTGGCCATTAGGGGGCGACGCCTCTAGTTGCAAAAAGAAGTCTGAATGCATGGAAGTCTATGAGAAATTGCCTCTACTTCTCGCTTGATGTATTATCTCAGTAAACATTGTAAACATGAGTTTATGGTCTCAATCTGTAGTTTAAAGTCTTCTTCAATCCAGCATGATGTTCATTTAGTACATTATGGTCCATTTAGAGTCAAATAGACCAGAAAGCAGGGGATGCTTTAGGGCGGGGCTACCTTTTGTGATTGACAACTTGCTACCATTGCTACCAATGCAATTAGCTACTAAGATAACTTCGCTGTAAAGTTGATCTTGAATTATGAAACATACAACATGGAGTGTGTTTATAATTTGCATTATTGTACCTCTGCATAATATAAAAAAAAAACGATGTTGCATCAGTCTTAATTAATGACTGATTTAATGCACCACCCAGTTAGCAAGCTAAGTGACCTGAAAGGGTCTAGCTAACATGCTAAATGCTCATGCGGGATCATCCTTTTATTGAGGTGTGTGAGGACTTCCTGCTGTTTGAGACCTCTGGCGCTTTAAAAGTTTGGAATCTGTATGTTTATAATAGTAATCCCCCCCCCCCCCCCCCCCCCTCCTTTTAAAAAAATAGCACACTAACTTGTATTCATTGTTACTTTAAGTAAACTTTCTTCAAAGTAGCAGTACGTTCCACCTCTGCGCCATCACCACATTTTGCCATGATGCCTCACACAGTCTCAGGAGGTGAAAACAATACTGGTGTCGCTGTCAGAGAGAGAGATTTGGTCTCAGTCTGATATTGTATCCTGTTAATGTGAACGCTCCCCTCTAAATCCTCCCTGATGAAGATGAATGTTTTCCCTCCTTGATGAACAGGACATCACCTGTTCGGTGGCAAACAGTCTTTCAAAAAACATCCACATATTACTATTGCTTCACACAAAGTCAAATACAACGTTTTAATCAATTTGTAGATCTATGGTTCCCTCTAGTGGCCTGACAGGCGCAGCTCACCCTCATGAGACTGGTGGCATAACATACAACATAAAACAGAGTTCCTTGATATTTTATTATAGAACGGATGGGTTAATTTACCAAGCTGTGTTTTTCATTTATATTTCATAAATCATGTTTTTTTACTGTGCACTCAAAGGAACAACAATCAAACTGAGGTTGGTGTTTGTTTTAAGAATTTGGCTTTTATCTGTTGTTGCGAATGTACTTACTCATCCCTGCCTCCCAGAGCTTCTTAAAACTACTTAATGGTTTCAATATTTCTCTCTTGAACACGTCCAGTAAGCTGATGAGGAGCCTTCTGACATCATGAACAGAGAGTAAGCAGAGGGGAGAATTCCCTGGGGGATATCAGCCAGCCAGACCACCCTGTCGCAGTAACAGTCACCAAACACCAGATGGCAGCAACGCAACAGGAAAGATTCTCCTGTGTGGCTACTGGGGCAGTTAGAGATGAAGGTTCAGATAAAGGACATGATGCACTTTCACTCCAAAATGACATATACAGATATATCATTTTAGTAAATGCAGCAGACACTGAATTCAAGTAGTGAGTATAATATTAATAATGAAGTGGAGCTGAAATTTACCTGTCTTCTCAATAGTGTTTTCAGATTGTTTCAGTATATTGTTAAATATGTGGCCATATGGCCATAGATGTCATCTAAACGGGTTAAAAGGCCATTTTCAAGGCAACATTAAAAACCCATAGCTATACATATATATGTCATATATGATAAATCAACTTGCTATAAAATAAATTTCCTTTCACATGTCTTATCATTTATTTCACTTTTTTAAAAAAATCACCCGTATCCATAGAATTCATTTTACGTGAGAGTGTTTAAAAAAATTATCAGAGCTGTTTGTTGAACCTCAGAAACCATGAAATGAGTGATGTGTTTATGTTTGACCACCAGAGGGTGACAGAGATCTTTATGGTGTCATAGTCAAGTTTGGGGCTCAGATTTACCTACTTTGTTGTCTGACTTTGAATGCAGTCATTTGAGCTTCGTCATTAATCTGTGAGGTTTGGTGGGTTGTTGTTGGCTGGATGTGGCAGGTGAGGGGGCGTCACTGGTCTGAAACACCGTCCCCCGTTGGCCCGCCCCGCCCTCACACATCCCATCATCCATCACTCCACCCTGGCACGCCGACACGCCCCTCTCCATCTCTTATGGATATGTCTGTTTGTGTGGGCGGCCTCACTGTCCTTTTCCTTATGGAGGAGCTGAAAGTATTAATGCTTATATGTATGCACCCTCAACACTCCGCTAATGTTTTATGCAAAGTCTGAATTAAGTGAAGGACGAGGCATAATAGAAGCAGCTTGAATAGAGCCTTGAGTGTGAGAGCCCGAGTCTCTTCTGCATATCTTTTAGTCATCCTCGCTGATTTATAAAGATGTGTATTCATTGGCAGAATGCGGGCGTGATTAAAAGGGGAGTTTCAACAGATTTAGGCAAAAAGAAAAAAACTGTTTTACATTTCTCTGGACTGTTTTCTCTTCTCTGCTGCATCCTGAAGCCAAACTACAAGCCAACACTAAAACAACACACACACGGAAGGCAGATTAACGAAACCATATGTTCACACATCAACATCCAAACAATGGGATAGAATCAGAGGAGGGAATGGACAGCTGTGTGTTTTAATTGCAACCCCAATCACGTCAACGTGTATTTCTTTGTGCCGATGCTCTTAAGAAGTGCGTCTCTTCGCGCGTTTCCAGTGAACGGGACAGAAGTGGCATGTTGTTGGCTTGCAAGCCTCCACATATGGTTTGTTTGGGTAATGTGGGACGTTGGCGTCAGATGTGCAGGTAATTGCTATAGGTGAGCAGCATCTGGCATCGATGAGCAGCTCGGGGAGAGCTGGATGCATTCCAGCAGCGTCCCCTTCCTCATCCTCACTTAATCAATTAACTCCACTGAATCGCTGCTCTTCCCTCTTTCTCTCTCTCTCTCTTTAATTTCCTCTCTGCCTCTCTCTGTCTCCTCCACAGCCATCCCACCTGCATCTCTTTTAGCTTTCTAAATATATCTTTGCCATGAGCAGTTTGCTTTCCTGACCCCCACCATGCATTGATTCTCCTCTGGCATTTATCTGTCTGTGCGTGTGATTGTGTGGGCTCAGTGTGGGTGGGTGTATTATGTGTGTGTGTGTGTGTGTGTGTGTGTGTGTGTGTGTATTATGTGTGTGTGTGTGTGTGTGATTCAGGTTTAGTAAATGGATTTCTGTGCTTTTAGGCCCTCCCCGTGTCCCTTTAGTTCTACTCCTGAATTCAAACCTCGAGAGAGTCTTTAGAATTACTTACTTATTTTAGCAAGACACTGCTTTGAGTCATCTTTGCGAGTATTTTTAATATCAGAACACCAATTGCTCCTTTGCTGAAACACGCAAAATGCTCAAGAGCTGCTGGAGCCAAAACGCCTTTTATCTTACAGTCAAATCCCATACGTCCTCCTTGCCATCTGCCATTTTTTGTTGTAGTCAGTTTACCAGGATCCGATATGATTCCACTCTAGTGATCGTAGAGAGAGCAAAACATGAATATAGATGAATGTCTTTGGAGCACAGGTTGAATCACCACAATCATTTCGGTCTCCAGGTCGAGGCTACAGTAATGAAATAATAACACAGCATGGGAGAGAGGGAAGAATTTCCCCTCACTGCTCGGATAGTTGTGGATATCGAGACGCCGATGGCTGAAATTCATTTCTCCCCTTTTCACGATCCTTTTCACAATCTTGTCTGAGAGGCGATCGATGCCAAGGCAGTATAGTTGTGATATATGCTGCTGCCATTGGGGCGTGATTTATATCTGCTGTGGACAAGCTGTGTGCACTTCTACTTCTATCAAACGTCCTCACAACAGTAGGCCGATTACAGGAATCAAGCCGGAATGCAGATTGTTTTTGTGAGCGACGCGGTTAGAGTCTGGATTCAGGCTTCACCTGATTAGTGATGGGGGTTCATATTTAATGTAGAACCACTGACTCGTTCTCATGCTCCTCCTGCTGTCTCTGCACAGTCAGCACAGGTGGAAACATCAGGGTTCATGTTCCTCTCTGCAGAAGCAAACATTCAGTCTTCTCAATGAACAACAACTTAGTCATGGTAACCACCAGGCTGCCATTTGGTTTTGGTGTGTTAATCACATGACAACAGCAGGAAATCATCTCTCAGAAATGTGCTACAAACCTTATTGGTGCGTGTATATCTGCTCATCTCAAGCTGGAAGGATATTTAAAATGTAAAGTGATTGATACAGAGCACATGTATCACAACACAGCAGCAATGAGAAATTAACAGGGAACATGCCAAATTAAACACAACCCCAAATATCACCAGTTTCCTCTTTTGTCTGGGCAGTTATATCACAGTAAGTAGAACATATTACTTACTTATTCAGAATTAGTGTTTTTCCTATCCCCTTTTAATAATAATGACAAGACATACTCTACTCATAATTTATTTTTTACCATATTCATGTCATGTTTTTGTCATATTTTATGTATTTATATGTAATACCCTATTGTCTTACATGTTTTTGGCATGCATTATCTTTGCTAATATTTTTATGCTTACTATACTAAAGCACATTGAGTCTATGTCTGTCGTATGAAATGTGCTATAAAAGTAGACTTGACTTGACTAAAGCAGGGTATCATTTAGGGCGGGGCTACCTTGTGATTGACAGGTTGCTACCACAAGATCGCTGCCATGCTACAATGTAGGACGACTTTAACACTTTGCTGTAACGTTGACCATGAATAATGAAGCTAACTTTGTTAGCAGCTTCATGGCAGGTTCCAGATCCAGTAAGGTTGCTGCTCTGCTGCTTGTGTTCATCAGATCCACCCGTCACTCCTCCACAGTCCAAATATGGTCACTTCCTTCACTGGTTGCAAAAATCCAAGATGGCAGCCAAAATGACCAACTTTTATTTTCGTTTCTCGAGTCCACAAACCAATGGATGATGGCTACGTCCACTTCTAGTCTGTTTTTTTAAACCGATAAAACACGCTCACTAAATACAATTCTTACATAGAATCATAATCCAGAGGAGTATCCGATAACTACAGAAAGGTAATCTAAAATGATGTAAATTAACGGTCAAGCGTATACACTCTTCTTCATGTCTGTTCTCCACAACATACCAGCAGAACATTTACAACAGCGACCTCTGAGGTTAAAGAACCGGATGGCATGAATGTGATGTAACACCGGCTATCCCAGAGCTCTGCTCATACACTGCTAGCTCTCTCAACCTACACCAACTATGTCTGTTTAATAACATTGTATAAGTGTCCTTGTCAATATCAGTCAATATCACTGTGTCTGAGTTCTGCCGTATTCACATCGTATCTACAATAGATCATTTGTTTGTTCCCTGCTGGAATTTGCCATCAGAAGTGCAGTTCACTGAAATCCTCCAATTTGTGCTGCACAATCTGATTATTTCCACTTTGACTCCAAAATCTATACAGCGCTCGCTGAAACAATCTATTGTAAGCTAATTTACAGAGACGGTAATTTGCAGAACGCAATTATCACGTACAACCATCATCAACCATTATGTCGAGGCGAGGGAAATCATCGCACGGCCCGTAATGTTAAAATTGAATTGTCCTAATTACAAATCTATTAGTCATTGTCCCTTCAGTCAGGTTCCCGGGACTAGTGTGTTTGCAATAATTGAGACAAATTAGACTTTCCTTTAATGTAATATTATTCCAATCTGTCACTTTTTAAAATATGTTACTGGATTAAACGCAAGGCCGGAATCTTTTATTATTAATCAGAAAAGGTGACACAATCTTGAAGATACAACTCGCTTCAGTTCAGTTGGGGCCATTTCTGTCTGATGTCATCCACCATATATAATATGAAAAACAAAGCAACAACTAAATAATAAAATATAGAAAGAAAAATGCTAAATAAATAGAAACCACCCTCAATTGAATAATTGATATAAACTAGACAAATACAAAGGATTGCAGGAAGGACAGCTGGTAATAAACCACTGACTGAATGAATGTGTAAATTAATAGACCTATAATACCACTTCCCGATTGCAAGGACAGACATGGAGCACATAAAAAATGGCATAACGTTTAGAATATTTATGAGTACTTATAATTATAATTATACAGAGCTGTAAACAGATTGTAACTCATTATAAGTATGTTTATAAGTCATTATGGACGTGGGTGTCATATAAAGTCTTTTTATTGACATGATTAACACAGGGTGACAGAGAGCATGACACGTCACTTGCTCAACTCAATCAATCCATTCAGCTGCAGGGAAGCATCTGCATTCTGTTTGCTGCTCCACACAAGTATCCAAACCTTTCCTTTCATGTGTCGCCTGTCTGTGTCTCACTTCACTTGTTGCACTGTAACTACAACGTACAGCACAGACGCAATCCGTCTGAACAGCACTCGGACCGGTGTGAAGGATTTTCCAGCTGTTTTTTCGCAGACGGTCGTCCCACTGGTTTCTATTTGACTCCACATTTAAAATTCCAGCCCCTCATCTTTAGTCTTCAGTGTTTACACAGCTTTGCGAAGAAAACAGTCCTTCTAATGAAGCGACCAGGTGTTTGGTGGAGGATTCAGGATGCAGGAAGGACATGGCTTCAGGCTGCCTCCTCCACATCTGTGCTCTGTGCATCCTTACAACATCCTCGCGTATCCACGCCGTTTATCCCCACAACACCAAACAGGAAAAGGAAGTCCACCCTTTCAGCCATTGTTTGTATCCATGCTACTGCTAATTTATATATGGTTGGAAGGATGCCTTGCGACATTACCAAGCAGCCAAACGAGACACTGTGTTTGCTGTTGGAGGATAACGCTGGATTTCTTTTCTGACCGTTCCCGTTCAGCCTGGAATACACTGCATCTCCCCGTCGTTTTCCAGAGAAAAGAATCAAATGAGCTCTTTGAAAGGCATTAAATTCCATAATAGATCGTCTTCCCTCCACAGAGGTGGTATGTAGGGGGGTGCACAAATAAATCAATACAACAAAGTGGGCTGTGTAGGAAAGAGAGACAGCGGGCTGAAATATTAACCAAGCGCCATCGGAACACAAGCCAAAGCCTATGAAATGGAGAATCCATTATGGGCAAGGCTGGAGTTGTCTGTGGAATTGGATTCAGTAACCGAAGGGAGGGGGCGTGATGCCCCTTCACTGCTTTTATTGAGAACTCATTGCACCGCAGAATTGAGAAGCCATTGGTATCGATCAGCGAGTGCGAGAACGCAGGCTTCCAAACAGGCTTCATTTGCAAAGTTATTTTCCTCTATTCCCTTAAGGAGCTGAGACACTTCCCCACACATTTGTGGTTCATATGTCCTTTATAATTATAACTTCTTCCACATCTCTCAGCATGTCATGAAACATTATTTTGTTGATGCGTCTGCTGTTGCTGACTTTCCATTTCTTCCTTCCACATCCCCTTTCTTTCTCAACTTCAGCCACTTTTTATCTTTTACTCTGCTGCTCAGGATGTCTGCAAGCTGAATCAAACTAGAGAAAACCGTTTTAGAGAGGTGCCACAGCCAATTATTTGAATCTGAGACTGAAATCTTTGTGACAGAGTTACAGAACTTGGAAGAGGAATATAAGCGTATAGTTGTTCCAAAACAGATCGGTATCTGAAATGCCTCCGTTACAGCCTCAAATGCTGGATCGGGAGCCGATATCGTGTTGTATCATTTACTAGCTAAAGGCTACAGAAACAACTCGACTGGTCGGTACTGCACATGTGCAAACTACTACACACCTGGTTAAACACCTAATTCTTTTCCTGCTAATGCTGCATTGTGAACAACACGTATTAGCTGTTAGCAGCCGATCTGCTTGGCTAAAATAATGTAGCCAACAGCTAACGTTAACAGAGGTTGTGTAAGCAAGATGCATTCAAGCTCTTTTTCGTAACAATTACTGTTAGGTGAGGGTAAATTATGATGCTATCATGATGTGTTCACGTTATTTTGCTAAATTTACTTCTTGCAAACAACAAAAGTTGTTTGAAGGAGATGCTTTCACTGCAAACTACTAAATAGATCTTAGAAAAGAAACAATGAGCTTTTTACCGTTGTTTTTGTTTTAACACACTGGTGTGTGATTAGTACTTGGGATCGGCCTATGGACATGTTCAGGCATCAGAATCTGGAAACCAAAATGGTATTAAAAGATCTTTATTAGGGGGCTTTTCGGACCTCTGATCACTTTATGCATAAATTATATTATGCTATATCATTTATTTTAACATGACCCTGCAATCGACATGACAGAATTAATAAAATTAATGTCACATCACAAATATTGAGTGACGAATGGTCAGTTATTAATATTTCACATCAATAACATTATGTGTTCTATAGCAAACCGTCCCTTAGTGTAAAACATCATTTAGTGGAGCGTTTCTACCGCCAGTGTTTTCAAGAGCGTTCTATGTACATCCACTAGGTTGTAATTCATAGCATTTTTGGGTGGAAACAAATGTAAAATGTCTGAATACAATTGTAGCTACTGTAAGAGTGTTGGAACTAGAAGTCATTATTGTTGGTTTTTTGTTGTTGGTTGAAATGTGTTGTGACTAAATGATGCTTAATCCTACTTTGTAATTGGAGAGTTTTGTTGTGGTGGAAAATCATGGAAGTAGTCAGACACACCTTTCTGTTTGGTTTCAAGTCTTGGATGCTAAACTGAATAAAGCAATTACTGTTACTTCTTAAAAATGCAAATACAAAGAATAAGCAGACATCACATCAAGGTGGAAGTATTCTTTAAAAGCCTTGGAAATGTCTCGAGTAAGACACCTTCCCTGTCTGACAGAATCTCGGTGCATGTCGCACCTGGATGCTGGAGTGGCTGAAGTTTGACCGAACACGGAGCTGGAAGGTGACAGAGAAGGAGAGCGAGCCGAGAGATGAGATGGGAGCAGCGGTGGCCTCATTCTCAGGAGGGCGATTGTGGAGTAGCGTTGGTGCTGAGGTCAGGGAGAAAGCTCATCCCCTGGATTTACACCCATATGATGCTCACAATACACAGCAGGATTTGTGACTGCACTCCTGAAACCCATTTTCTCCTTCTGTGGCTGAAAGCCTGCACATGGACACAGGTCCTGGTTTAACGTGGTGGGATTTATAGATCCCCATGTTGTTACAAGTCAGTCTGTCGGCTGTTGGTGAATGCATTCTTCTTCTTTCCTCGCTACCGTCACCACCACTCACCATGTTCTGCCATGACGACTCACAAGGTGAAAACAAAACTAGCGTTGCTTTTGGCGGAATGACACCGTATGACAGAATGAAACCGTGTTGTGGAGCTCAGAGATGAGAGGCTGCTGTCATCAGAAAGGCACACTCAAAGATCAAAGTGTCGGATTCACATTCACAAGTCGTTCATCCAAAGAAAGGCAATTCATTTGCAGTTTACAGCATCCATAACTTCAAAACCCAGAGACAAAGTAGTTCCAAGTCAAAGGCAACAGATCGACATGTGGGTGAAGACAAGTCAAATCATTAAAAAAAAATAGAGCTGGTTTCTGTGTTGTGATGAGTTGATTTGCTGATAAGTTAGTTTCAGCATTAGAGATGATTAAAGTTTTCTAAATCTAATCAATTGATTCTAATTTCTGATGATGTTGCCGTTGGTGACGCTGGCATCATCAGTGTTCATCAGAGTGGAACTTCTTCATAATGACTTATATTTATTGGAGGATGAAGTATGAACTAATACATAATCAGCCACAGTCATGTCACCTGTCTGCAGACACATAGACTCAAATATGGATGTAGTCTCCTCAAAATGGGTGGCGACCTTGACAGTAACGACACAGTCTAAATCCTGGGCCGTGATCGAAACCTCTCACTACTCACTAGTGAGTTCTCCATGTTGTTCTGTCTGAATCTATAGTGAAAGTTATTATACCCTATAAAGTCAACTCAAATATCCTAGAATTCATCTTGAAAAGCATTGTTCAGCCGATGGTCACTAACCAAGGAACCATCATGCATTGCCCTGAAGGAAAAATTACAGATGGATTAGAGTCTATCAAAATAATACATATATATTTAATTTGGGAAAATACGTTTATTGCCTCCACATCACCTCTCCTTACCTTTTATAATAAAAGCCAGAGACAAGCCTGCAGCATCATTACTTACCAGGGGAACTTAAATTACAAAAACAAATTAGTGTGTGTGTGTGTGTGTGTGTGTGTGTGTATACAACAAGTGGGCAATTTGATTCAGATTCAGAGGAAGTGATAGTTAGTTTTTTCTCCAATGTTTTCTCCAAACCATAATCTGTAACAAAGAGGTATTCAATTATAAAATAATGGTTGCCAAAAATAGTGCTTAGTTAAAGACGGATGTCTTAAAACAAAAACAAATATATTGTTAAAAATTATGTTGTGAAAGGGGGCACTTTAAGGGATGAACCTCCAGAGAATGATCACCAGATCTGCAGCAAAGAAGGAGTATGGTCCGTCACTCGTGTGAATAATCGTAGCTTCATCAAGAGAAGAAGTTACAACGTCACTCAGCCATTTTGGATTGGGATTCGGGACTCGCCAGGGATTTTTTTGCATCAAAACTCTCCACACCAGCATCGATGCAAATGTGTGACTGTTGCGGTACTTTTTCAATACTCCTGTAAGAGATTATATTCAGTTTCCTTTTAGGGAAATGTTCTGAGTTAATTTGAGGTTTTTTTTTCTGGTTAACAGTTACTGTGTATAGTTCTGGGTTTTTGTGTGTGTGAAAGGTAATACAATTGAAGGATTAATAAATGTTGGCGTCTTGGTTCGGACTAGAGCCTCCGTCACTATAGTGTACATTTTGAAATATGTCCGTTCTGCACAATTGGTTGATACCTTTATTTGTGGTGCAAAAGATCAGAAAAATTGACCTTATTTCCCCCCCAAAAAAGAACGCTACTTTATACCGGCGTAATATTCACATTCTGTGTGAAAGTACCCATGACACACAATTTGCTTAAAGGCCTTTATACTCAAACTGCAACTATCTTGATGTGCAAAATATCTTTTTTAATAAGTGCAATTCATGGTACCAAACAGATCAAACATGTTTCAGCTCACTGCTGTCTGGCAGCAAGTTAGCTCACGGCATCATTTTCAGCTGCAGCTGGTGAACATATGAGCATTGTTGAGCATGTTTAGTAGCTAGATGTTTTCTTCAGGAGTTGGTAGACACCAAAACGACCAGGCCACAATTGTTTGACCAGTGCAGCAAAATGGATTAATATTTAAACAAGAAAACTACTATCTCTCCTTAAAAGAGAAATCCGGTCATTTTTGACCCCATTGTCGTTGTCCCCAGGGTCATCCCGACCTTTCAGAAGCAAAAAACAAAAATTGACTTGACCTAGCCCGAGATCTGTACCTGCCTGGCAGCCTTCCAGCTCCAATGCCAACCCATAGGGGCAAGTGTTATCTGCTTTTCTTACGAGACACGACAGCGCTCGTTTAGCTCAAATAGTGTGGCGAAACAACATGAATATGTGGATTTGCATGGAGTTACTCACCTCAAATCACCCCGATGCATCGCCGAATCGATTATTGTTGACACCGCTACTAGCTAGTACTTGCCATTGTTGCTGTTTTTCGACTCCAGGTTTCCTCAAAGTGACCCTCAGTGACTTTCCAAGATTTGTCACTGTATTGGCTTTAAAACAGCTCCAGAGTGAGGACGTCGGGAGACGGCAGACGGGAACTTGCGCAAGACTTTCATTGTTTTGGCTATGGGCTTCTGTTTAGCTGTAAGCAATCCTTGCTATGTTGTAACATAGTCATACATATGGACATAACAGATTTATTATGGACATGATGACTGCACTGCTCGATCGTTTCTTTATGGATACAAAATCAAAACTACGAGGAAAACGTTTTCGTTTCTGCGGTGACTGGGAGGGACGAGCGCACACTCGGCTATCTACTGCTAATGTCTATGGGGTGATTTGAGGTGAGTAACTCCATGCAAAAACACATATTTATGTCGTTTCGCCACACTATTTGAGCTAAACGAGCGCTGTCGTGTCTCGTAAGGACCCAACCTGTGTTGCATAGGTCTTGGAATTATTTTCTGAGGCCCAGAAAAGCAGATAACACTTGCCCCTATGGGTTAGCATTGGAGCTATTCTGGAAGGCTGCCAGGCAGGTACAGATCTCAGGTACATTTTTGTCTGTTTTTTTGCTTCTGAAAAGTCGGGATGACCCTGGGGACAATGACAATTAGGTTAAAAATGCCTGGATTTCTGCTTTAACTGTAACCAAAGAGCTTCGTTGCCTAAATCCAACCCCAATCAGTCTCAGTTCTGTGCTTTCTACAGCCTACATCCACCCCGACCACCTATTTGTTACTTTTGACTCAAACAAGAAGCAGTTCTTTCATTGTAAAAACTATTTTCTACTGAACATAACGACATGTTGTATGTAATTTTCTCACCTAACAGGTGCAGCTGGACTGTGGTTGTACCTGCTGCTGTATTTCTATTATTACAATGCTACTATTTCTGCTTTATTATTATCATGACTGTATGCTGTCCTGGCTCCCAAATGGTCGAAGTCGTTTTCCCTCGTAGGCTAAAAACACATCTCTTCCGTCTGCACCTTGGCCAAGAAGATGGTTTATATTAGAACATAATAAAATGAAATAACACTTACATCCTGCACTTATAGGAAGCAGTAGTTTGGCTTATTTGAAGCTAATGTCCAGACATGACTCTTGCTGTTCTGGGTTTGTGCCCCCACGGTGGAATGCACTGAAATATAATGTAATAATCATTCTATAATACCAACTGCTGCTGGTATTTTCACTGGTAATCATGTTCTACTATTTTTCTTCTGCCATTGCTGTTACTACCGCCATCACTGCTCTCATTGCCTGTATCTTTCCTGTCATATGGATCGATTGTTTATTCCGTACATATTACATCTATTACATGTCTGTCCATCCTGGTAGAGGATCCTCCTGAGATTTCTTCCCCTGTTCAAAGGGACAGAGGATGCTGTATGGGGCTGAATAAATTAAATACAATTGAATTGATTATAATAGACTTCAGATAACCCAACACTCTTTTGGAAAACATGGTATAGAGTTGAGCAAACACATCAAAATTTAAATCACACAGTAACAGATGATACACATTTCCATACTGGCCGTATAATGCTTTAGAGTTCATGCACTTCTGCTTATGGAGAGTGACGCAGCACGCGCTGCATCTGAATGACAAAGCTCCGGCCATGTGTTGGTCCATCTGGCTGCATAGAGCCAGCTTTGACTTCTTTAAATGAAACCATAGGCCTCATCTGACTATATATATATATATATACACACAACCTGAGCCAGTGCAAACAGGGGTCACCCTCGATCACCCCTCCCCTGAACACTTTCCCTTTTCATCGTCTATTTTCTTCATCGCCGTCTGGGTGGCTGAACGGGGGCCACTTCACTTTCATTTCCATTCACGTCAGGAAATGAATTGTAATTCCATCGAGCCTGCACATCCATCTCAACAAGTCGATTAATGTTGTACCGCGTCTGTAATTTATCACAAATCAGGTGAGAAATTGGCCAACGGGGTGAGATCATTTTAGTTGTGCATAATGCAAACCGGGGGGGGAGTTCCTGCCTCAAGTGGAGGAGTTTAAGTATCTTGGGGTCTTGTTCACGAGTGAGGGAAGGATGGAGCGTGAGATTGACAGGCGGATCGGTGCAGCGGCTGCAGTAATGCGGTCGCTGTATCGGTCCGTCGTGGTAAAGAGAGAGCTGAGCCGAAAGGCGAAGCTCTCGGTTTACCGGTCAATCTACGTTCCTACCCTCACCTATGGTCATGAACTTTGGGTCATGACCGAAAGAATAAGATCCCGGATACAAGCGGCCGAAATGAGCTTCCTCCGCAGGGTGGCGGGGCGCTCACTTAGAGATAGGGTGAGGAGCTCCGTCACACGGGGGGAGCTCGGAGTAGAGCCGCTGCTCCTCCACATCGAGAGGAGCCAGTTGAGGTGGCTCGGGCATCTGCATCGGATGCCCCCTGGACGCCTCCCTCGGGAGGTGTTCCAGGCATGCCCCACCGGGAGGAGACCCCGAGGAAGACCCAGGACACGCTGGAGTGACTATGTCACCCGGCTGGCCTGGGAACGCCTTGGGGTCCTCCCGGAGGAGCTGGGGGAAGTGTCTGGGGAGAGGGAAGTCTGGGCGTCCCTGCTCAGGCAGCTGCCCCCGCGACCCGGTCCCGGATAAGCGGAAGATAATGGATGGATGGATGGATGGATAATGCAAACCACTTTGTTCCAAAAGTCTGAAATGATCTCACTCAGCTTTAGGTGAAACTACATTTTATGACTGAATATGGGACTAAAGACATGTATGAACAGAGTTGTGGTGGACAAGACAATGTGATTTGAGCCTTAATGAGGCATTTCCTCACAATATAAATCTTACGCCAACACAGAAGTTTGAGAGGAATTTTAATTGCACCATTTTGTGGTCCATAATCTAGGTGGTCTCACTGGTCTGTGGCCATGTTTAAAACCCAGTAACAGTGTATTTAAGTAAAGGGAGGGGTGGTCTTTGGGCGCTGCAGATGTGCTGAGATTAGATAAGAAGTTAACAGAGTCACAGAGAGACTCTTGACTCATTGTAGTTCAAACAGCACTCTGCAGGTCAGATGTGATACGCACTCTAAGATATGCTCTTATCAATGCAAATATATTACCATGACGTACAAATACAAAGGTATCAGATGATACAGTGTAGGAGCCATAGATAGCACGTACAAGAAAGGCCTATTGTTGAGACAGTGGGATGATTATCCATTCACCAAGTGAGGTCAAAGATTTGTAGACATCTCAATGTAATACTGATGCCTCTATATGACCTACATAAGCAAGAAAGACCATCGTGGCTACTTCTACACAGTTAAGCTTAATGCTTGTCATCATGTAATACATACACATACAAGTATAAAGACCGTTTTTTTGGACGCTTTGGAAGTTGTTGAAAGAAAATGGAAATAGTGACTTCCTTTGGAATCCATTTGAAAAGAGTTGACCTGGAGAAAAGGAGCATCCTGCCAACTTTATTTTTTTCTGTTTTATCAGACATCACACAGCTCTGCAGACACTTAAGGCATTATACAACATCTACAGATGCAGTAGCCTTCCCTGAGATCTGTAAACACACTGTGATGAGTGAAATCAGTGGAGTTCATGGGGATCACGTTTGAAACTTGCCCGTTTCTACTTTGGACTTTGGTGGCAGGCACTAGTCCTTTACTACAGTGATTCCATATTTTATTTGTGATTTCATATTGAGATATGGAAGCGTTTTCAAGAAATGTGGGCAAACAGAAGCTTTAACATACCAATACCAAATGACATTTAATGGGAGTGAATGGGAAATATAATAGCCTGAAACTTGCTCGGCTGGCTCACTTGTTTGGAGTTGCAGCTTTTACTGATAGAAAAGTCTGTAAAAAATATTGGCCAATGTATTGTTTTAATATGAAGGTGTTTTTTATTGTATCGATTTTTCACAGGTGTGTTAATTTCACATTGAATTGTGAGAGCAACAACCTCCGCTAGCACCACTTTCATTGGATTTTTGGATTGGGAGAAAGCCTCTTCGTGAGCTCAGCATCGCTTTAGTTGGACACAGTTGTTCAGCTGTTGTTAAACTTTGTTACCGTTGACGTTCCCAGATATGACAGGAATATTTTGGACTTGAAGGCAAGTGTAATGTAGTGTAATTTATTTCTTGACAGAAGTGTCTGTGAAAGGTCCAGAGAACATCCTGTACGTTTACAGAATGTTCTGTTTTAAGGTTGGGGGGCGAAATGAAAACTTAATGAGAAAAGTTACTGGTAATTTTCTGCCAAGACATTATTTCTGTTTTCCAGAGTTATTTTCTTCCAGAGTGACTCTCCTGCATTTCAGCACTCGGCATCCTGTATGAGGTCTGATGGATTATCCAGGATCTGATCAAGATCAAGATCAAGATCGATCTCTCTTTGGGGCAATCAATAAAAGGCTCTCTTGTATTCCCCTCTTCTTTCATCCCCCCATCCTGTCACCATTTCTATCTCCCAGGGTGGAAATGAAATTTTGGATGGGTGATGGATGTTTTTCTCTTCCATGCAGCCGATTGTGCCACCATCTTCTCTTACTGTTAGCCCACCAGGTGCCAGGTGCTGTCAGAGTCAGGATGCTGCGTAGACCAGACGGCTAAAAGTGGACAAACAAACAGTCCTGATTCATGTGTTGAGAGGAGGGGAGCAGCAGGGAGACGGAAATGAGATCATTACGGCACAGTGACAGGCAGATTTGATCCTGTCTGGGGTTCTATATCCCACTGTCTCAATTAAATTATAAAAGTGTTCCATGATTGACTTCTTTTCTCTGGCACTCTGCCAGCTGAGCCACGATCGATTCTCATGTTAATACATTACTTCTGATTGGCGGAGGAAACTGGCTGTTGGCTCAACGTTAAGGTTACAGTGCTACGTGATCCATGGAGCTGAAGACTCTCTTTGGGGCTTGTGTATGAATGCTAATGGTACGGTGGAGAAATCTCTCGGAGAGACGACAGGTGAACAGCAGAAGATGAATCTGTTTCTATCTCTGACAATCAGTCAAAAGGTTGGAGGTTTTTCGTATCTCAACTATCCAATTTAAGGTGTGAAATCTGCCCAGAATCTGTCACTTAGAGATGGACCTTCAGTGAGAAGTGAGCTCAAATTCAGCCACTGCGAACTACAGCTGGATCAGCAAACTTGTTCTGGCTGAATTCTAATTCCTGTGGCCGTTGACTGATGGTCCATGTCCTGAAGGCTATGGTCTTGGTCGTTTTCTTTGGGTCCAATAAGATGGCCAACACCATTCATTAAACGACTGTAAACCAGCAGTGTTATTTTGACTGACTCAGAGTTTGGTTTAGTTTGGTTGAATTGCCTCCTATTTCTTTGGAGCAGGTGGCTACATGTTACACATTACATATTTAAACTCATAATGGAGAAAGAAATAGCTCAAATTAGCATACGCTTGGGAAAAGGTCAAAATGTGGGCAGTTGCAATAAATGTAAAATTGTGCAAAGAAAGGGAGAAGGACAATTTAATATATCACACTGGACAAATTCATTGTTCAGGTCTTCAATTTAAGAGCACAATCATTCCACACATTTATTGTAATTCTTGTGTGTGAGCGAAGACAGTTAGAGGTCCCATTCTGTTATTTCTCTTATCTGCCTGCCTGATAGTCTGCTGCTTGGAGAAAAAATAGTGGGGAATGGCCGTTGCCTGGCTATCACAAGTTGCTTATCAGAGCTGCATTGAATTGAAATGAACCACAGTGCCACAGCAATAAATACAGACACAGGGCTCCCTGCAGCCTTTGATTGTGGCTTGTTTGAAGGAGCCCGAAGGGTTAATGCATTTCACACATGATGGCCAAAGTAGAGGTGGAGAAAGGTCATTCCTTTCTGGTGGCAGCTCATCAGCTGGCCCTGCAGGGAGACACACACACAGGTCACACACCAACATAAAGTACACTAACAGCAGACTGAGGCAGAATGTGTTCAAACATTGTCCCCCTTCTCTTATTGACTTTTCAGATTTGTTCGGACCAAAACAACATTCATCAGACATGGTTGAGCTTTTCTATATTTTTTTAACACTTTTTTAAAGATATTTGCAAATAGCAAAATGTGGATGCCAATGAAATTTTTTTTTTTATATAATATATATATATATTTTTTACATCGATAGTACAAATGGAGAGGTGTGTTCTGTAAAGAGATGGATGTGAAGTACTGAAGAGTGGAAACAAGCCGTGGGTTCTTAATAATTCACACAAGTGGACCATTGCACTCCACAATAATGCAAACATACATGACAAAATGAACACTTACACACCTACAAAGAACAATTGTACTGCATATTGTCAGAAAAGCCATCATTTGTGTTGAATACCAAATTGGAAAATGCATAGTCCACATCCATGTACTTGTACGTATCGGCAAAGTTAAACAGCAAATTTCTATTCAAATAAAAATTGTAGATAAGTGCTTTTTTTCCACCGTAGACGGACACACTTGTTGGACTTACAGTCACCAGGTAATGGCTAATTTGCTATTCATGAAAAACTACTTGTATAAAGCCGCCGTCAGCTGCAGCAGCAGCTAAATTGCCCAATTACACTAATGGAAGAGCATCTCTTTGTTCACAGTGGACACACTGGGCTGGTGGAGGTGATGGGGATGGTGGTGAAAGAAAACAAATACATGACAGAGACACACACAAGCAATTTTATTGGCCCGTGTTGGACAAAGGCCTTCATTATGCTTCAGATTGGACTCAATTGCGGTTTGTGTGTTCGAAGTGCCGGCAGCAACATCGGTTCAGAGGGATGCTGGGGGTTTGGATTAAGTGCAGAGTGTCACCAAAGCAGCTGGAGAGGGCTAATGAGGCTAGCAGGGGTTACTATGTCCATCAGTGTATCTCAGAGCCAGAGTCGGGTAAAACTGGAGGAAATCATCTGGAATTAAAAGCAGCAGCGCTCGTTGGGTCAAACTCACAGCTCTCTCTCCACCTTTATTCTTGAATCTTTCTGCTGATTTTGCTGCAGGTTCGAAGAGTGCATTTAGCTGCCTGGTGCCCCCCCCCCCGTGTCTGCTTCAAAAGAGTGTTTTGCAGATATTAACATGGTAATGGTTAGAGAGGAGCTCCACAGGCAGCTGACCACTGGTTCCTAGTTGCTGTGGAGGGGGGGCAAGTCAAAAGGTTCCTGCTGGGCCCTGAAGTGAAGAACGGTGTACGTGAGAGTTAGAAGTGCTGCATGCATGAGAGAGAAGGAATCGTCTATATGTTGTTTGGTTTCGTGTCCATGGAGGAGCGTTTGTAGTACAAAACTGGCCTGTTCATACACAGGAACATTAACAACACTAAGTCAGTGGACGTCCTTATCCATGTTAAAGCTACACTGTTCGTAGTCTAGAGTCAATCCAACTCTGGTAAGAGTTCATATTTTACTCAAATTTTACACTCGTAATGTTGTTTACATTTGACACTCAGGTTTTTTAAGTGTTAATCAAAATTAACTCTTATTAAGTTACTCTTCATGAGCGCTAAATTAAGTAAAATAAAATAAACTGAACACTAAGAGTTGATCTCTTGGTACATTTGAACAGTTATTTGCTGTCACATCCCTCCTGTCCCTAGTTGTGCATACTGTATATCCCACATGACCGTCTTTCACTTAGAAGCCTTCTAATAAAGTTGCCTGAGATGGACTAATGATGAACAGTTAAATATGTATGTTCTTAGATTTGGTGTTTAAAAAAAGCTAAAAAAAAATAAATGTTTTATACATTTGATTATTTATAGATCTTGCATCTAACTTACTTCATTTTTTTTTTTGTATTAAATGAAAAATTCAATGCATTTCCGTCACCTCAACGACAACTGTAATCACCATATGAGTGCAGAGAAGCACAGCAACAACAGACACACACGGACACATATATTTACATAGACTATAAGTGTTTTCTGCTATACTCTGGATATCATATATGGAACTTCAAAAAAACAAATATAAAAGAAGAAAACGATGAGGGTTATACCTTCATGGAAATCAAACCTGCTGTCATTGGCTGTGCCACCACTTTGACTGCCACTGATCTCTAGTATGGGTAGACAAATGCAGCATCTCAGCGATCAACTTGGAGATCATCCAGCCGTTCAACCCTCATTTATTCATACTCAACCTCAGTACACAACATATGGCACAACATAATTGCCAACATTCACCGTTTGACCTATACACACATTCTGACATTTTCATTCTGATCGCCGTGGGAGAGCTACAACCTCAACAAGCATGTAATACAACAGCCACACGCGCTATGAATCACATGAAGGAATGTCTTATGAATAAGCTGAAGATGAGATGAAATAATACAAATAAACAGACCTACTTGGAGTTTCCACACAATTTAACACTGGACCTTGAGTGTCTAAATAAAGAAATTACAATGCCAGAGTAGCTTCACTACGCCATAATAATTCATAATTGGCAAGCATACCAACAGGCCTTGTGTGACAACTGTTCTCTTCATTAACATTCCCAGCTCATATTGGTTTAATGTCATCCCAAAGCGGTGATGGCGACCCACGCACAGCCGCTGTGAAGGCCAGGCCTCCCCTTTTATGGCTATTGCTGCACACAGCACATGAAATCCAATTAAGGCAATGAAATCAAATTAAGGTAGCTACATCTGGATATGCTAATTTTTTACTGGTCTGCTGCTAGATCTAATTCATTCCCAAAGGTCATTTTTTGACATGCGAGCGGCATGTTAGCGTGCAGTTCTGCAGCGGCCCCCCGAGGACTTCGTTGTGGGAAGTAATTTGGCAAAGCTATGGGTTTTTATTGGCCAAACTTCAATTAAATACAATTACAACCTGTTTTTGTTAATTGAATCACATGAATGGCAGTTGTGTATATCTCAGCGTGTGGTCTCACATATGGCAGCTTTGTCTGCATTTTGCCTTTGTTGCATCTGCTGACACGCATTACTGTTCCACAGGCTTCATGAAAGGAAAAACGTATATTACATATATTATCAAACAATATTCGTTGTAGATCAAATATGGATGCTTGTGTTTCTGGTGAACTGTTTTCAGTTAATTTGTTTTTGGTGAATATTAGATGTGCTGTGATGTACTTTTCATTGTGTGCATTCTCATTTTGGATGAATATTTTAGTGTCACGCCTCAGAAAACAGAACCCAAATGCACCAGTTAAGAGGTGATGGCAGAGTCCAAAAGGTTTATTCTGTAATACAGGTAGGGGTTAAAAAACAAACAAAAAAAAAACAGGAAGGCAGGCAGACATGTCCAAGAAGGGGCAGGTGAAAATCTTGAGAGTGGGTAGCAGGTGGTCGCTGCATACAGGTGGGACAGAACAGGCTGGAAACCGTTGGGAAACTAGGCATAACACACTAGACAGTCTGGCAGAGCTGGTGAATCTGGGCTGGTATAAAAAGAGTGGCTGATTAGGCAACTGGAGCTCAGGTGTGGAAATGGGCAGGGACGCTCAGGTGTGGGGAATGAGCTGATTGCTGGGCTGATGGAGGGGCCGTCCACACATACCAAAACAAACTTTTTTTCTGTGTTTTGCCTTGGAGTCGTCTCAGGAAAATCTGCATCCAGACAATCATGGCAACAAGTACACGCTACGGCTAATCTCCACCCGACCACCCGATCAATAAACACCCATAAGATGACAATTTGGCCCGTATAAACAATAAGCATCAAAAGTCGTCAACCTAAGGACCTTGACGAGTGTTTGTCACATGTTGTGATGGATTAATTAGAAAACTAAATGCCTACATTCATGGGAAGTTAGCTAGCGGTTGTTTGTTAGCATCGTAATAAAGTAGCAAATCTGCAACTTTTTCCCGGAATATTGACCCCCTCTCTCGGCTCCGTTTATTTTTCATACAGTGGCCCTAATACGCCGTTGTTGTTGTTACGAGACATCGCGGGGGAAGAAGTCAGGCTCAAGGGTAAAGGAAAATGAACATGAAACGGAGGGGTGCCGTCTTTTTCTTTTCCACCCTGAGAGCTGGTTACAAAAAAGTGCGTTTTCAGGCAGCAAAATCGCCGGATCCGTATGGACGGCCATCGAAACGGACAAGACTTCTGCTTTTCCACACAAAAAACATGTCCGTATGGACGGGACCGGAGTCAGGACCTACAATGACAGGAGTGTAAGGAATCAAGCAGTTGAACCAAGGGCAAATAATACGAATGAAAAACAGAATTTGTGACATTAAGATGGAAATAGATATGAGTTTATTCTCTCCACATGTGGATATTGCATTCAATCCTTTTTTTAACAAATCTACAAAAGACAAAGGAATAAAAATAAATAAGAATTGTATTGCTGGAGATGTGTTATTATTGTGGATGCCCCGTGGATTGGAATGAGAGGTATTTCTTGGACAGATTTCAGTTGTTGGCAGGTTGGACGTGTTTCCATTCACATCGGCGTCTTCGTCTTCTTCAACTCTCTCCACGTTGCTTTTGTAGCTCACAGGGAACCGGAATGCCTCCCGGTGTTTTCATTTCCATTCTTTTCATATGGGATACAATGAAAAAAAAATTCTGCTAATGCATTTGGCTTCTGTTCGAGATCCTAGAAATAAATCAATCATATTGCTGCTTTTAGTTGCCAGAGCAATGTCAATGCTTTTCTCAAGGAGACTCACTCCTCACCTTCATAAGCACATGTTGATATTTTACCTGTCTGAACTGACGTGTTTACGCTCAGAGAAGCGCTGGTGCTTCTGTACCGCAATTACCCAAGTTAAAGAGAAAATCCATTTCATTTTTAACCATAATCCTAACCATGAATACAAATTAATTGATCAAATCGATTTAGACCACAAGCTCCTCAGTCACTATTCATCCCCTCCAGGAGAGACGGGCAGACATTAGACAGCAGAAGAGGAGGCTCCGTAAGAATGAAATATTAATGCCTCCGCTCTCGGCCGCTGGCCTTACAAGGTCATCTGCTCGCTTTTCATTGTTAGAAACCAGCCTGACGGCTAAGGCAATCGAAACTGAAGAGATTTCCACCTTGTCCTCACACAAATAAGATCGAGGAAGCCGGGACTCTTTGTTGCATGACCTCGGCTCACATTGTTACCTTAAGGAATGGAGGGAGGCGACGGGACGGACGCAGAGCCCCAGATTTGCCTGAGTGACAAACACGAGCTTTCATTTATTTGCTCCTGTGTGTCTGCAACATGGTTATGAGGTGTGTGCGTGTAAGGGAGGCGTTCTGTGTGTTGAAGTGTTTTATGTGAGTTGGCTCCCTTGTGTTGAAGGACAGACACAATCAATAGAAGCAATCAATGTTGCATGAAGGCTGGATGGAAGATAGTTCCTGAGGTATTTGTGTCTGCTGTGCTACACAATCCCTCAGGAAGAGTGCCAGGCTCTGAAAAATAGACCGTGTATAAGTAGTGGACGTAGTCACCGTGACGGCGCTCATTGGTTTTTTGAATTCTCAAGTTTGTTATCATCCAGTTTTTTTTTAATGCAACCAGAAGTGACACAAGAGGGTGGAGCTAACAACCGAACTCTGAATAAAACATTTCACAATTAACTTTGATGAGGTGAAGACATCCCCTGCTTTCTGGTCTCTTTGACTCTAAATGGACCATAATGTACTAAATGAACATCATGCCGGATTGAAGAAGACTTGAGACTAGAGATTGAGACCATAAACTCATGTTTACAATGTTTACTGAGATAATACATCAAAGGAGAAGTAGTGCCATTTTCCCCCTGATGGTCATTAGAAATAATGCAATGTTTAGGAACTTAAGCATCGGTTTCCCTTTTCAGACGCGGAAGTTGCCGCCTGCTGGGAGGCGGGGTTAAGGGAAACACTCATGTGCCTGCTCTGTTGGCCCATGGAAGCGGAACATGTTTTTTTTTTTCCTCATGCACCACTGACCAACATTCACAGGCCTGAGCGGGGCCCACCCTCCATCTCTTCATACATCCATTGTGGCGCACACACCTCCAGTAACATATCCCAGGGTTCAAGCAGCTCAACCAGTGGTGTGTGTGTGTGTTATCCACACACATCTACAGCCGCACATCTTTGTGAAGACACTTGCAGTTGCCTTCATAAAAGTACAGCCATTTCCTTTCACTTCTCTCCCATGATGCATTTCATCTTGCCTCCCTGTGTGAGCACAGAAAGATATCCCAAGGCCAACAGCTGATTACAGCAGCAGTAACATGGTCTAGTGTTCTGCTGATCTCTGTGCTCGCTCTGCCTTAACGCTGCCAGCTGTGACCTGTGCAGCACCACGGCAGTCAACAGGATTAGCTAACAAGCAGGCAAGCATAGATTGTCTACAATTCTGTTATGTGATACTCTACAGCAGATACTGTACACCTGGGGAACCTCAGGCTGGCAGGCTGAGACTGTGTGATACGCCCACGAGGCAATACATAAATACGCAATAATAAATATATTTAGGATTATTTATTATTTAGGATTGTTAGTTAGAGTGCCCACAACAGCAATGACGGCTGACAACGGTAACGGTGCTGACAACAGTAACGGTGCTAACGTTAACAGTACTAACAGCATTACACTACTAACAACATTAATGGTGCTAACAACGTTAACAGTAGGCTACAAACAACGTTAACATTGCTAACCATGTAACAGTACTTACAACGGTAACAGTGCTAATAACGTTAACAATACTAACGACGTTAATAGTTAAACACTTTTAACAACATTAACAGTATACTAACAACGTTAATGGTGCTAACAACGTTAATGGTGCTTACAACGTTAATACTTTTAACAACATTAACAGTACTAACAATGTTAATGGTGCTAACATCGTTAACGGTGCTAACAATGGTTACCGTGCTGACAATGCTAATAGTGTTAATGGGGGTTAGCAGAAACTCACTGGAGCTATCTGGCTTCTATCATACATCATCAGACTGCATTCAGAAGATATTGAACTTTTTTTTTTAAGTAGCTCATGAGTGAGACGTCTCACTTCCTTCTCAACTCTGTTGAGAGTTATGCGTACAAGATGTAGATCTGATAGAGGCATCCACCAAGCACTGAATACAGAACCTGCTACATTATGAGCTCTGCAAATTCAGACTTTTGAGACAAACCCTCCTCCTCTTGAACAACAATTTATTTGACCCTTTAATCTAAACTGATGCATGTCTGAACTGCATGTTCATGCCGGAGTTGAGCTGTAAACACACGACAATAACAACACCCGTCAACGTGGAGATGGGCTGTAAACAACAGGGAGGAGACAGACATGCCATAACACCACAAGGACACACGCCTCTCAAAGTGTGTTTCCACTAATGGCTGGAAACAGCGACAACTGGGTATGAAAAACACGATGGGGCACCTTCGCTCATCGGCTTGAATAACTCACAAGGCACGCTGTTATCAGCCACAACATCCATTTCGATCAAAAGATGAAAGGGAGATATCCATCTTTTTGAGAAAGCATTGCACTGTGTGAGCTCTATCACATTTGCCACATAAAGAAACATCATGTTTCAGCTTGATTAAATAATCAATGGCATCTATAAAGTGATGCTTTGAGTGGCGCACTGCTGTGCATCGCAGAACTGCTACAATATGTTTCTGAATGCATTAATTGAAGTGCAGATTTGAGTGCATCTCGGCAAAGTGAGTCATTTGAAACAAACAGTGGAGAGAGCGTCAGATGGGGCGACGGCTACGAGGCTTTTTCTACTTTACAATCACATCCGTGGCCTTTCACGCCACTGAGCTCTTCAGTTTCCCACATTCCCAGACGAATGATACTCAAAAGCTTACTTTCACTACCATGTAATTAACACATTTTGTATTTGCCGCACTAGAATTCAGCATTCAAAACCACTTCAGGCAGTGTGCCCGTGAAATTTTCGGCCGAAACGAGCGGAGGCGGTGAAGTGAAGAGCTTTGTGAGACCGCTTACTGATGTACTGCAGTGTTTTGCAGAGTTTTATTAGATTTAGTAAGAGTGTGTGAAAATGGGACGCCTTGATGAGCTCAACATCGTCGCCGCCTCCCAAAACGAGCATGACATCCGCCTTGTCTGATCCTGGTCCTGCCTCAACAATCGCCCACTATACTCAACATTTTCATTTTGCTAGGTCTTGTTAATTATCTGGCTTCCCCCCCCCCCCCCCCCATTTTTAGCAGGAGTCGACTGTGGGCTTACTGAGGTGCTGCCTGATGGGATCATAAGACTTTTAGGAAATCAGCCCCAAATTTAAGTGAAGACAATCCCAGTAACAGCCTTGTTAAGCTGCATCAGTGGCCCACAAGATCACAATGATGCCTATTTTACTGAGCTATTAATTCATATCCAGAAAATCTACTGTGGATGCATATAGATCAGGAAATAAGGCAGATGAAAAATATATTGAAATGCAACCAACACAGCACAGACACTGTGTATGACATACTGACCAGGCCTACTGCAGAACAGCAACTTAGGATGCGTTCAAGGTCACCTCAGCAGCGTGGATATTTGCTGACACAAGGGTTGAACACAGGTTATCAGACTGACAGATAACTCTTTAACCACAAGACCACCCTGTTTTACCCCAATAGGCTACTGCCCTTTACTGATGTATTACCAGCAGCAGTGGACCATCACTGATAAGAGGCTGCCTCTGCTTCTTACTGGGAAAGCTCTGAAGATTAGAGTAGAAACAATAACAATAAATATGTCAAAGGCAATTAAGTGGCGTGTTTTGTGTGTGTCTCAGACATTGCCAGGGAACTGATTGATGCTGAGATATAATCAATCAGATATAATGAATCAAATTGAAAACAAACTTACCAAATGAAAATACTATGGGGCCATTTTTGTTGAATTATTGGCATATTTTGCCAATTTATAGAGTATGTAATTGCTAAGAGACACCTGCCTCATGGTGTCGGCATCTTAATCAGACAGTCCATTGTATTTTTTACTTCTCTTTCAATGCATCGCTATTATTAATATAAATGTTGAAGTGTTTGCCAAACTGAAAACATCGTTGCTGTCTTTGGTCTCCTTATATTCTGAGTAATTAAAATACAATGCAGTTATATATGAGTTTAAAAGTGAAAATGTGACATAAATGGTCTTTGTAGTTTGTATTTTATCAGGTAACGTGTGCAGCCTCAATTCGTGGTTTACAAAATAGCAGTCGGGCTATTATGTTCTTCACAGGTCCCTCGAAATGAATCCTTTAAAATCAGAATCACAATAATTTATGAATCAAGTTGTTATTACCGATGGAAACCAAAGGCCGAAAATGGGTTGCCAATTTCTCAAAACAGTTGCCAATGGCAACCTGGCAACCCTTACTATCGAGCCCTGGAGTGTTTCAGGTCCCCTGAGACTACTGACACATTTGTCATATTTTCATCTGCTGATTTCCGGAATAAAACTTCGTATAGTAGGATTTTCCCATGTAATTTACCGATATAGACTGGATGGATTCCAATTCGATCAAATGCTTTGATACATCGAATCTTCAACAAGTGAAAATGATTCCAGGCAAATTATTCAATCATAAGACAGAGGATCGGATGCTTCAGTGCTTTTCTTGCAGCTAGAAAATCTGTTTTGTCCTTGTTTTCAACCCACTGGTGTAACTATTCTAAACAGTGTATATCTAGTATGCTGAAAACACACGGCTTTGGATTAAAGCGTCCACCTCTTCGCATACATTATGTTGATGCTTAATGCTGAAACGGGTAACCACACATCAATCCTCCAGCTGGTTAAATAAGTGGTGGAGGTGCAGCTGTAGGGGGGGAGACAAAGGGAAGGTGGGGTGTGTCGTGAAAAAGACAATTGCATCTTTTAATTGAATCCCCGGAGGATTGGAAAGCTCGAAGGGTGATTAGAATCAAACCACGCTCAGTCTTTGTTTCTTTCCCCTTCCCTAGACTAGAGCAAAGGATTGTGGGATATTGCCACCTAAGAGATTGTTCAGTAAATTCAGACGAAGCGACTGTGGCTCGGAGTGAGTCGTCTTCCAATCGGTGGTTTGATTCCCAGCTCCTCCAGTCCACATGCAAAATGTCCTTGGGCAAGATACTGAACCCCAAATTGCCCCTGAAGGCTGAGCCTTCGGTGTGTGAATGAGTTGGATTGGATCCTGATGTGCAGGCGGCTCCTCTGCCATCAGTGTACGACTGTGTGTGATTTGTGTAGACTGAATATAGTGTTAATAACCTTCAGTGGTCGCAAAGACTAGAAATGTCCCTCTAGTAATGCAGGTCCACTTACCAGGTCCACAAACCATCCATAAGCCCAAAGTATTTCTGATTCTACATCAAATTGTGGTCTTCCTCAGTTCTTACATTTTGACTCCCATGTGTTGTCCATTCCCCTCCTTCCTCTCCACCTGTGGTTGTGTGTGTGAATCCCTTTGTTGTTTCCTCGTCTGCCTTGTCATGTCCCAATCCATCTCAGAGCAACAAGTCAACCTGCCTCTTCAGATTCTCTCCTCTGTTTGTCTCGTCTTTTGCTTTCCCCTCCTTCATGTTTCCTTCCCCCAGCTTCACTCTCTCTCCTCCTTTCTCGGTTCAGGCCTAATTAGCGAGATTCGTCTCTGATCAATAGAGCCTCCTCATGGGAGCACAAGAGCAGCAGCCCAGAGTGACGACACGTGAGTGTGTGTGTGTGTGTGTGTGTGTGCGTGCGTGCGGAGTGGGGTTCAAAGGGTTATGTGTAGAACCTGCATACCAAACAGATGCTGTATGCATGCACACACACACCTTTGTTCTTTGTGCTTTTAACTGCACACACAACTTTATTCATGCACATACATCCGTGATGACACAACAGATTACATTGACTTATATTCATATCTTTACCAGCTATTAACATGCAATATATTTACTGTTAATTGAACGATGAGACATTTTTAGGCAACACACATGTTACAATTAACTGTGAAAGTGTGTAACGCCATGGTAACCACCTGTCAATCACAAGGTAGCTGCATCCTGAATCAGGGGTTGGCAACCTTGCTGAGAACATTAAGTGAATTATGATTATATTATAATTTTAATTTGAATGTTGTTTTATTCCATGACAACTTGCATTGCAACATTTTAATGAAACAGTTTTCCCCATAATCAGGACATTGTAATATGAAAGACACCTATACAAGAAACCATTAACCTACCAACCTTCCAACAATCTTGCTTATCATCAATAAACTTATACAATTTGAATGAATACATTCTACAATGAAGGCAATGAGTACCAGCCAATCTGAAACTAATCACATCAGTTAAAGTACCCTGAACACAGGCTGCCGTCAACAGCTGTGAACCACCGCCCTAAAGCATCGCCTGCTTTCTGGTCTGTTTGACTCCAAATGAAGCATAATTGACGAAATGAACATCATGCCGGATTGAAGAAGAATGAAAACTAGACTTGAGACCATAAACTCATGTTTGCAATGTTTACTGAGATATTAAATCAAGAGAGAAGTAGGACCATTTTCTCATTGACTTCTTTGCAATCAGAGAGGAGTCACCCCCTGATGGACACTACAAAGAACGTCGCTTTAAGGCAATTCTACATGGCTCGGAGGTTGCCATCTGGCTGGTACTACGGCCTATTTGGATGCAAAATGGTTTACCTGTGATTGTATTTGTTGGGGAACATTGAACCCTGTAGAGCAATTAAGGTAGAGACAACAGCAAGCTAATAATGAAGCTATGAAGCTGAAATGATGATGATTCATATTTGGCTGCATGGTCCGCCCTTTGTCTATCCAGCAGTGTTTTGTCAACAGCCAATGTGCTTCATGCTGGCTCAGAGAAAATCAGCTGAGGAATGAGTTTGGGAGCTGAATTCTCTAAATAGGTTTTATATTTTGTTGTTAGCTATTAGGTAGGTAGGCACTCATGATGTGTGCTTATACAGCTTATACAGTAAATAAATGACTGTATCTCATAACATCACCCAAACAAAGCCTGCCACTCACTCTATATCCATAATTAACAATACAGCTTTGCTAATTTCCCTTTTTAAAGCTGACGAGGGACAGACTCTGCCTCAAGGTCACAGCGGAGGCAGTATATTAAAATTTAATGGCAGTCACTCACAGATTTAAAGTGAGCACTGCTGGGAATTAAGCAGCCAAGGAACACCATAAAAGGGAGTGTTGTATGTACAGTAACGAGTCAGGAGTGAACGATGTGAGCGTGTTTACGTGCCACTGATGTGTGAGCCGAGGGCCCAGGGCAGCGAGGGCCCATCTGGGTCTCCCAAATTTGACAATCACACGCAGCAATGTGGCTACAGGCGCCTTCTCCCCACCGCTGTCAAAGAGCGCGGGTTGTTTGTGCATGTGTGGCCTCTCGTCGTCTGTTTTCATAGAAATCCCTCATAATCTTGTTGGAAAACAACAGCCAATTAAAAATAACTGCAATCTGTATGCATAAGCCTCAGCCAATTTATCCAGGGAGCCTTGAGAAAAGTACAAGGTTTCAATATGCAACGTGTCGGGGTGAGTAAGCGTTTGCTATGCAGGAGGCAAAGAAAGCCGGTAGTCGCCACCATGCACAGCCTCCAGAGAACTTCAATCCCAAACGACTCATTAGCTATTCTGGGAGAAGAAGAAAACTCAGCCGCAACTCAATTAGTGAGGAGGGTTGGATGTGTGTTTAGTTCTACGGAGTGACACTTCACAAATAGACTGTTGAATACCGTGGATGTTTTATTTGTTTGAGATCAGACGGCACGCCACCTTCACGTGTCCTCCAGCAGTGTCACATGTATGTGAGTTCATATCTCCATCAGACGATTCACCTGTGTACTTGTCTTTGTGTGTGTGTGTGTGTATGTGTGTGTGTGTGTGTGTTGCCGGAGTGCCCTGGCATCTTTAGGCTGATTACAACAATGCCTGAAGGGAACACTCTATTGTTTATGTTATTTATGAGCTTGATATAATTGGGCTGAGAGCAGCGAAGGAGTCACTCCTGCAGGCTACGTGGAATGTGAGGCTGTAATAAACGGAGTTCATTTCACCACGTAGATGCGTGACGTGACAGTTCACGAGGACCGAACCTCTTGCCTCTGCAGCTTATTTGACTCAGAAATAATTAGCCCTTTCCATCTGCGTTGATGACGTTAAAGAAGGGGTCAAGCTGGAGGCCTTTCCTCCACTACGTGTTGTGAATCAGGACCAATTAATTAATTAATTAATACCAGGGGCTGTATTCTTAAAGCCTACTGATAAAAATAAGGCATTTCTAAGAATGCCCCTTTACAATTGAAACAAGATGCTGGCGGAGATCAAAGTTATTCACAAAGCATTGTCGAGAGGTGTAAAAGTGTTCGGGGGAGGATGGAGGACTGCTAAGAGGCTTTTAGAGGTTTTTTAGCAGAGGAGAAAGACAAAGAGGTCGTAGAAATATTCTCCAAATGGTGAATGAATGCAAGTTAATGAGATGCTACAGATTCGACTGTGCAGGGATCATGCTTGTGCTGGATGTCATTAGAGATGCGCTCACATCTCGCACCAAATGCCAGAAATAAAAGCAATCACAACAGGAAGTTATTTGGCAACTTGAGAAATGTAACAGTGGTGGCTGGTTTATAGATTTGCACGAGGAAAACGGATGAAATCTGAGCTGATTAATATCAAATGCACCCAGTAGTAAAATGAAGTGAATGGGACAGGTGTGTTTTTAAACATTATACACAACTTTTAATGGAGGCCGATGGCTTACAAGTGATTCAAGATGTTCATCATATAAAATAACATTCACTTGCTGAGATGCTTTGTGACTAACATGTATATTTAGTAAACTTGTCATTACCAGGATCTCTTCTTATCTGTTAAGGGAAATTCTTGGAAAACATTACGTTTCTAAGAACCTTTTCAGAGTTTCGTCACCGGGATGAACACTTTGGAGCGGGAAGCTTTCTGAACATAGCCCCGAGGCTCATTCTGCATTCTTACTGTGTCCTGAAACACGGGGGAAATTATTATTCTAAAGCCTCTAAAGTCAGGAGTATGCGGGCAATATCTAAAGTACCTCAAATAAATCAACCCTTATGAATTATCTTTGCCAGTGAATTGTTTCCTGTTCTCGCTGTCTTTTACAGGGAGGACGTTAGAGGTGAAATAACTAGTCAGTTCATACTTTTCATAATCATTTATCAAACAAAGACATCAATCATCCTCAGTCTTCCAGCTGCTCCAGCGTGAGGATTGATTTATATCACTGTTAACGAGATTTTTAGGACATTTTAAGGCGTCGCCTTCATATTTTTTACGATTTTTTTTCAATTTTAAAGAATTTACTAAATACACTGTGTCATTTCAAAATAAATCTCTGTGTTTACGAGAAATGTTTTTATGCTCGTTACATGCATAGTCTTTACTTGATCAGGCAACAAAATAACTTTCGGTTGGTTAAGGAAAAGGTTGTGGTTTAGGTTATATCCCATATCATGAAAAACGTGTTTTCTCTGGTCTCTACACCTATAAACTGCTCCTCCGTGAGCCTGTCAACTCCCAGAATGAGGAAAACAAGCGACTCCTGCATGGTCTCTGTAGCCCACCCACTGGTACAACGGCGCTCCTACGGGCTGTTCAGATTCAGCTCCCGTTGTTACGTAACGAAGGGAGTCATTTGCATAGGCCGAACTCTTCTGCGATGCGCGATGATAGGAGATATCCAAGAGGGGGCGTTCATCACCGAGGTGAAGTTCGGTGTGTCCTGCGGGGAGACAGCAGTTAAGCGGTGATAGCAGTGTTTCTCAATGTCGTCGCTCAGACCTAGACACGCAAATTGTGCTGTCGTTGGTTGTACAAATCAACATAAGCTTATGCTGAAGAACAGAAGAGACAGTGGTTGTGTTTCATTTTTAATGACAATCTGCCGGCTACGGTTCTTGTAAGCTTGTATGTGTGTGTTAACCACTTCACATCGGACTGCTTCAGTAACGAGGATCAGTACAAAGCTGGCTTTGCCTCAACACTGACCCTCGTAAAAAGATCTGTCCCAACAATACGGGACCCAGCAACTTCACCTGAGCCACATAGGCGATACATCCACGGTAAACATTGGTGCATGCTAACGCTAGCGTAAGCGGCATCGTCTCTGTCGCTCTCCAAGTATGCGTTGACAGACAGAGCTCATTAGCATTTAAAAGTGCAGACACAGAAACAGTCTGTTCTCAGCAGAGCTCATTTGAGCAACATTTAGACAGCTGAAATTTAGGACCACGGATGGATTTGGGACAATGCATATCGAATCTAGTATTGTTGGACCTCTGACAGCCGTGTGAAATTCAGGAAAAACAGTATAATAGGGGACCTTTAAGATAATATGTATGTTATATAAAATCAGTACACTTGTTACCTAATATATGTACGCAGCGTTAGTTAAGCACACAAGTTATAGTTGCTCCGACACTGACGGTTTTGCATTAAAGTGAATTGAAATCACGGCGGATCCATGCTAAAGGATGCCTGGGTGCACCGGGATCAGACACTGAAGGGCAGGTCTGTGAGTTGTGAGCAGTTCCCCATCGTACAGTGCTTTTAATCCTGAACCCCGAAGAGATCAATCTACTTCACTGTACAACAGAATGTTGTGGAAAGGTCATTTTTGTAAGCCCTTCGTGACCTCTCAGATTTATCCCATGATCCCTGGGTGCGGTCCAACCTCCAGGTTGGTAACATCTGACCTGGCTCATTCAAGTATTAAAATCCTATGGCTTTATCAGTCAGCATTGTCTGCAGTCAGTGTTTTCTCACCCAGCCTTGTTTTGGATGTGTTGTTTCCCAGCTCAGGAGACACAGCCAGTCATATCATAATGAGTTGTTGGCAGGCCAAGCCCTGCTTCGCCTGTGCAGAAAGGAAACACTGGCAGATAATTGGCCAATTTCATAGCTGGGATGTATTCTGTGTCTGAAGACTGCGAATTAACGAGCTGACCATCACAAAATCATGTGTCATTTCTAATGAAAAGACAGGAGCTAATGATGTTTTAGCAGTGGGAGCTTCGGCAGTGTCCGACAGGAGCTGCACCGGCTGTTTTCGATTGCATCACAAGTCACCTGGGGTTAGTGGAGTAAGAGGCTGTTAGTCTCTCTCATAACTAATACATGCTCAATAATCACTTGTTACTATTCCCGACTAGATACCTTGTAAAAATAATTAAAAAGAAAAAAAAGGTCTTCCTGTGTGTGTTTAGAATACATCCCAAAGTGGTCACTTTGGCAGCCTTGCAGCTGTAAATGTGCACTTTGTTGCAGTCAGTAGCTCATCCTCATTCCAGCACCGTCACATACCAAGTCTTTGGTTACTTACTTTTTTTTCTAAACCTAACCAATTTGTTTTGTTGCCTGAACCTAAGTCCGTATGTGACGAGTTGAGAATGAGAACAAGTTGATCTGATGATTTGCTGCAATGAAAGATAAAGAGAAAGATGTTTTATCCTCGGAAAACACGTGAACTTTCAGTCTTTGTCACAAGGCCGCCTCTGCAGAGTGTTTACCAGTTGTTCTTCAATGTCACCGGTGTGAATAGGCAGCGTTAATGTTCCTATGAAATGGGAAGTGATGGGCACTGAGCAGCTGGTGCTGTGTAGTTCACTGACTAAGTGGACTTGATGCTTCAGCATGAATGACACGAGGTCAAAGAGATCGGCCAGCTGAGTCTTTCATCCTGCCAAACCCAGGACAGCCATCTTTTTCCCCTTCTTCAGTTACATTCACTTTCTCCTCCCCCTTGTCTGGACCTGCAAAACAAGTTACCTTAAAATCACAAGTTACACTGCATGAATGGAAAGTCTTAAAATCCTAAAGCAAGAGACATTTTTTTGGAAGCATGACTTGGAAGACAAACACATTGTGTGTAGAGAAGAAGAAAAAAAAAACGTTCAGCATGCATGAAATACTTCTGATTCATCTGATTCGTTTCACCTGCAACAGGTCAGCGTTTCTAAGTCCCAGACTCTGTTCCTGAAAGGAAAACATCTCTCAGATGCATTTCTTTTCAGCTGAGACCATTCGATGAAGCAAACAGACAGTCGAGGATTATTTGCACTCCTCTGTTCCCACACAACTTGGCCTCAGCGCAACTAATGCTCTCGTGACTTGTTCACAGTTGGCCCTGCCATTATTATTCCATTCTGCTGCAGTGTGATGTAGAAACATTACGGATGGGGCTGACGCACGCTGGCATCACAAACCTCTTCTTCCTCAGCAGGAGTGATGCACACTGAAGGCTGCTTTTCCTTCCATTAGTTGAACAAACCGTGCTTATCATCTTGTTTACATTCAGGTTTTGTTCTCTTTAAAGGATTTGGGGTTTTTACGTGTCACCCAGGCAATGCACTTTAAACTATGACTATTATATGGAGTCACATCGTCAGTTCAAAAGTCACCCCTCCTCAATGAGCGAGAGAGAGAGAGCACAGTGTTGGTCAAGCGAGCTAGGAAGCGAATAAAGAGAAAGAAGATAGGACATTTAAAGTACGGTAAAAACAACAAATGAATAGCTAAAAATAGATTAAATCAGCAGACAGTGCAGTGAAAAAGTGATGACTGAAGGATATTTTAGTGTCAGTCCATCCTTTGCGTTTTTGCATATTTTACCTTTAAGTGGATTCAAGAATGTAATGTTCATTGAGGCTCATGCATTTTTTTTTTTCGGTTTATCTTGAGGTCATCGTGTAATCACTCTAATAAACATCCTCACTATGAAAGAGTTTGATGGCATGCATCAGAAAGAGGAAAGGTCCTCTTCAAATATCTTATCTCAGTGTATATCCATCCTTATCTATATTCATTGTGTTCCCTAAATTACATGCACAGTATATTTCCACTCCCTTGCAAGTCCAATTTATGGGATCCACCAAGCACATTTTCTGAGTCAGCGTGCGTTCTGCCTCATAAATGTTAACCAGACTAGATAAGGAACTAAACGTACAACGGTGGATGCCCTTTCTGTATGAAGTCCTTTACACTGGTGGTTTCGAGAGAACGGATTACAGTAAGTGGGGCAAATTGTGTTTTGAGTCATAAAATCGCTTTCAATTTTTATGCGTATTATTGTAACAAAAACTGTCTGCTGCTCTGATGGACCCTGTCTGCCCTCTGAAAGACAGACATGGTCATGACCGTAGCCACGGGACTCAGGAAGAGCTAATGGGCTGTAAATGATGTGCAACAACAGTTGCCCGAACAGCTGTGAGGTTGATTCATATCAGTTTATTGAGGATGCTCCTCTCGGCTCCATCCAGTGCCACACACAACGGTGAACAGTTCACCTCTACGAGCCGCTTCCTGACAGACCCGGGCCGTTTGCTCTTTGGCCTGCCCACCTGCTCTCAAATGCAGTCACAACAGGTGTTGGCACTCTGACAGCCGATTACGCAGTCTGTTATACAACCACAATAGGTCATTACCTGCATTAGCTCTTTGAAGGCTCGTGTCTTGACATGAGTTGCTGAGTCAGAGCTACTGTGCTGCGTAGGCAAACCTACCAAAGGCAGTTGTACATGACAACTGTTTCTGCTAGCATCATGGCTACGGGGACGCTCCTTCACTTTAGTCCAGACTAAACGTGGATGATTGCCATGACGATGCAGATATTCATGGTTCACATCATGACGTATCCTAATGACTGGAGATCCGCTGACTTTTCCTTTAGGGCCACCATGAGATTCACAATTGTGGTTTAAGTGAAATACCTCATCTATTATTAGACCGATTGTCATTCATTCCTCCTGTGACCTCATCAGGAAGAATTGTGATAAACCTCAGACTTTTTGGACAAATTAACATTTGTCCAACATTTGAGCTCAGCTGTGCTTTGTGTGCAGTCCTGAATAATAAATGCTAAGAATACTAAGCCACTAAACTCATATGATAAACATGTTTGGTTTGTCACTGTGAGCATATCAGCGTGCAGATGTGAGCTTTTAGCTCCAAGCACCGTCTATAAGTGCAGTCTCACAGAGCTGCTAGTCAGACCACATTAGGCTAGAAATCTTAATAATTACAGATGCTGCACTTTCTATGATGTTATATTGATGGGATAAATTGTAGTGCATGGCATGCAACACCAGGCAGCTGATCTCAGAAATATCTTATTTTGCCTGAAAACGCGTATATAGGGATGTCAGTTTTGGTTCATTTTTCTTTTGAAAGAAAATTGCAAATTGACTCACTGAGTTTTGCCGCCACATTTGGAAGGTGCTTTAGTCATCCAGGTAGAAGAGAATCCAGTTTCCATGCTTGGTAATGTTTTCATACGTCTTCACGTAAAACTATTTCCATCGAGACAAATTTGGTTTGTGTTGCTAATGTAACACATAGCACACAAAGTTACAGGCGACGCCTCCCCAGGTCTCCCTGGGGGCCTCTCGGCTCATGACTTTGAACAGTTGACACCCGCCGATTTGCATGCGCTGAGCCAAACGGCAATGTGCCTCGGATCTGGATCATTTTAAACCCTCAGCGAGTGGAAAATCCAGGTTCAAGTCTAGTAAACTAGGCATTAGCTAACTTTGTCATCTTCACCCGCTTGCCAAACAATAAAACAACTGGAATCATTACTTCGAAAGATGCAAAAATCATGTGTCACTATATTCATAATATAAAAAATGGGTAATATTCAACAAAGTTATATACTAGGCAGTCGCAACTGGATTTACATATTGCAACGTAAATGAATACATTTCTATTACAAGATACAAATACATCAAAGTAGATTTTCACTCCACGTTTCCAGAATATTTCATTTTCTTTGGTCTATTGATACAGATACCTACGTCAGTGCTGCTTAGTCAGAACACAGTTTTAAACAAAGTCAAATGGAGCTGTGAAGCAAGTGAACCCGATGCTACCATTCTGGCCTTCACATGCATCAAAAGTGTTAAATGTGTGGGTCAAATAGAAAAATACATCCTGCAAATACGGAGCAAACAGATGGAAAGAAGAAAATATCATAGTTATCCCTTCTGTCTTTCAAATTGTCCGGTTTGGATTACTGAAGCATCAGGGTTTCTGATTTCCATCAACAACATTGGACAACAATACAAAACATGTGACACCTCCCCGAGGGACGATGTCAGACGATGGCGGCAACACTCATTGTTACACTTAATGCGTCAAACCTCCCACTCCCTCCTGCACTCCAGATCTAACCGTTATTCACCCCTCATGGCCCGACCTTGCGTGCAATCCCGTGATAGCTCTCATTCACCCAAACTTCAACCCAGCTGACTCCCTCAGAGTGATGGGCAGGGGGCTTTTGTCTTGCGATGAGCCAGAGAGCCACAACACTGGGCTAGGTCCGCCTCGGGAGCCCCCGTCACCAGTGTGTCGCGTGCTGCACGTTGTCCCTGGGGTCACGCCACGTCCACGGTCCGGCTGGAGGTATCGTAAATAAAATGAGACAGTGGAGACAGAAAGAGAACAATGAATCCCCCCCACCCACCCCCTTTCCCCTGTTTCCAGCTCTGTCTCTCCCCCCCCCCCGTCAGCCAACGGGGACGGTGTAAATCACAGGGCAGGGGTGGGGAGAAACCTGAGCCGAGAGCAAGGGAGTAAGACAAGGAGACATTAAAGTGGGAACCTGGCTCTCTGGGAGCTCGGCCATTCCTGTCATCATTAGGGAGCGTGGGAGACAAAGGCAGGAAGACATGATGATGAGGGTGAGGATGGATGTGGACCTTAGGACACACACTTTTAGATGGAGATAATGAAAACAGCAAACACAAATATGTGCGTCGTCCCTCTCGTGCATTCTGCGTCACTTCCAGAGGTCATAAATCCAGGCTGGCGAGGTTCAGCTCTGACAGCACTGCCGCCGGGAGACAATGGTAATCCGGCAATAATTTTAAGCAGACAAGGGATTTTGATTTCTACCCTGCCGGGAGGGAGAGCACCAGAATCATCAAGGAAGGGCTCTTTCTTTCAGTGTAGCCTAGCCTACAGCCGAGCAATGTCCTTGCATTCACAGGGATAAAGCCATCTCTGACAATGGTGGGGGGGCTGATGGAGAGGCGAGAGGCTGAAGTGAGGCACTGATGAAAGGGATAAGACTGTTTTTGTGTGTGTGTGTGTGTGTGTGTGTGCGTGTGTGTGTGTGTGTGTGTGTGTGTGTGTGTGAATGCTTCTACCTTTGTGTCTGTGTGACTCACTGTTCTACCATTTTCATACCAGTCACATTCACTGTAACAAGTCACCAAAAAAAGATGTCTTCTGAAAGCATCCCACAAATGTAATGATTCTGACCTTATTAATTTTTACTTTGTATTTCAAGAGAAATGAAGATTAAAACACTGACATCAATAAACACTAAAAGGTTCACATCTTTGCCGCAGGAATGAGTCATAAAACCCAGTATTTTTGCACTTCTGGTTTCCTCGTCCCTCATGTTTTTAGTTTTCTTGAAATGTGTGTTTTGGTTTGACTATGAAATAAGGCCTTAAGAGATTTTGATGTTCCACAGCATAAAATACATCCATAAATTAAGTAAGTCATTTTTGCATGTATTTAAAAAAAGGTGGTTGTTTTGTTGCGGTAGCGATCTGTCAATCACATCCCCTGCTTTATGGTTGATTTGACTAAATGAACATCATGCTGTTTTGAAGAAGAGACTGAGAAAATCATAAACTCATGTAAGTAAAGTCATTTTTGACTTTTCAGAACCGGAGTTTATTATTAAACAATGTAAAATAAAGAGCTATTTTTCTGCAATAATCCAAAATCAAATGGAAAAATCCCATCGTCTGTTTGTTAAAGGGACCATTGTGATGCTTACTTCCTGGTTGGCCTACAAAAATATGTCATCCCTGCAGCACTTTATACCTGATACAGCCCCAAATTGTTGCTGGTGGATATATGTTCTCTTCATTCACTGTTGACGAAGGCTGTCAAGGTAGGTTTACTCAGTCCCTCGCTCTCTCCTGGCCCTCTGGCCCCAGGTATCTCTCTCTCTCTCTCCGAGGAAACTAAGCCCTGTGGAATGTTGCTCACCCCTCTCTCCGACCTCTGCGAGTGTTTGGACTTTGCTCTCACCCATCATCTCACATTTTCCCCTTGAGGTAGTGAGGCTTAACCCTGACAGCTTACGAAGAGGGTCGAGGAGGAAAGCCAGTGCCACTTTTCACTGGACCCTTTACATTTACACTCAAGACAGGGGAGGGGAGTTATGAAGGCGAGCGCCGAGAGGCAAGGAATCGAACTCTGTGTAAAAAGAGAACGACCCTTGAGGGGCCTGTAGGGCGTATTTGCTCCAGAGCTGGAGAGGAGCTTCTATAAGCCTGGTTTTCAACATTTGCAGGAAGCTCACGGTTTCACAGGTTTGATTTCAGCTAATTAGGTAATACATGTGTCTCTCTTCATTACAGTATGGCTTCCTAAGGTTGTACTTCAGTGGAAAGAGAAGATGAAGCAATTAGCAGAAACAAAAACAAATCACAATCACAACAAACCGTCCAATCTACCCATAGTTGTTTGCTCACATTTTTAAGTGCCTGGGTTCTATGTGAGTCCATGAGAAACATTGTTTTTCTGTATGCCGAAGGCACACAAATCCTCTATTATAAGCCGGCTTTATGTGAGCAGAACTTCTCGTGTGAAAAATAAGTGGAATAAAAACAAGCAGAAAGGACAAAACTAAACCGACCCAAAATATGACCACTGAATTTCCAGTTGCCCAGGTGCTTCCCAAACCTTTTTAGACCTCAGCACCCCTTCAAAGGCTTTTCCACCATGTCACCCCACAGACTGTAGGAAGTGGATGCAGTCACTATGACATCACCCGTTGCTTTGTGGACTACGATTTCGAAGCCTTGAGTTTGACATTTTGGCTGTCACCATCTTGGATTTTTGACCATTGCCAAACAAGACATTTTTAGGGAAGCAATATGTTACAAGCAACTTTCATGAAGAGAAACCCCACTGAGAAAATGTTAAAGATGTAAGACGAAAACACAGACAATACTGTGGTAGCGACCTGTTCATTACAAAGTATACCCTGCTTTCATGGTCGTATTTAATGAACATCATGCTGGGTTGATGAAGACTTGAAACTAAAGATTGAGACCATAAACTCATGTTGACAGTGAGATAGTAAATCAAGAGAGAAGGAGGGTCATTTTCTCATTTAATTCCATGAAATCAGATTTCTTTTTGCAACCAGAGGAGTCGCCCCCTGATGGTCAGTAGGGAGAATGCAGTTAAAGGCACTTCAGATTTGGCTTTAATGGCGTCATCCTGAGCCAAACCATCCCCAATATAACATGCATAACCTACATGTACACAGATGTTCCGCGGTTTTAACAACAGCAGCTATTAGGTTGCAGGCATTTGAGAGAGCGGTGATGGAGAGCCAGATCACACGTGATGTTGAAATCACGCAGCATCCGCAGTGAATGTGCTATCAGACTGATGGATATCTGTCTTCCACAAGCCGTGGTCTCCCATAAGCTTCATGAAGCTGAGTAGTGTTCGGTCTGGTCATTGTTCTGTTGGTCAGTGTAGATTTAGTGCTGTCAGTTGGCGTTGAAGGCTGAGACGTAGCAGCATTTCTTTAAGCTCTCTTGTCCGATGCTTCCATTATTGTGACTGCTGAGCTCCTGAGCCGTAAAGCGTGTTAAAACGCACAGTAATAAGGACAAGGATGTCGAAATGGTTCACTCCAATAAATACCTCGAAGTGCACCTGGACGACAAAAGAAAAGGGACATTCTCTGTGTCCTGTTGAGGCTTCAGCGTCTGCTTCAAGACGTGTATACTGCCCTTTGCTCTCCATTCATTCATCCATTCTCTAGTATTACTCTCCTTATATTCGTCCTCTACAGGAGCACCAAACATATATTACCCTCAAATTCTAACCAGAATTACTGTAAGAACAAACCAACGTTTGTGTTTCCATATTTAACATTCAGATTAATAAATGACAGCATTCCAAGTCTGTGGCTTTGAATTGAGTAAAAACAGAGTAAAGACCGGATGTGCTTTCATGGATTTCAGTCTTGTCACATTTAAGGTGTGGCTGATCTAAAGGTCCACACTTTCAACAATGCTTGTGATAATGTATGCACAGTCAGTACCTCACTATGTACTGCCATCTCCCATTAAAATGAGAACATCTCTGCTGTGACTGTTATTTTGCTTCATTAGACCTATTTTCAATACTACAAATGAGCTGGCTGTAATTACTTTCCCCTTCCCAATTTGCCACACAGAACAGCTCTGTGCTCGAAATATATTGGCCTATTTTGCATCAAGCAAAGCTAAAGTAATAACAGAATATTAGCTTCACCTCTCAGCAGGAGCCTGGTGAGATGGGGTCAGATTCAATGCAGGAGACATAAGTTTCTGGCATTTTCTGTTGGCAATCAATGTGGAAAACGTCACATTGTTTGATGTGTGTATGTGTGATAATTGCTCCCTGAAAGTGGAGATGTTGCAATAGGGGGGAATGAAATGGCGATAATCGGGCTGCAATCTCTCGATTTCCATCTCGCAGATGTTATCTTATTTTTTATTTTTTGTTTCATGTGTTTCCCATCACATCCCGATAAAGCCCGCTGCAGATCCCTTGATATAAAAACACATTCAGCATACTATTATATTTAAAAAGAAGATGGATGAAAAGACTTTGGGTGCATTGCAGGCTGCAAATGCAATGAAAGAATCACAATGTATTCTCCAGGTGAAAAACATGTTAGCTGATCAGTGTGATTTCTTTTTCCTCTTGCCAGTGAATTCCATCTATTCTTACAGAAAATAAGGCATCGCAGGCAGGGCAACTAACTGCTAGGCTTGAATGGCTCCTGTCACACACCATAATAGCTTGTGTAAAAGGCCAGGGCTGCCTGTTAATGCTAGGTGAGAGCAGGAATGGTGCTAGAAGAGACAGAGAGAGAGAGAGATTTTTGCCCAGGCTCTCCGGCAGCTTTGTCAGAGTGCGTGTGTGCTGGAGGGATGGCCGTAATTGCTGCCGCCACCCCTCCTCCCCAGAGCAGAATTGGAAGAGTCATTTCATCTGTGAGGAAACCAGCGGATGGGGGGCTCCGTGGGGTGGGGAAGCAGACGAGGCTGAATTACAGAGCAGCGCGGCGTGGTTGTGTACTCTGACATTCCTTCCTGACACCACTTGCAGCCCGAGAAGAAGGTTATTTCAGACAAGATGCACATCTTCTGCCAGAAACGGGATGGGGTGGACACGATAGCATGACATCCTGCACAATGTCATGTCATCCAATACAACAGCCAGGCCATAAATATTGGCTTTGTGAAGAATATACTCTCCCGTGATGAGACAATTCTGTCCCAATTTTGTTTCACTCCAAATATGGTGTTAAGGTGTCCTACAGTTCAATCAAACTTTAAATAATAGCTTTAAAAAGGAGCACAGGGTTGGATGAACACCTCACATCCTAACACACACGCACCGTTACACAGAGGCTTGCCTGGTAAACGGGAAAACAAGTTCCCACTCACACTAACTCAGCCGTTATTAAACAGCAGTTAACCACAGTATGCAAATGAATAAGGTTATGAATAATGTGAATGCTAGAACTGGTCTGGAAACAACTGAAAGGGTCAGTTCTGATTTTTTTTGAAGTGGGGTTTACTTCTGCAAGGTTAAATAAATGTTTTCACAAATGGAGTGGGATAATGTAGAATAATGTGCATTAATGTGTACATGAATACTAAAACTTTATATGCCTCACCCTCCGGCAGCGGAGCACACCAGGGAGATCCAGAACAGTCCGGCAGGGTCACCCCACTTTCTCCCTTCACATCATAGCGGGTTATTTCAGAGTTACTAAAGCGGCTGTGGATGGAGAGAGAACAGAAAAAGATATTTCAGCCACCTAAAAGAGTCAAAATCAGTTATTAGTTATATTTAGAAAGATTTCACAGCTTTACTTTGCCGTCCTTTTCAGCGGGGAACTGATTGCTCTCTTCAAAGCCACCAGACTTCATTGAAAAAAACTATGATTTTACCTCAAAGAATACAATAGTTGCTTAACATCCGATGCCCCAATTTATTAGTTTGTTTACTTTCGGATCCAACAAGCTAACCACCACCATCTCAGTAACTGTAAAGCTGTAGTGTCATCATGCGGTCACCTACATCAGTTCACATGAGAAAAGGTTTTTAGAAGGCCTTGGGGAATTAACATTTTGACCTTAAACATCCTTGACCTTGACCAAAACGAATGTCCGGGTTTGAATGAGGAACACTACTGGGAAGCTATAGAATGATATAAAAAATCCATGAGTAATAATGAATTGTCTCTCCATCCTGATAAGAGCTGGTTTGTCTGTGATGGCAGCGCATCGTCAACCAGAGCACCACTGATCAAGAAATTAGAGGCTATAAAAAGAACACCATTTAAAAGCGCACGCCATCTGTGTTACTAAAATAAGCGAGTGAACAATTCGAGGAGGTTGTAGGGCGACACCATTTCTGTAATGTATTCCAAGGTGCCCCGAAGCTCCTCTGGCCCAGTACCAATGAAAACCCAATCAGGATTCCTTCATGCCCTCATCATATTGCAAACTCATAAGACAGCCAAGTCATAAAATGTGAAATTGTGGTGAGAACCTTCTAAATAACCACTGTCATCACCCAATTCAGCCCCCTTTTCATTTCCATTATTGGCAACCCACTCAACAACTGAGAGATCCTTCGAGCTGCGTGCCAAATGTAATCCCCACTCATTCCAAAATACAATCAGCGTATGAAACCAGTTGAATGGTTAAACCCCCAGAAGAAAGACAAGAGGTTAATGTCGCCTTTGACTCTCCAATCTGCCCTCTTCATCATGATGTGTGGTGGCAAACAGACGGGGACGCCACAGCCCACCCTGACAGAGGGCGGTCTCGCTTCAGAGCCCCAAAAGTAATCGAGGGCCCCTCATTATGGAGAAGCAGGACAGACAAAGAGGTCTCGGTGAAGAAGGGGGAGCTAGAGAGGTGGATTCTTCTATAATGAGACCAGAATGTGGAGGAAACGGGGAAAAATTTAGATGATATGTGAACGAGGACTGGGGTACCTTCCTTACCGTGGGACTGAATCCAAGCCGAGAGAAGCCAGCGATAGAAACAGGAAATTTGTTGCTCCCTAAATAGCCATGTGTTACCTTCTCCTTCACCCCTCTATCTAATTTTCTTCCCCCTCTTTCTCCCTCCATCCCTCTGGGAGGTTGGGTAAAAGCCAATCTCATTGAAAAGAAGATCAATAAAGAGATATATTGTCATCTCCGAGCGCCACCCTCTTAATCAATTAATCTATAATAGAAACCATTCACTGGAGCGTCTTAAAGGGCCAGTCCTCCCATTAGCAGCTATGGGTCAGAAATATAGGGGTCTCATTACTAGTAATGATGGTGTGTGTGTGTGTGTGTGTGTGTGTGTGTGTGTGTGTGTGTGTGTGTGTGTGTGTGTGTGTGTGTGTGTGTGTGTGTGTGTGTGTGTAGATACAGGTGATACGCATTCAATGACATTCCTGGGGAACATTATAAGAATAGGTCATCCAACCAAGATTACAAGCAACAGTCCTAATGAGTTATTATCCATGCTCTGCTGCATCATCAGATATAGGGACACATGCATTAAACTGCATGTGACTCTCAAACTGTATGCGGTGGGTGCGCACAATATGTTGTTGATGCTATCTTGTTATTTTCTGCTTGGAGCTGCAGTGCTACAACCACAAATCAGCACTCCATAGTGGCTAACCATGCAGGGATGGTTAAGGTACCTTAAAGATAAACATTTGCTGCCATTTTTTGCGCAATGTTGGTGCAACAATATTCGAAGATTCCTCACATTTTACATTTACTGCTAAAAATGAAGCCAATCTGGCAAATGAAAGTAGGCCGACAAAGCAAATCTTTGACATCCACAGCCGTAGGCGCACATATATATCGGTGCCCCCCAACCCCCCCCCCCCTACTTAGCAGCTCTAATTGTAAGCATGCATAATTGCTTCTTGAATACTCCCAGCAATATCGGAGCTGCCATCACTGTTGTTCATACATGTTATAAGTGATTTATACCCAGGAGGGAAGTGTTTCTGATGAAGGATGTTGGCCATTTATTTGTGAACAGAGCAGTATATAATTTCATATGGACTTCTGAGGACAAAAGAAGTTTGTTCGCTTCCATCCAGCAGACAGGACGACCATTGTGTTTTGAGATTTGAGGGTATTTCATGGCCATGAATGCGCCACATTCCCTCTTTAGATCATGGATTTACATTATATTTGCCTTCCTTATTTATGCTTTGGGTTCTTAAACACTATGCCCATTTGCCTTGCCACACACCACCACTCATTTCAACCAATTCTACATTCTATGAAGAAATATTCTAGATGTTTTCATTCTATTCAGCTTTATAATGTTGTAATGTCCATGTGCCAATGGTTACAACCCTAGACACTGCCTTGATGCACAGTTTATGAGAATTGTTGTCAGAATTGTGTTCAAGTCGGATTGTGTAGTCTCAAACAACAAAATTGTCCTACTACTCTCTTGATTTATAATCTCAGTAAACATTGTAAACATGAGTTCATGTTTTCAATCTCTAGTTTCAAGTCTTCTTCAATCCGCCAAGATGTTCATTTAGTACATTATGGTCCATTTAGAGTCCAACAGACCATAAAGCAGGGGATGCTTTAGGGCGGGGCTACCTTGTGATTGACAGGTCGCTACCACACTGTTGTCTGTACGTTCATCTTACTCAACCCTTTCATAGTGTGTTTTACTTCATGAAAGCCATGACATATTAATATTTTGTTTACCTAAAATGTCTTGTTTGGTGATGGCTATAAACCAAGATGGTGACAGAAAAAAATGCAGAGGCTTCAAAAATCAGTCCACAAACCAATAGGTGACGTCATGGCGACTACATCCACTTACTATGTACAGTCTGTGGTCAAAACTCAAGCCTCACATGAGAACAGACATGGCTCTCCAGGCGTTTTTTTAACACCCACAAAGAAATAAATAATGAATAACTGAACCATGTCCTTTATTCCCTTTAATGAATACATCCAAGGTCACATATTATTCCATCCTCGGGTGAGGGCGTGACTCTCATCAAGGTATCCCAGGACAGGAAATATTGCTGTGCTGGACAGTTCATGAATCAGAGCAATACAGGTTTGATCGACACATGCTGCTCAAAAGAAAAGGCTCATGCAAATAGAAATAAGTTGTTTCAAGAATGAGTCTTTTTTCAGAGCTGCTTGATACATGATAAAAAATAGTGTATAGCTTCTGCACATGTAGCAACCTCCAGTTATGAAAAGTGAAGTCAATGCTGAAATACCTTTAACTTGCATTCTCTCTGCTGGCCATCAGGGGGCGACTGGTTGCAAAACAAAGTCAGATTGTTTAGATGTCTATGAGACCCTACTTCTGACTTGATTTATTATCTTAATAATAATCGTAAATATGATTTTATGGCCTGAGGCCTCGCTACCGTTGCTACCATGCTACCATGCTACCATGCTACCAATGCAATTAGCTGCTAAGATGACTTGAATTATGAAGCTAACTTTGTTAGCTGCTTCACACCGAATCCAGATGGATCCAGATCCAGTAAGATTGCTGCTCTGCCGCTTGTGTTCCTCAGATCCACCCGTCGCTCCTCCACAGTCCAAATATGGTCACTGGTTGCAATATTTCCAAGCTGGCTATTGCCAAAATGCTGAACAAACCACGTGATGACTACGTCCACTTCTTATAGACAGTAAGCTTCTGCACGAGAGCCATTAGATAACAAAGAGCAAACGCATACGGACATAACACAAACTTAGCACTGTCTCATCTTACACTTATGCAGTACGTTTTTTTATTATTATTATCTTTGGAGCTGAAATGCAAAATATGATAATCACGTGTAATGAATTCATGAGCTGCTCATTTTGATGCCTTGGCAATGAATTTGATTCCATAGTAAAAAAAGTGGACTTTTTTATCTTCATGGAAGTATTTAATCAACTCTGAATGGCTTGAAATAATGAAATAGCTCTGGACAACAATAGTATTTTCACACTCGGCCAAAATAGATACGTCATCCAGCAGTCAGGCATACGTCATAGTCTCAATATACTCGATGCATTACACAAAGAACCCACGGTTCCCTTGAAAACCATGACACATGTTTTGCCATTTACTTCTTTCACATTAAACGTCAGCTGTCTCTGTGGATCTGTGCTTTAATTAACTGTATTAATGGAATACACTGTTCAAGCATTCAGTGGAATTTTCAGCTGGTAATGCTTTCAAACCCTGTTTCAGCAAAAACTTGATCTTCTGACTCGTCTGCTGGATTCATCATTTGTAAATTCTTGCATTTTACTTCCAACGTTGCTGTGTAAAAGATGAGCAAACAACACTGACCACCCGAACATTTAACATGAATTAGACTCGATGGGAGGAGGTTGCCAGGAAATGTTTTAATGCTGGCATTTCCCAAATGCTGACTGTGAAGGCTTTTGCACTACTTTGAAATGAAAGGCAAAAATCACCTCATGAAACCGAGCTTTTGTGTGTGGAGAGGGAATAATTACATGATCTACGGCTCCGCTGCAAGTGTGCATCACAGCACCGAACCCCACTGATGGGCTGTCGTTGTAATTCTGAGCCTAATGTGGATAATTAGTCTAAATTCATGGAGAGCTTGATTCCACTGACAGCTACACCAAATGTTTGACGAAGACACCACAGTAGCAGCATCAGTCACAGGCGAACGGAAATGCATTTAGTGGAGGGCCTCTTCATGTTTTATTCAGTCACAAGGCGATGCTCAATTAATCAGTTTCTGCAATTAAATTAAACATGTACATGCATAAAACATGAAAGAAATATCAGGGGTGTTTAAGCACTGCTCCGTTTTCACCCAAACGGAGAGCATTTACGTTCCGCCCTCCACACCAGACTCTCTGTGACTTTAGTGATGTGGAATCATTTGTTTCTTCAGGAGCCGTGTGTGACAGAATGTGTAAAATCTCCTGACGCTCACCACCATCCGATGCATTTTATAAATGTCAAGAGCTGTGTGTTTACTAGGTCTGTCTGACCCCTAATATTTATTCAGCTCAACAGCACTCTAACCAATCATTCCATATTGCTTCATTGCAGAACTGTGGCTCTCGGTATGTCAAGTCTCATTGGCTGCAGTTCCCCATATCTACTGGCACATGTAATATTGCTTTTCGCTTCCCATCAAGTGCAGGCAAAGCCTGCGCTCAGATAAATAGTGACATTTTGCAGTGGTGTGTGGGGTTTGTTTGTATCTCTCGGTGCCTGAGTGATTTCCATTGGCTGATTTGTATACACAGTACCACAGCCGGCACGATCAAAGGGCTTTTACATGTAAGGCAAATTTGCATTCGGATTTATTCCACCACCAACGTAACGTATGCCTCTCTGTGGTTGGATAACAGCTTTGGGGATAAATGTTGACATTTGCACCAAAGTGTGACTTCAATTATATAAGGTTGTTTCTAAACACATTTAATCCCAGTATGATTTTAAAGGCCTTTAGATACCTGTCACTATTCCTGGAAACCTAACTACAATTATGTTGTGAAAGGAAATATTCATATCCACACTCAAAATGATTCACAGACACAAACATGCTGCTGCAGGCTTTGGTGATGGTATAATTGAGTCCCGTCTGCCATATCTCTGGAAGATGTCACCTCCTGCAGACTGCATCTAATAAAATATGTCCTAGGTGACCAATCAACCACAATTACTGTAAACATGACCAAACCAGGCCAAATTGAAACAAAGTCAGTCAAACAATAAAGCAACAATGGCTCTGCTCTGACCAAAATCATTATATTAAATGGTGCGCAACAGCATTTGATTGGTAAGCATCTGTAGGCTTTCTGATTTATTTATTTTTTTAAATTAGGGTTAACATTTTTTTTTTTAACTTTAACTAAAAAGTTTTTTTTGTCACTAAGTAAAGAATAATCTTTACATCTCTGACCAGTTTTGCTCGAGTGCGCTGGCCCTTTAAGAGAGTTGTGGGATGGTGAAGCCGGACAGAGTCACTAAGGAGCAAACCGGAAGCTTGGTGAGGGCGCCTTCAACATCACATCACGGAAGGTGATAACATTAAGGCACAATTGAATCATTTTTAATGTGGGCGAGTGTGGAGCCACAGAACAACACAAGTGCAATCACTAAGATAAAAAAGAAAACCACCATATTACGTTGATTGAATAATACAGGTCATAATTACTACATTGGAGTTCGGAAACATACTGGAATATGTACCCTGCAGTAACCCGTTTTTAATAAATTGTGTTTAACCACACACGGTTTGTTCGGGGGGATGAATAAAACTGTGATAGAAACTTAAACTAGACAACGTGTTTGGGTTTTATTACGTCTTTATTCACGAGCGTTGCAACACATTGGTAAACCCTCGTTTTATTTTGAAAGCGGGAGCGGAAGCTGTGCGGTACTGCAGGGGCCTTTACGCCAGAGTGTTTTGGCTCGGGGACCGCGCTGTATTGTGATGAGGCTGTAGTAATTCACTGCTCGTAGCGGAGAGGAACAGAGACACAAACAGTTGTAAGACATGGAGCCGTGTGTTCAACAAAGTTAACAGGTTTCCTCTCGGCGCGATGACTGCGTGTACTTTGGGACTAGCGGACTTCTGAGTATTTCTCCCCGGTGACATTAACGTGAAAACGGACGGGAGAGAACCGGACTGACTGGCTGACTGACCGGGCGCTGCCTGCCACTCACAACCGCCTCTCCTCTCATCACCTGCGGCTTGCTTTTGACGGACTCTCCGCGGGTCGGGACTTTTTTTTTGGAGCGGTCGGGAAAAGAAAAGTTACGATGGTTGAATTTCAGCTTTAGTTCTACAGCGGCTGAGATGCTGCCTGTGGAGTTTGATGCCGTTTTCATCCCGTAGGCTGGACGTCATTTGGATCTATTCTCACTGTTGCTGGACAGCCTGTCTCACTAACTGCTTGTTCTGAAGCCTGGGAGCGACCTCCTCCACCTATGAAACAGCTGAGAGTATGATGGAGTACCGCCAGACATTGGTTCCCCTACTGATTCTATTTGCACTCAGAACTTTGGCATATGGTGAGTTTAAATTGGCTTGGTTGCTTATGGGTTATGTTTGCACAGATGGGGTTTATATGCTCCATATCGGTGGCTCCGACTCGGCTCTGTGGGGAACACACCATTCATATTGTATATGTGTGTGTATGTATATAAATATATATTGACACACACACACACACACATATATATATATATATATATATATATATATATATATATATATATATATATATATATATATATATATATAATATGACTGTATATTTGTATGTATTTATTTGGGAGACAGTGAATTATAATAATAATCCCTGTGGATGATGTCATTTAAAAGGCCACTTAAGCCAGCAGACACAAGAGTAGCCCATATGCAGCTTTCCTGTGTGTCTTGCCCAAGGGACCATGGTTTCACACCAGCATCTGCTCCCCACAGAAATCTCACTTTGTTGTTCTTCTAGCCTTCTCATTTATCTCTATTATTAGGCCCATTATGGGGGAAGACATATCCTGGGCACAGTGCAGAAACAGAAACAGCGTGATACCACGGCTGTATTGGGAGTTTGAGCAATGCTCACAATTGTATGGTCTTTTCTTTTTATTGCTGTAATGCGTTTTGGATAAACGCCTCCAGCAGATGATGCATGTTAAATGTTAAACTTGTATTTTACATCCGATGGCTCTCCTGAGCTGCTTTAGGATTCATTGGCTGCATAAAGACCCCGGGTTTCTTTGGGTTTAGCCTCCACGGAATCCTGAGATCCATGTGTCCAATCTTCGCAGCATATTGGCCTTGTGGTTTAATTGCTTTTAGAATCACTCTATATCAAAGAAATCGCTTTTCATTTGGTGGAGAGAAAGCTTCCACTGCAGGTACACAGCCAGAGTTATTGTAGTCCCTTTTGGGATGATGAAAACCTGCTGAATTGAGATTAGATGCTGGATCCACAGATCCCCATCAATCACAGATTTAAACCTGGTAAACAGCAGCCAGCAGGCAACAGGCTCTTCGCCAGCATACCTATGTCTTTGTGTTCGACACAGAAACACCCCCGCCTGTGATGCATAAAAGCATTGCTTTGCGACACAAGTGGGATGTTATAGTTTGTGACAGTGTGGTGTCGTTGGGCCTGGACCCACTGCTGAGCCTCCTTTTACAGGCCTGTAAACATTGGCTATGAACCCACAGCGTATGAACTCAGCATCTGTGAAAGTGCTCCTTCAGTGACTCCAGATGCTCCTCTGGGACTACAAAGGCTGGATTAAAGCTTCTCATTTTCACTTTAGCAAAAACGCACTTTTTGACAACAAGCCTGTACTGTTTTTAGCTGCGAGACTTACCATTCCTTGAAAATTTACATTTGAATAAGCCTCGGCGTCCCGTTCTGACACCGTTATCGAGATTAAAGGGAGCGGGGGCCTCAGATCAGTGCCGGCGCGGACATGTTGGGAAGATAAAATTAGCTTTATTTAAAGAATCATCCTGACTGTCTTCCTCTTTGTATCTGAAGGGCCTTTCATTTGGACTCAGAAGTCACATGTCAGGTCTTCAGGTTGTTTGGCCAGTAAGGCGACACTGCAGTCTGCGCTCTTATTGTCAGTCATCTCTGTCACCGTCAGTCAACACTAGCGTCCTCGTCAGCTCGCCTCGTGTTTGCCGTGCTCTCGTTGAAGTGACCGGGAGGGGACGGGCCTGGAGACAGCTGCCTTGTTGTCTCACGACGGCCCCCCCAAACACACCAGTAACCAGATCAAACAGCCGGCGCCAAACCACGATAGCCACACACTGTAATTACAGTGTGAGCGTACAAGTCCACTTCCTCCAGGGAGGGAAGTGTGGTGGGCCGTCATGTGGCTCAGATGGGACAATTAGCGAGACGTCTCATCCTTCAGAGTCCTTGCCTTGTTACTGGCAGTGGAGCTTTTTCACTTGAGGCATTTAAGACACGCTGTCATCCACAGTGACTCAGAGAGGAGGAGAAGGGGGGGGGCTTTAATAACTGATTGGTCAAGGACAGTCTGACAGGAGTTAAAGCTGTTGCAGGGATTTAATCTGTGACATTCCAGTAGCAGCATTGTCTCTTTAAATACACAAGCACTTCTCTTCCCCTAAAACAGCCAGCCATACAATCCAGTGGAGGCGAATGGAGTTTTGTTTGTGATGGTTATAAAGAAGAGAAACTCACCTGCACGCATTTGTTTCCAGAAACAATGTTCCTGTTCCTCTGGATAATCAGCAGGCCCCCACTGCCAGCAGCTTTAATGCTTTAATCTCTTTGGCAGTTGTGTGGAACAGAGCTGCGGCTCAGCATCATTTCCATGATAGATCCACCTGTCTGTTATTTTTCTTCGATTAACCCACTCATTGTTTTTCCTATCAAACGACACGAAGAAGAGAAAAACTGCTCATTAGAATGTAATTTCCCAGAGGTGGAGTGACCTCTTTAAGTCGCTTCTTTCTTTTTCTGACCAGCAGTCCAAACCCTAAAGTTTTAAATCCTCACGTCTGACAATTGGAAATGCTTCATATTACTTAAATGAATAAGGATCCGTGATCAATATCCAGTTAGTGTGTTTACATGTTGCACATTTGATCTTTCTGCTCAGCTCGTCAGTTGGAAGTCTGCAACCAACACATTTATTATATAGTATGCTGCTGTTAGTGCCACGTAAAGGCTCACCTATGTATTGTTCCACCTGTGTTGTTGTGTTTGTGTCTCCGTGATCAGTATTGTTATTGGTCCAGTGATGATGGAGAACGCTGAACGGGCTGCAACGTGATCGCTGAGAGCATCTCCCCGCCGTCAAAGTACTTCTATTCTACGAGTCTGTTTGTTATCGAGTCACGTGACCCATCGGCGTTGTATCGGAGGAGAGCCGGCGTTGTGTTGAACAGAAAGAGTCGCTCAGGAGGCTGTGATGATGGATGATTATGACGAGACTCCTCCAACCGAACTCAAACACAACTTTGGAAACGAGGGTCAGTCTGATTGGTCCCAGTATAACGAGCGGCGAAGGCAAACCTCAGGACTTGGCTACTGGCGTATTCTTTCTGCAGAGAAGAAAAAGGAGACAAAGAAAGCTTTGTAGTCATTTTTGACAACTAACACACACTCAGTGTACCTTCCTCCTCCCCCCACCTGCCTGCCCATCTGTTCTTTACAGATCAATTAGCCCGTCAATAGCTCGGCAAGCGTCGGTATGATACATAACAAATGAGCTGTGTCTCCTGAAAACCGCTGACGTACAAGTGAATCCTGATTTACGCTGATTGAATAAGAAAACTGAGAAGGAAGCACACGTCCTCTTGCTGTCATCACACGTTCAGCAGCATTAATCAAGCTGGAATGGACTTGTTTGTTTTTTTCCCCCCACAGCTCCTGGCGTGCTAAATATAGAACTAAATAATCAAGAAGCTTGGCTTGTGCTGTGTTTCTGTATATGTTTGTCACTGAGCAGCCACTCATTATGTACACCCATGATAATAGAAGTTCACCAAGCCAAATATGCATTACACAACAGCTTGGCGACGCCTGGCGATGCATTATTAACAAGTTATTTGTGCATTCGACTAGTGAATGGAGAAAAAAAAGAAAAACTTGCGGCGCCACGTTCTCTTTCCGAATGTAACCGCGGGGCTGCTCTCGCTCTCTTAATGGGAATGCTTAATATCCAGCGTGCACACGGGGCCAACATAAACCCACGATGGGGCACCGGGGACTTCTGCACCGGGCGCCAAAGGAAAGGGAATAAACTGAGCAGGAGCGGCGTTTAGCGGCGGGCGATGACAGTATAAGTCAGCTATTCCCTCTCCTTAAAGGTCTGCGACCGCCCGAGGGGCCCGACACAATACGGCCTTAACTCCCCACCTCGGGCTGTAGACAGATGGATGGCCCCCAGCATTAGTTCCAGTGGCTTTGGGAAGACGGACCCTCTATTGCTGCTTATGATACTGAAATAGATGGGCTGTTCTGCTGCTGCTGCTGCATGACCGTGTGGGAAAACACTAACTGGACATTTCAGGTGGCATCGGTGTGCATTTGTGTGCACACTATCACAATTCAAATCACTTTGTTTTCCTGGCTGTCACTGGCGGAGGATTAAAGTGGTTTGACGTCCACATCAAACACACCAGTCTGCCAGCTTCCTCTCCAGAGGACGTCTTCCTTCCCGCCGTCCTCTTTGCCTACAAATATGGGACACATCCAAAACGTCTTCCTTCAAAGAGGCCTTTACTCTGTGTGTGTGTGTGTGTGTGTGTGTGTGTGTGTGTGTGTGTGTGTGTGTGCGTGTGTGTGTGTCTGACTTCCACACACCATTTCCATTCTATTACATCATGCATTCACTTTATACGAGGAGGTACTTCTTGAAACATCTTATCATACTTTCCTCAATAAAGTTAGTATCCCTATTAAGTGCTGTGATATTGCACACATACCCATAATTCCCTTGATAAACACCTCATAGGTCCTTGCTAAATATAAAGAAGTATTGTTACTTTGCTCTATATTAATACAAAACACTATTTCAACAAGAAGTCTATAGGCTCAGTAATTAATGTTTTATTTCAGTCTTCCCTGTCTGTTACTGTACAATCGATTAATCTATGAATCAAGACGTCTTCAGCCTGCAGTCGACCGGCCTCACCCCGCCCTTTAGTGTCTGTCCAGCCGTCTAACAAGAGCACATGGTTTTCATCAAGTGTGACTGGCGAGACAGTTGGTCAAATCTGTCTGTTTACAGCCTCTTTATTGTCCTCAGACTCTTCCAGCGTGCATTTTGAAGCACAAACAAAACTCTGCGGCAGTGAAAAGCCTGCGGGTGTAGCTGCAGCTGTCAGCGCCGTGACTTCGGCGGCGGGGTTGGATATGTTCGTGAGAGTCTGGCACTCGAGCGCTCGGTGTGAGAAAAAAGCCAAGTGATAATGGATCATTTTCAGCCGCGGCGTATCAAGGTGATGCTGCAGCGGAGGGACCTTGTCGGCTCGCTGACGCTTATTTAATGGCCGGATTCAGAACCGAGACAGCTCTCTCTGAAAAGTGACAGTTGCTGCTTACCTGTTGTTGACACACACACAGTGACTTGGCTGTTTGGTCTCTGCAGCAGCCGCTTGGTGATTGACGGTTGTGCATGACGTCCAGAAGGGAAATGCTTATTCAAGAAGTGTAACGAGGCAATTAGTGTCCTCTACTTGTTATCTCTTAAGTGCAACTCAGTGGTAGGCAGCTGGATTTGAATCCATCCCTCACTCTTCTTTGACTTCCCCCTCTATATCACTTTCTCCACTTGGTGTTTTTATGATACTTCAGAGCCTGTGCGTTTATCCACTTTTCTCTTGAATGCTAAACATTCACTATAGTTACACTTTCAGGCTCAGAGTGCTCATTCATGATCCGGGCTCATTCATATTCTGCCGCCATAATCTATTCATTTAGTAAATTATGATCCATTCAGACTCAAATAGACCATAAAGCAGGGGATGCTTTAGGGCGGGGCTACCTTGTGATTGACAGGTCGTTACCGCAGCTTCACTACTTTTGCCACCACACGACCAATGCAGTTACACAGCTGTAAAGTTGACCTTGAATTATGAAACTAACTTTGTTAAAAACTTCACACCAGAAACCAGATGGATCCAGATCCAGTAAGGTTGTGCCGATCCACCCGTCGCTCGTCCTTAGTCCAAATATGGTCACTTCCTTCACTGAAATTCCCGAACTCCAGCCTCAAAACTGTAGTCCACAAACCAATGAGAGCTGTCACCATGACTACGTCCACTTCTCATCCTCATATACAGTCTGTGTTTTTCTATATGTTTAAAAAAGGCCAAGAACTGATCTCAAAACCTGGCAGCCCTTCCTGCCGAGCCCTGGACACACTCGTATAGTCATTCATCCAACTAAGGAGGAGGACAGAGCAGTGTGTCAGTGTGCTGAGTGGTTGGCTCCATCACACAACTCCCTGTCATCAATCACTGTCCTCATTATACGTCTCTCCTGTAGATTGTTTCAAGTTTGACTTTAGAATGAAAAATGAGCTAAAAGTTCCAAACAGGCTTCCTCTACCTCCTGGCAACTCAGACATAAGTTCTCAACCTCCATTGCCATCAGTTAACCAGTTAATTTCTTTACAGTACCTCCGTTGTTTTTCTTCTGGTTGCGGACTCAGGAAGTCCCTGTCTCGGGCCTTTCCTCCCTCAGAGGGACTGTGTGGTCAGACGGAGCAGATAGCAGTCGGTGTGTGTGTGTTGGGTTTGTGTGTGTGTGTGTGGAGCGGTCATAGATCTAATAGGAGCTAATCTTGAGTATGCTGCTGTGGGACAGGAAGCCAACGTTTTCCCACAGCTGTGTCGGGCCACCGGCAACCAGCGGTGCGCCCGAGGATGACGAGCAGGAGAGAGCGCATGCTGAACCTTCATGGACCGATGATTAGTGATGAGAAACCGTCGACAGGCAGCCTCGTTTGATACAAACTATGATGTCATTCTTTATGTTTTTTCCCCTCCGAAGCTCCACGACAGCATCACGTTCCCCCCGCTTCACTATTTTCTCCTCTACTTCCTCTTGTCTCTTCCTTCGTTCATCACATAGAACACTTGCAGCGACCCGGAGTGAATAGTGGGAGTCTAGTCCTCACATGCAGTCGCTGCTCTGCTGTTCGTTCAAAGCCCTAGATCTTTTTTTTTTTTTTAAAAACCCTCGTTGGTGAAAATCTTGTTACTAGCGGCCAACTGGAAGTCAAGCTGACAACTCTTGGCAGGATGTGTGAAAACTTGAAGAGTGCTCGACTGGTTTTATTTAAGTCCTCCGGACTGATGTCTTTTCTTGCATTTAAAGTTCTCTGAATGTGTAAATAGTTTAGCCAAACCCTCCTCCGCATTATCGATGTTAATATGGTGTTTTTCCAGAAGGCAGTACTTGATTATTCATATGCTGGTAAAAAAGTCAAAAACACGCCATGGAAACGTCCACGTGAAGGAGATGTTGCTGCTCCCTCAGAGCTGTTTCTGGGTTTGGATCGAAATCAAAACTGAATAGACTCCCAAACCTCTCGTGTTTGACCACGAGTAACTTTTTGTGTCCGTTTGGCTCAACTGTTTGTTCAGTTGAAAAGACGCCTCTGTCTATCTACAGCAAGCTGCTTCTGCCTTGTCAGCTTGCCCAAACATCTAGCCAAAACTCATTTCAGCTGCTCGGCCAGCGCGAGAGGCCGGAGGGAGCACCAAGCACCGTGGAGAGGGCTTTTTTTTTTTAAATCTTTTTGCTCCCGATTTCCACAACTGCCTCTTCTAAAGGAAGAGCAAAGAGAAGCGTCTCCAACCCCCTAACTCATGAATCTGTTCACGGCCCCAAGAGAGACGAGATAAAAACACCCAATTTCCTTTTGCAAAGTTGACCCTGCCCATTGAGATGCTTTGCATCAACACAGGCTCCATTAAGGAGGTCGTCTCTCTATGGCGGCCGCTTTGCATTCTCATGCAAGCGCCTCATGTTGTTGTCCCCACAGGGTCAAAGAGTAGGAGGCAGCTCCCGCCTGCCTGCCTGCCTCCCTCGCTGCTGCCAATTTAACTCTGAATGCACATTTGCAAATCAATTCCTGTGGGCTCTGGTGGAAATGAAGAGGAGGAGGAGGAGGAAGAGGAGGCAACAGAGCTGTAAAACAACCAATTCTGCAAGAGGGAAGCCAGAATGCTAAAAGGAATTGCAGATGAGAGGAAGATGACAACAGGAAAGTTGTTGAATTGTCGTTGATGGTCATCTCCCCCCCTCGGCCCCTTCCTTAAAGATTACAACACTCATTCTGTTCACACGTTTGATTGATTCAGTTTAAAAAGACTCTTCCAGCCATTAACAGCTGTCTTTTTTTGAAGTAGGATTGCTGGGGGAGGGTGCGGTGTCAAGGTTAGCTCAGCTTAGTCTTAATTTGAGTTGCTTATTTTCTTTTACCACAACTCACCGCTTTTGAAACACTGCGGCATTCTGATTTATTTTCGAGTCCCTCATGCAGAGTGGAAAGGCGGTTCTCACCCGGGGAAGACGTGGCGGGGCTGACGTGCCGTCCATGTTTGATGTGCGTTTCCCTGCAGGGCTGCCGTGAACAGAATCACTTCCATCGTGTTCGTGTGTCGGTGTGAAGATCATTCTGTTGACCTCAAGGTTTTTGTACCCGACAGAAAGAGCACCCAAAGGCATGGAGTTATTGTACAAGTCAGACCATCATCACGCGGTGCGACGCTGCTGAGATTGTCTCCTAAAGCGTGTTTGTTCCGTAACATGAGATGCTTTTCATACATTCATCCAATACCACCATGTAGAATCGCCTTATTGTTTTCGCCTCCGTTTTCCACTTTGAATGATTAACCGTCACAACTCTGATCACATGTGGGAACGAGTCTGCAGTCTGACCTGTGACTTCTTAGCAGGGATGATTTCTGGATAATTGGAGCCGAACTGTTTTCACGCCAGAAGAAGCTGCGCTATCATCCCATTGTCAGTCACAGTAACTTTTTAACGCACGTCTAATTTGGTATTAAAAAAGGAAAAAGTTGTTATTTTGGAACATTTCTCTATTTTAGGACTTTTAAGACATTTGAAAGTTGATCTTCACAGTCACAAGTGTTGAAATCTCTCTCCTCGACGCCGACGTGTGTGTGAGTTAATTGGATGTTGTTCTGATGGGAAGTAAATCTGCTTGATGCGTTTGTGGTGAAATAAAGCCGGCGAGTTGGCGGCGGTCCTCTGTTTTTGATTTATATCAGCATGACACAGCGAGCCACTTGTTCTTGTACTAGATAAGAAAAAGTTCTGCCTCAGCACTTTGCCATCCTCCCTTATAGAACAGACATTTCAGCAGTAGTTTGTGCTCCTGGCTGTTTTGGTCTGATTTTTTTCCCCTTCATTTGTTTTTGCACTATTTCTCCGTCACCCTCTCAGGCATTCGCCTCTCCTCCCGTTTCCCTCCATTTAAAAGGACTTTGAAGTTGTTTGCCAGTAATTCACTCTTTGTCTCGATGCTTGAATGTAGTCTGCATACAGAGTGCTCCACGTGAGCCTTGAATCGGAGTCTGTCACTGTGGACACATCAGGCGGGCTGGGAGGGTTTGTGCTGAGTAGACTGGAGTCAATTAAAACAACAGGGCTCTGTTTCCTCTGCTGGATTAACCAGCCGTGTAATTACACTACAAGACAAACACAAGTGTATTCTTTTGTATGAAGAGATACTATGCAGATTCCTAACCGGAGAGAGAGCCGCTGTGGATGTGAACGGCTCTCCCGTAGTGATAACTGGAAAGGCTGCAGCATATGAGTTCAACTTCATATTCATCAAAGCATTGACTGAGCCTTGTGCCCTGAGTGGGGGACTTGCAGGTGCAGGTTCCTCCTTTTAATTTGTCAGCCTTTTCTTAATTTGAACAATGAGGCTACAGTTTTGTGCCTCTAAAGGCGAGATAAAAGAAATACCTTTTTTCATGGCAGTTAGCCACATTTCAAAACAGTGTATTTATTTCACCAAGGAGACCAGTTTTGTTTCCGCTTCGCATCCTCCACTTCTTCCTCTTGCTGTCCTGCAGCCATGTGTAATCATGACCTATAGCGCCAACTTCTGATGAAACTACGCTTTGCGTAGCTGAGTTTATTCACATTGCCACATTTCAAAAGCTCACTTAAAATCCACTTGACAATTGAATAGAAATGTGACTATGGATAACTGACAGCTATCAGATCTACGAGGGAAATCACATCCTTCAAGTGTATTTCTTCTGGGACTTTCGACGGTAATTCGTCTTTTCACCTGTTTCATGTCAAACACCAGTCTTACAGGCTGGACTGGACATCCCTGTGGTTTTTATTAGCTCACATAGCTTTGAGAGTTGCTGCCATCCTTCTGTAGTACCCCACAGCCAGGAGCTAATAGGTCCTTAGAGGGTCCAGACCCTCCTATTAGACACCCTTCTCCAGACAGCCGTACTCTCCAGACTCCAGCTGTCCATTTTACCCAATTTTGAGTTCATCTTCTCCATCCTCTGTCTCCCTCGTTACTTACGTCTACTCTCGCTGCGAGCGTTGTAGCTGAGAGATACGATGCAGCTTAGAAATCCAAATGTTCCAGCGTTGTTTGGCATCGCAGTCCGTCTCTATCAACATGCAGATCTGCACCATTGCACTCATGCTAATGTTCAGCCTGCAGCCGCACAAAAGAAGCTTGTGCAGAGATCACTATCGTTACAGTGATATCAGTGTCGATTCAGAAGATGCCTCATCATCCTTGGAATGCGGACACAGTTAGACTTTTTTTTCTATTTCCCGAAGTCGACATCCCAGAGTAAGGGGAACAGAGCATTCCTATGTGTAGAAGAGGGATCGTTGCCTAAAGCCTATTTATGTCCTTGGATGATGGCCGTATCTTCTTGAAGAGGTGTTGTTCAGTGGTTGCTACTCAGCATGGGATCATATGAAAATGTCATGTCAGCATTATCCTCACGGAAATCATCAGAATTCATTATCCTATTATCCTGAGTCACCAAAATGTGCTCTGAACTCTTCAACTGAACAACTGGAATCAATTTACATTTAGTTAAGAAACAAATGTTTTTATTGCATCAAAGATAAGTGCTTTATAGTGAAAAACAATCAAATTATAATATATAATAAGATGATCATAAATCAAAAGCTCCCCCCACATAAATAAAGACTGAATACATCCAAAATATCATTTTGTAACCTGTATTTTTATATTGGGCTCTATTTTTCCCTCCTCTACCATGACAGTGAGGTAGACCACTTTTCAAGTCTCTGGTGACGATAGTCATGATTATCCCGATCATGAAAGTTCTAATGACCTGTGGCGAAAACCTACATCGACCCATCCCTACTGGCCACTTGGATGTACCTTGGTGGCATTTTATTCAGTCAACATGGTGGTCTCTTTTTGTTTAAAAGCCTTCGCTTTACATCTTCCAACCAGCTGTCACTGTAAAATGTATGAGTCAGCCCTTAAAAGCTCTCCACCCCCGAAACCCTCCCGGCCACACAGACTCAGTTCTGCCATGATAAAAGCTATTATCATTAGAGCTATTAAATGGATGGCCTCTATCTTTAAATATATGCAAAATGTGTTTTATCTGGTAGCTCTGCATTATAGAATTCCACATAAAATCACAGAGATGTGTGTTAGGTCCAGATTAGAACAGCAGGTGTCTGTTAATGTACATCCATGAAGACTCCGCCGCCACCAACACCACCGACCACTTAGTGCAGAGGGCCAGCTGCTTCTCTGCCACAGAGCATGACAATGATTCCTGCTTTCATCCTGATGCTTTGCCACAGATTTGCCGATGCAACAGTATAGATGATTTTATTATGTGGAGTACTTTCTGCTCCCAAAAGATACCTGAACTGTTTCGGCGGCCAAATCAGACATAAGAATCACAAAATAACATGAGACAAGAAAGAGTAAAAACATCACAGCAGCACAACTACAAAGTAGGACTGTAATTCTGAATATATGTAATACCGTTATATGATAAGTACAAGAATGTTTTATTTAAATGGCAAGGTGTTTCAGTGTAATAACATATTTATGTAGAAAATAACTGAACAGTTATACATACATACGTTTACATTGGTATTTAATGGCAAAAACAAATCAATGGTGAAACTCTACATCTGTGATAGATGAACAATTAGGTCCATAATGAACAACCATTGTGTACGTTGGACACGTTCATATGTAGCAGTTTAGAAGATTTTGATTTGATTGATGGTTTTGAAATAATTAATAGCTTCTACAAGCTATAAACTCAATGACATACGTTAAGTTTTGGAAAGAAAGTGACAAAGACGGGAATTTGTAGTCGGGTTTTTTTGGAAGTATGTGTCAGACATAAACCCGTCTGCAAGTCGAAGCCACGGTGGCGTTTCCTCCTTTGCAGAGCTTTCTAGTTCCCCGTCTTTGTGAATGTAATTGCATTGAGAGCAGGGCCATCAGAGAGTACTCTATATTCCCATCAGCGGCAAGAACTTTAGCGGACTTCTTAATCCCCCCAAAACCTTTTAGAGGATTTGTCACTTTGAGGGCAGGCATTTTGGCAGCTTTTCTTATCTGGCGTTATCAGGAAAGCCTGAACCTTTGAACTCCTTCTCATTCATGCACCTGTGGGAGGAACAATTTCATGTTGGACCTCATTCCACTCTTATACTCTTTCCATCGGACAGGATGTTCACAGTCACAACCTTCCCCAATCTTTTCCTGGAATTGGAATCAGAGTTGGAAACGACCAATCGGCTAAAATCTCTTCGTATCCTGCAGCATTAGGAAGACACTTCAGTGGAACTAAGGGGCCAAGTCCTAACCCTGAAATCAACCCAAGAACATTATCTTAGGGATGGGTAGTGTTCTTCCACCAAACCCAGGGACAGATAGTGAAACATGATTCATCACTCCAAAGAACACGTTTCCACAGCTAGAGTCCAGTGGCGGCTCCAGCTTGCATTTCTTTATGCGTGGTCTACCAGTAGTGTCGTACTCGAGACTGGTCTTGGTCTCAAGACCACTTTTCAAGGTCTCAACTTAGAAACAACTGCATATTTACTAGATCTTGTCTCAGACAAAGAGGACTCTGGCTTTTATTTCAAGTGTTGGAAAGACCACCACTGAGGGGATATTGCTAAATTGCCTGTGCATTGTTTGATTTATCTGTTAACATCATTACTGATGTCAAACTTTGTGCTTCAACCAATAACGTGACTCATTTGTGAATTAGATGGCTGTAGCTCCTCTCCCCCAACGTCAGACAAACCTTCAGTAATAAAACGTTGCGACCAAAACACAGCAGAACTTGGACGTGCGCTTGCCTGAATCTCAGTCTTCCTTGGTCTTGGACCTGACATGATCTCAAACCCCTAAAAACTTGGGCTTGTCTCGGTCTTCATACACTCTGGTCTTGGTAATGACTTTGTGTTGATTTTAGTGGTCTTGACTATAAAACTGCGGCCTCTGGCTGAGCTGTTGGCACTTCCACTTCGATATAACAGTTTATAGTTGACCTGAGCAGAAAGTTCATGAACTAAAAGCATGGTGCCATTTAACATCACTCAACCCTTACAACCCATTCTCAATACCATTGAGATACCATTGTTATGTGCTGTATTTTATGCCTGAAACACTGTCCACTGACTTTTGGCCGTATAGCGTTTAAACTGTAACCAAGCAATGGCTTGTTCCAGAAGAACAGCAGCATCGGGGTCAAACAAAACTCCTAAATGTTGAACAAAGCAACTCCTGTTTTCTGTCTTCCCGAAATGTACACAACCGCTCCCACAGTCTCCTACTGGTGATTAGTTCTGAAAGCACATATTTGCATATTATGGCTAGAGCACGCATCACAGGGAAAGTGAAAAGTGGTTTTACTTTAAAAAACAGCATAGAAATCCCTCTTTGCAATGTCATGAATGCTGCAACAATCATCAGTGGTGCAAAACATGGTTATTAAAAAGAAAAAAAAAACATGGCAAGACGCACCTCCTGTTGTCATTCTTTCATTTGCTCTCCAGGGAGACATTTCACTTGTGGGGCTTGAGCTTGTGTCATTGCTTTTCATACATAATTGTACCACCAACATGCTGTCATTCAAATTGGAGGAGGAAGAGGATAGATAGAGGGGGAAAAAGCAATTTCAAAGGTTGCAAAAGAAAAAAAACCTGTGGGGATTACCTCGCCTCCATCTGCTTCTGTCTTCATTTATTTCTTTCAATCAGACTTTCAAAGGAAAGAGTCTGCAGACTGCATAAACGCTGCAACACACTGCATTCATGTTTCGGAGTGTCTTATAGAATATGATATTTCTATTCTATTGCACCATAGCTGTGCATATGATCCTATCAGATAGAAAACTATTTAACTGGGTTTTCAAAAAAAGGGCTATGCGTGAGTTGGTTCTATATTTTTTATTTATTTATTTTTATATCTGAATATTTCAGTGGCACTACTTTCCAATGAGATTACGATGAGCACAGTTCCACCATGTTTACTTCTCTCCTGCTTCCCTTCCACCGCCAGAGAATTCGGCTTTGGTTTGATAGATGCAGAATTTAGAGCATGTAATTCCACATGTCCCTCAGATATCTATTTTGAATATAAGTGTTGAGAAATGACATTACATGCTGGCTTTGCACAGCCATTTTGCCTGTAGTGTTTTTAACCTGCAGCCATTCACACGCCAAGCTGAAGAGGTTTGAAGACTCGAATGTAAAAAAAGGCTTTTCATTAACATTTATAACATGTATGTATCATGTTGTCTAAACTCAAAAGCATTGACTATTAATTAATAATGAAGCAATTCCTTCTGATCAGTTTTCTATTACGTCAGCACCAGTCTGCTCTGATTTGCTGTGATTAAACCGCTCACTTCACTCATATATAACGCCCATATTCACGTTTGCACCTTCAAAAAGAAAAAGAAAAAGAAAACCTAACCCTTCCTCCTGTTGTCGTCTCATCTCCAGGATCCAGACCCAGGTTAGAGGATGCGGCTCCCCGCATCATAGAACACCCATCTGATCTGATCGTGTCCAAGGGCGAGCCGGCCACCCTCAACTGCAAGGCCGAGGGGCGGCCCACTCCAATGGTCGAATGGTACAAGGACGGCGAGCGCGTCGAGACGGATCGAGAGGATCCCCGATCCCACCGCATGCTCTTACCCAGCGGCTCCCTCTTCTTCCTGCGGATCGTACACGGGAGGCGGAGCAAACCTGACGAAGGCGTCTATGTGTGCGTGGCGCGCAACTACCTGGGCGAGGCGGTCAGTCGCAATGCATCGCTGGAGGTGGCAAGTAAGTTTGCTATTTAGGCTTGAGTGCTCAGGGGTGTGTATGTGTGTGTGTGTGTACGTATTTGATTTCTAGACATCCAGCGTGAGGACAGTCGTCACTTCTTCAAACGCCTCTTTGAGGGTTCAGATATGGTTTAAGTTTCAGGTAAAGATAAGGCTTTGGTTCAGGTAGGGCTTGGTACAATATTCTGAATTCAATACTGATACCACAACAATACTTTTTGGGATACTTTTGGAAACCTAATTAGTAGATTGAGAGATATTAGTTTGTTATTAACCAACAAAATAAATTAAACCCTCATTCTACCCCCCCCTCCCCACACCAAACTGTTCTCAAATGTAACACTTAACAGTTTTTTTTAAATGTTTATCAGTTGATTTTCCAAATATTGATTCTCAGCCCCTTTTCTAAATCCACATGAATCCACATCGGCATCACTTAGATCCACCACACAGCACTGATTTAGAACGAAAATACGACACTTGCTGATTGATGACCGTTTGCTGACAAACGATCAAGCGTATAAGAGGCTATTTTTAGAAGTGGAGTCTGGTGCAGTGCTGACTCAACGCTACATGACATCACTTCCTGTAAACTTGAAACAATGAGGTTCCGTGTTAACTGAATATTCTCTGGACTCCTCAGTAAAAAACACTGAATCTGTCGGCACGTTAGCGAGACGTTCAATACCACGACACACGAGAGCAGAGCATATTAATGATTGTGTGTAATTTCATCAGCGGTGCATGCATATAGAGGACACACTGTCCATACTTTGGATCCCACGTTGAAACGTTTCTGACGTTGCCTGCAGGTGAATGTACGTCTTGTGTTCTCTGCTTCTTTAGCGGTGGAGCAAAGTCTTTGGAAACTCGGTATGGTGTATTTTAACGAAACCCAGTCCTTGGTCAGGGTTAGGTTTAGTTGTGATGCATATGGTTGGTAAGGGAGAGAGAGAATGCATACTGTCTGTGTCTGTGAGTGGCCTCACAGAGATAGAAGTACAAGGTTGTGTGTTTTGGTGCGATTAAGTCCCATTTTCGTGATGCCTGTTTTAGAGGAGATGTGGAGCTAGAGAGAACGTCACTAAGAAAAAGAATGTGTTTGTTCTGCAACACAAGTCTGTAGAGACAAGAAACCATAGCCGTGTTAGCCGTGCGTTTTGTTTGTCCACATATCGAGTGTCATGTCATGTTTAGCCCCAGTAATAAAAAAAAGAAATCAAATGACATAGATAGCAATAGTGTTAGCCGCTCTGTTAAAGTCTCGAGGCCGCTTCAAAGGACTCGGCTCTCTTATCATCGCTGTCACTCGGCTGAGTTAACTTAAGACGCCACCCCTGACCTTGGTGTCAGATCTCCCGGCAGCTTGCACCTCGAGACCCCCTCCGGCCCTGTCCTCCTCTCCGGCCCCCCCGACATGGCATCCTATCTCCTCCCGCTACGCAGAGGCTGGCTCCTGTCATGTTGCGACCAGGCCTGTTAATGTAGAGATAACTCTTGTTGCCACTGGACAGGAAAGCTATAAAAGAGAGAGAGAGTCTTGCAGTAAGGGGATAGAAAGGTCTCTCCAGCAGAAGTTCTGCTAAAATACGACAAAGTCCTGTCAGATGAGAGTCTCCTTAACAAGGCTGCTTGTATATGGGACACTTTCATGAAAAGCAGATAGGGCCAATTAGCTCTAATAGCCATTTCCTTATCAGGATCACTCTCAGGTTGCTGCTTGGCCAAAATGCCAAACTCAAGACTTCAAACTCACGTCCACAGTGGGTGACATCATGATGATACCTCCACTTCTTATGTACAGTATGGCTGGAGATGTAATCGCACAGGGTTAAATAGACATTTCTACTTTACTTTACTAATTCAGGTAAAATGAATGCAACATGAGCAGCCGTTGCAGAAACACGAGTCAACATTGAAACATTTCCTCCAACCCCTTCTCCCTGGCCTCCTAATATCATCCTCCCTTTAAAACAGAAACCGTCTCAGGAATTTCTCCTCGCACTAACACAGACCAGCTGAAAGCAGTTGAAAACAAACTGCATTCCTTGTTAAAAAAAGAAAGAAGAAAGCCAGTGAAACTCTAGCCTCCTGTCAGACACCTTAAGGCCGGGCATCATGCTTCCCAGGAAGGTTCCTGCCTCTAACTTAATAATCAGGCTGAATTTCCCCCGACTGCTTCCACCACAGAAAAACAGCCCATGAATCAATGAGGACCCTCTATAAACAGCTGGGCTCTGTGCTGTGTGTCTGTCAACGCTCCTCAAGGCAGCATGAAGGATTACCTTCAGAAGCTGCTGGATACTTGTGATAGACGCTGCTCATGGAAGCAGGTAGAACAGGCGAAGGTGTTACGAAGGCGAGCAGATGAGTAGAGCAGTCACCGATGCTGAGGGATTATAACCAAAATTATCATCACGATTCATTTGATGAATATTGACATCCCGATCAATCATTGATTTTTAGGGGGGTTTGTATTTCACATTTAAATCAACAGAGCACTGCTGTCACGTCCATGCTCTGCTCCTAATGAACTCATCTTTGCATCAAAACAGGACTTGAACTCAGGTTCTTCTTCACCTGAGTTCAGGTCATTGTCAGCAAAAGGAGTCATGTAGTATTTGATATGCAGTTTTTAACACTATCAAATGAGTTTGCAAATGAGTCAGCAAAATATTCCTGGCATATCTGGTAGCATCAATGATACACACAGGTTAACAAACGCCGAACTACCCTTTCTGACTAAAACAAAAACACCTCAACATAAATAATCTCAGAAGTATTTTTAATTTTTACCACTGAGGAAGGTTTCTCCACACAGCTCATCAGTCCATCTGTTTTCGGGTTGTTGTTGGCATAATGCATGTTCCTTAGAGAAGTGACTCTCAGACGCGTGTGTGGGGACACAACTTCGATAAACTGTTGTTTTTACAGATAATAATCCCTAATCTTGTGGTACTAGATTGTTTTACTTGTGTGTAGCGTCCGCCTGCACAACCAAACCTACAAACCCACTTTTGGTGCATTGCCTCTAAAGAGAGAGGGAGGTTATGGAGAGCAAACAGCGGCCAGTGCCAAAGGCGAGCCGGTGCCAGCTCCTGCCGGGCCCCGTGGCACCATTGGGCCGGAGATAAGGCCCCGGGCACATACGCCTGCCCGGAGCTGCCAGGGGGCTCAGCGTGGCACCAGAGACGGAGCATGATGGCACTTTGTGGTTGGTGTCACTTCTCCTCCCCAGCGTGGCGGCACTGGGGGGCAAACGGAGAGGGAGCTGCATTGTGTGTATATTTGGTGTCGGGTGGGAGCCAACGCAGTGGGAGGGGCGTGAGGTTGAGGAGGTTTAACCCCTCACAGGCCCTTGGCTGCAGGCTGAGAGGCAGGCGGGGTGATGGAGGCCGCAGTACGGAGGGACGTGTGAAGAGTTGACGAATATACCTGAGAGTGTGTTTCCTTTCGTATGTTAAACTCTTTGTGCGTGGACCAAACGGGCCGCGACTAAAGAGCTTTTTTAAAGCAGAGCTTTTACTGCAGACAGCTTGTCGAGGCGGTTTCATGTAGAATTGAAGCAGCAGTTGATAAGTGAGCCCTTAGAAGTCAAACAAATGTAACACTAGACACTCCATCATCTTAGCTTTAGTTTGAAAGTGCACAAAGTTATGGATTTCAACTTTAAAGTGATACGCCACCCAAATTCTCTCTTTTGAAGATCAAAGAGCCCGCGCAGGCTTAAGAGGTGGCTGTAAAACTTTAGTAGATTCCTCACTGACGGAGAACATCTGCTGTAGGCAGGTTGAGTTCAGTCTGTTTATTTTAGTAGTGAGAACATATCAAAAAAGCATTAAACTAACAACCAGCACTCAGTGTGTGGGTGTGGTTCTATACCTTGTCATGGCGTGTTGGTGGTGCCAGACAGAGAGCAACCAAATTAGGATTCATCTTCTGTGCATCGTCTGTTTAATAACTGAAATATTTGAGTCAGGGCTAGTAATAGGCAAGCAATAAGTGTGTGAGAGTGTTTTTTTGGAAAGCACCCTCTCATCCACATGTCAAGTGATTCCACAGCCATTATTTACTGGTATTTACGGTAGTTTGTTTGTAACCAGCTACATCCCACAAAGCCCCGCCTCTGATTGGCCAGAATGTTTTAGCCTTCTTGGCCAAAATGTTGATGATGTCAGAGCTTTCATATATAATCACAATGTCCTGATTACTGGAGAAAACATTTTTTTTTTTGGATAAAAGTTAATTTGGATGGAATAAAATTGCAGATCCGTTGGAGATTAAAATTTTCTTGCAGTGTAAGTTAGACTTAATGTAAACCTTAATATTGATTCGGCACACTGTTGATTAACAAGAGAACCAGCCACTATGTGACTAAACATTTTCAAATTATTCGTAAAAAGACCATGTGGCACACACTAATTGCATATTGAAATTCCATCATCAAACTCTAGTTCCTCAAATGGCCACATGATGCTGCCTCCAAAATAGAGCCGGTCCCCATAGACCTCCATGTTAAAATGGACGATTTTAAAGATGGTTTCCGCCTGGTCCAAAAACACCTAACCCATTTAAATCCTATTTAGGTTTAAAGTTATGTATCATTCATGCCGAGATGGTGATGGCAGAAGACACCCACTTTGAGCTTCAAAACAACACCTATGGGTGTCGTCACGGAGACTACATCATTCATGTTTAGTAGCTGCATTGATTCTGTTCAGCACTTCCACACTTTGAAGCCAATTGAAGCGTCCAGACTAAGACTGATCTGTAGAACATCCATTTGAATCACATTTAAAAGCCGGCAAGATCTCCTGTCCTCTCTTTAGACGACACGTACCAGTCAGACCCGGACTCAAAGAGAGAGTTTTCTAAACTTCTCTTATTTTGTTTTGTTTGTATTTGAAAAAACATGTATTAAGTGGTGTATTTATACTCTTTTTTTATCTTTACTGTATGCATGCTTGACGCTAGAGCTTTGCAACAACAATTCCTGTGTGTCCGAACTGCCTTGAATCTTATGACAAAAAGCCTCGGTGCCTTCTCAAAGCACCGACAATTAACAGCAAATTTGAATAAACATTGCGCAGGTTTCATGCATTTTCATTAAGATTCTCCAAGGAGAAGTGCGCGCGCACCATTTTCATAGTGAAAACGAGGAACTCAATAACTCATTAGTGAGGTTCTGCATGGTTACGTGAGCAACACTTTCCACTTACTGTTAATGACACGTTTGATCAATGGATGTTTGATGCCTGAGCCTTCTCAAGCTTCAGTAGGTGGAGCTTCACCTCACATGTGATGTAGCTGACAGGTTACAACGTTTACTTAAACAAACATCGTTAAAGATGAAAACGTATCACCGCTGGGATCAAGAGGAAAACACAGCCGGTTATAAATTATTATATGCGCTGTAAGTGTAGCTGTCGCCCGGCAGTAAGTCTTAGAAATCCTTTGTCAAACTGTACCATCCATTATGTTGCATTAAGAACAGATCCCGTGCCACTTTACTGAAGGTTTCCTTCCGGAATATGTGTTTTGCAACCCAATCCTCTCCGATTTCACGCGCTAAAAGCGATTCTTTGATCCTGAAAATGCGGCCGACAGAGTTATGTGCAAGGAGGAGCAGAGGCCAATTCATGTCAGCCGCATAAAAGTCAGTCAAGCACAATAGACCTAACGGGCCAGACACCCCTGGGTGGGGATTTGACATTCAGAGTGACTCGCCCAAGTTCCTGGCTGCTCTTTCTTTGAGTGTTTTATTCCTCTGACGTTTTTATTATGCCTGCTACGTCTCTCCCGCCTTGCTTTATGGCTCATGAATATTCACGCTAGCAGAGGAGGGGAAGAGTTGCTTTTTCTGAGGTGCTGGGGGGTGGAGTCAGAGGCAATTCAAGTAAAGCTGACTGGGGGTAACCTCTAAGGATTTTATGTGCTTCCCCCCAACCTATTTTTTTCCCCTAAGGTTGTTTGGAGGTCAAGCCTTTAAGGGTCATGATTGCAGCTGCCTTGTGGAATCTGGGGAATAAACAGGTGAAGATGTGATGATACTCCAGGCTTCCTCTGTCTTAGTGTGATATTATAGTGTGTGTGTGTGTGTGTGTGTGTGTGTGTGTGTCTCCTTAAGTCTTTGTAATGATAGTCTGGCCAACTTTCTCCCCCGTAGTAATCCTAAACACCAGTGCGGGAAAAACAGCTGAACATCACTGTCGCCAATTGGATCCTCTTTTTTTCCCACCTGTCTCCTTCTGACACACACACACACACACACACACACACACACACACACACACACACACACACACACACACACACACATCCTGTTTTTTTATCACTGAACCCCCTGTGCAGAAAATGGATTTCAGGGTTTCTGGATTTGGAAGTGTGGAAAAGATTTGGTGCGGTGGTGTTGGGGAATAGTGTAGGTTGGGTGAATCTGATAAAAGAGATAAAGTGACCCCCCCCTCAACCTGCTTTCCCTGCTCTCCTCCAGCTGCCCTCTGTCCCTGTAAATGCCCCCAGTGCTCTGCAGCCATATGGGTTGTGATTGGGGCTCTGCGGTGCATGCTGTCATACAGAGCGGAGCACAGTCACACTGATCTGTACCTGCAGGGTACAGATCAGTGTGCACTGACCTGCCGTCGGTCTCTGTAGACACCTGTTACTGGGGTGTGTACTGGTGAATGTGCTCTAACCACCAGGGGTTCTGTTAATCCCACGCCATGGTCTTTATTCTGGAAGGAAATGTGATCATGTTAAAATAAAGCAGCAGAAAGCCTTCATCAGCAGAAAGGTTAAATTGGTCTCTTCCTATTAGCCTTAAGTACATTTTTAAAGCTGCTCTCAATGAGCTGCTTTTAGCTGTTGGTCTGCTTTGAATGAGCTGATATTATCTCATGGGCTATCAGGAGGCAGCCGATTTCATCCGTTATGTCTTTTGAACTATTATGGATGAGCTGCTTTTGTCAGTCAAGTGTGAGAAGATAGAGAGGGTGTTGACCCGTGTTGCTGCCTGAATTTAAAATCGAAATCTTCAGAATTTCACTTATCAGCACGTTTCTTGTAATTGTTATGCATTTAGTCCAGTTTAGATGGCATCACTAGGGATGGGATATAGGATTGTATCGCAGATCGTGATAAATAAAATGCACAATAAGTTGATTCTGGTTGATTTCCATGAACGGAATAATCGTTAATATCAGTATGAGTGACTTTAAAAAGCATCTCTCTCTCACTGTCATGGTACTCAAGTGAAAAATATATTCTATTTAACCTTTATTTATACAGAGAGACCTTATGATGTATCATCATATTTAAGTATATTCATAATCTGATTGTTTTTCACTAAAAAAGATGTGTTGTAATATAAATGCTTACTGATACTACGTTTATCTGCCATTTTAAGAGTTTTAAGGGTATTTTGGCCTGAGTAATTGTGACATGACATTTTCTGAGTAATTTTAGCATTATTGCAACTTTTTGCTCACTAAAAAAGTGTACATTTAATTATTGAACAAGAGTTATTGAACCACCTCCCAATCACTGGTGGATGACAGGATGATACAAACTATATGTTTGCATTGGAATGAGTATGACTGCACATATCACTGGTGTGGCATTCACATTCAGCCCTCCCTACATCTCCCAGACGAGGGGATGTTTTCCACCAGCTGTCTCACACACTTTGTCCATTCAGACCCGTGAGTCAAGTCTTATTTTGCGATGACCTCCTCTACTCGTCCGGTCTGTATCCACTGAGATCAGGATTCATCGTGTCCACATACGAACCATGATCTGGTATTCACCACGCTCAGCCAAGGGGGAGTCATACAGTAACACCGTCACCTTTCAGCAGCCATGTTCTCGTTGCTGATGATAACAAGCTCTCGTCTGTGTGAGCTCTGAGGTGGGTTCATGCTTCACTAATGGGATTGCAGGTCCCGGCCTTGTGGCGGACAGGGGCAGTGGCCATTCTGGTCTTTAAAGAAGGGGATCAGATGGCCGGAGTGAGGCCACAGGCCTCTGGCTTAACCCCCCCTCTGTATGATCCAACCGTCTGCCGTTCATTGAGCCAGACCCACCAGCCAAACCCTCCTCCAGAGGATAGCCATGAATTAATTAGACCGTTCTAAAGGCGAATGCGACCAGTGATCTGCGGACGTGTGTCATAAAGGGTCAGTAGGACAAAGGCAGAAGGATGAAGGGTTGGGTGGGGGTGGTTCAGGGGAAAGAGAGGCGTTGACAACAGGTGGTGTGAGGAAGAGCTTTAACCGACCCCCCCCTTATTACGACAGTAGCACAGGGGCCACGGGGGCTGTGGAGAACAATAAAGGTCTCTTGCTCCAACTGTTGTGTCCAATCCCACCCTGTTATCTCTCTGAACAAGACTCCCTCTGTACTACATGACATTTCTCATGAGTTATTTCATCTCATGTAGATGTACATGTATATATCCTATACTCATACGCATGAAGCCAATTCTGAAGTGCCTTAAACTTGCATTCTCTCTACTGGCCATTGTATAGACCCCTATGAGAAAATTACCCTACTTCTCCCTTGAAAATGTAGTGCACAAACCAATGGGTGACGTCCCCATGACGACGTCCACTTCTATTATACAGTCTATGATGGGAACCTGTGAAAAAACATTGGAACTCAAATGAGTACATACAGTAAGATGCACCATGGATTTGAAAAGCGACAGCCATTAATTCTACTTGCTGGAATATAGTATTTAACATCGTTCATTTTATTATTATATTTAACAATTTTCTAATTTTGTTAGTATTCGCGACCCTGAATACAGGATAAAGCGGTAGAAAATGGAATTTTCTAATTTCGAGTAAAACTTTTTAAAAGATATATTGAATATTTTTATATGCATTTAGGGCATTTTAGCAGACGCGTTTGTGCACACCTTAAATTTTTTCATGAGTTTTCCATGAATATCTGATATACTTTGTATGTTTTTGCTTAAGTATCTTGATTAAAAATGTAAGTAAGCAGGGTCATTAGTCATGGTCTTCCAGAATGCAAAAGACCCCCTGTGTGGGCCCATTGAGACCAACAATAGCCCTCCAGCAAAACTGCACAAGGGGCTATGTGGTGTGAGTGTTGCCTCCGGGTAGAGATTAAGAGAGAGAAATCCCAACCAGGAAGTCCAGCTGGAAGCCTCAACAGACACATAGACACTGCTCGGCAGTTTATAAAGCTTTTGGGCAGCAAAACATCACATTAGTGATTATCTGCTGCTCTATCTCAATGTTTGTCAGGTAAACAGGCTGAACATGCATTTTGTCAGAGGCAAAAGTTGGATCAGGAGAAAACTTTTCCCCGACTGCTATGCAGAGCCCCCTGCAGCAGGACCCCTGCTGTGCATATGTAGGGGCTTCATTGAAATTAATGAGGAGCCTGTGTTTTTTAATGTATTGCTAATGTCGGTCTGAATGCACCCGTAGGGGGCAGCATGATAAAACACAGTCGGTAAGGAATCTGTAAAGAAAGTGGAACAAAACCAACTATAATGTCATAAAATGCAACATGGAAATTGACGGAACTTTGCACAAATAATAAATACTCCTGTGAAGGTGAATGGCAGACAGCTGGGCACGAGCAGTACAGATGTTTAGAGGGGGATAGGTACAGAAATCCATTCAATTCATCGGAAGTAACACGAGGAGCACATCTGGGGAGTTTCAGGAGGCATTAATGATAGCCAATGCAGTCAATACACGGTTCAAATGAAACAGTCAAGCGCAATCAGAGCACCATTACACAGCGGAGGAAAAGGACATTAAAGCAATGGAGGGAGAAGGACATGGTCATCAGTTGATAAATGCAGGTCCAGTTGTTCCTGAGCAGGGAAATCAGTCAGGGGCTGTTAAATCACCAAATGGAGCCTTTTTACCATTAAAAATGATCTTTCCTCAACTTGTTGTTAGCTTTAGACAGGGTGCTGAAGGTATTGAACCAATCGGTGGAGGTATTGGGAAAATCATTGTGTCTGTTGAACCACAGATTGCGGTTATTTATGAGCTCTGTGTACAGTTTGACTGTTGGACATTCCACCTTTACCACTGGACAATGTCATGTACTTAGTCATTAATAAATGAGGACCATGTACTTGTGTGCAGTGTTAATATCATGTGTCAACTTATTCTGGGAATCGAAAAACACGAGACAACAAATGCCAATTGTTGATCGTTGTATAACTCATTCTAGGTTTTACCAGCTCTTTTTCACTAATGGAATTGTTTTTCCCCTAAGGATTGGATGAGTCTTTCTAAGATGGGAAAATGTTTTGGGTTATTTGTCAATTTATTGTACTTACAGCAGGATAACTTTCTGCAGAAACGCAAAGTAATTGGTCATGTTCTCATTTGGGTCGCCTTGATACATGGCTGCTCTCAAGCTAAATAATGCTAAATAATGGAATCCTAAGCGATAAATACATGACTCAAATAATATAGTTCATGTTCAAAAGTGATAGGAAGAAGTTAAAAACTGGATATAGTTTTTTGTCAAGACACATTTTTATGAAAGATTATTTTAGAAGGCATTTTATGCATTTATTTTATAGTGATAGTTGAGGCAGGACACGTGAGGAAAGAGAGTATGGGAATGAAATTCAGCAAAGGTACAGGCCAGCTGGGAATTGAACCAGGGTCTCGTTGCTCATACTATATATACACCTTAACCATTCGGCCATCGGGTCACCCCAACCCGAGGGATTTCAAGCAATATATTCAACCCTGATGCAGCTTCTCGTCAGCACTTGGTGGTAAATGAATGTCCGTTTGGCAGAAAATGTCCTTCTATTCCCATTCACTGGTGCTAAATGTTAAATTACCATTATGTAAATTGACATGGTTCCCTCCTGCATATGAATAAGAGGATTATGCTCTTCCTTTGTATGTTAAGAACTGTTTGCTACTGTCATGTCAAGAGCATCTACTTGAGCAATGACCTCATGTTTAACATTGCTTCTTTAATGTCAGCCTCGCTGAATGTGCTTTTTGCATAGTGTAATGTACATCTTTGTTGACTTCTGTTACTGTTTTCTCGCCTTACTTTTCCCCGACTTGTAATAGTGTAGAGACTATTCCAAACGGTATCAACAGAAGCATTCAGCTTTGGGTATTTGCCAAAGTAGTTCTGGTTGCCAGCTCTTCCAGGGGGATTTAGGTATATTTGACCCGTCTGCAAATGGTAAATGCGAGGGCAAACAGCTGTGGAAAATGCTTATTGATTTCTACGTGTGTGTGTATTTGTACAAGATTCATTTCTCCTTAAGACGAGCTCGCACCTCTGAGTTATAAAAGGTCAATGAATGGGGGCTTAAGTCATTCAAGTGGAGCTAAATGGATTTCTGCTCCAAGATCCATCTGTTTTTGGAGTTTGTTGACAGGGTGGAAAATTGGAACTGTTGCTCTTCCCTCCCCCGGTCACACCACCTTCTCCCCTTTCTGCACAGGGGACGAGGCACAACACCCGGGAAGGGTAAAAAGTGTGCTGGGCACGAGGCAGGATACAAGGCTTGGCCATCTGCTCCAGCTATGGGAACACATCCGTGTACGTTTGACTGGGAGAACTGCGGCATTGGTTGGGCTTGGGCCATGAGATGGTTAGCAGACAGGGACAGCTGGTGGTGGGGGCTCATCTGGCGTTCCTCCAACAGGAAGACGCTGATGTCAGATAGACTATTCACCTTTTTCACCTCTCAGGCACCAGGGAAAGTAGACACTGTCAGAGTCAGCAGCCCAACAGTGAAACGGCACACACTGCTGCAAAATGGCAGTGCTGTGGTTTATGTGTGTGTGTGTGTGTGTGTGTGTGTGTGTGTGTGCAAACAACAAGAGACACTGCTGAGGAAATTGACAAGACTTATAAGTCGGTGAGACAACACAGAAAACTGCTCACAGACTAACAAGCAACCGTCAGGGGTTTCTTTCTGGGTATTTAGCTTTCAACCATCCATCTTCCAACAAACACGTCTGGCTGTCACTAATATAAGAACAAGCTGGTATCAACGCCAGCCTGCAAATTCTAAATTGTATTACGTGATCATCACACAGTAGTGCTGCAAGAATGACTCCTAAAACCTGTAAATGAGTCAGCATTTTTGCACTTCCAGTTACCTCGTCTCAAGGTAATTGCGTTTTTGGTTTGATGACTGAAATAAAGTCTGTGGTTAAAACAAGATTAAGAGATCTTAATGTTTTGTTCTGCAAAATAAAAGTCTTGAGTGCATTTGGAGGCTTTACGTGCCAAAAGGCAGTTGGTAATCAGGCAGCCACCTCCGGTTGGCTAAATGCCTTAAACTTGCATTCTTTTTGCTGGCCATCAGGGGGCGACTCCTCTGGTTGCCAAAGAAGTCAGAAAATGATCCTTCTTCTCTCCTGATTTATTATCTCCGTAAACATTATAAACATGAGTTTATGGTTTTAATCTCTAGTTTCAAGTCTTCTTCAATCCAGCATGATGTTCATTTAGTAAATTCTGGTCCATTTAGAGTCAAACAGATCATAAAGCAAGGGATCTTTCAGGGCGGGGCTACCTTGTGATTGACAGGTCGCTACCATGCTACCACGCTACCAATGCAGTTAGCTACTAAGGTGACTTTAACACTTAGCTGTAAAGTTGACCTTGAATCATGAAGCTAATGCTGTTTAACTCGAGGCTTCAAAATCATAGTCCACAAACCAGTGGGTGATGTCACCATGACGACGTCCACTTCTTATATACAGTCTATTTTGCTAATGTTATCAATAGAAAAAATCCGACTTTAGCTTAATGGTGGTGATGTGAAGTCATGTGATCATGGTGTAATTCGTTCATAGCCTAACGTTAACTTTTTACTTCTGGCAATTGCAATAACACTTCAAAAATGTGTTAATTTACTCAAAATAACGTGAGTATCATAAACATGTATTTGCCACGTAGTTTATTTCCTGCAATAATCCAAAAACAATGGAAACACCCTTTGGCTTTTTGTCCAGGAAACCAGTGTGATGCTAACTTTATGGTTGGCCTATACAAATACATCATCCTTGGAGCATAAGTGAGCATTCTAACTGAAAATAGTTGCTGTGTAGGTGTTTAGCTATGGGTGAGATGATCAATTTTGAAGTCCACTTAGTGCTACATCCATGACCTCTAAGGCTAAAGATCTGCTAAAACCCTACAGGATTTTACAAGTATACAACTTCAGTTATCAACAGCATTGTTACAGAATGTTCTGTCGCAGCACCTTTTTTTGTTTGACACCCTGTATCTGTTATACCAGCGCTGTGTTCTCACTGACTGAATGAGGGGGCCGTGTGAAGACAGCCTAAATCACCTTGTTAAAAATTCACTTTGCATTGCCGGAGTGGAATTCTTGAAGGAGCTCATTGCCTGCATCTCACGGCAGTGGTCAATAATTAATGGTTTGGGTGGGTACACCCATTGTCTATAGGCGCCCCGTTCTCCTTGAGGTCGAGTTAAGGAGTGTTTCTGCTTTTCCACATGGGTGAACTACAGTAGCCTTGATTGGGGCTGGAGGGTCAGCTGAGGGCAGTTTGGGGCAGGCGGGTTGGGGGGTGATGGGGTGAAGGAGGAGGGGGGGCGGTTTGCCTTACAATGGGCTTCTGAGCAATTCTCAGTGACCCTCTTACCCTGCTGCTATAGGCTGCACGACGTCAGCCATTACTAGATTAAAGTAATCCTCTTTTCAGGCCCAGACAATTGCTTTATTAGCTGACCACACACAGGAGCCTGACCACCTCTGTCATGGTATTGTTGTTGGGGCCTCAGGGTCCCGGGGTGGGTGTTATGGTGGAGGGTGGGCCGAGTGGGAGTGGAGGTTTGACGCTGTTAATTCGGGTCTCCTTAGCAATGCCATGCATATATTACTTCTCCTTGTTTCACACCAGCCAGATTCCTCCGTGTTCTGCATGTGTTTGCCGATGGCGTCATGCACACCTCATATTCCATAACACATATTGGACATATTGCCTGAATTACAATCAGATTAAGTCCCGGCATGGATGTGCATGTTTGCAAATCCCCCTCCTCTTCCTCCTCCCTTCTTAGCATGTGGTCCAGATTTTTTTTCTCCACCGGCTTGTGTTTGCCAAAAGAAAAATCCCATCAAAATGCTGTTTCATCTCCTCTTTTCCTCAGTTTTCTAAAAGCATGGTAGGTTTCCAACTCTAGCAAAAAAAAAAAATCCTTTAAAATCTATTCCAAAATGTGTGTTTCTGCTGACGGATTATTCTTTGTCTAAAGGGCATGAGCTGTTTTCACGAGCCTGTCAATCAGGCGAACGCCTTCACCTGATAATTTATTCAGCTTTACGAGGATTGGAGAGGCACTCAAGCTGAATTAAGTGTCGTCAAACAGTTTGAATATTTCATGAATAACTAGGGTAATGTGAAGCGACATGGCATGTTTCTGTCTTTACATCAGAGTGTCCATTTGCTGTTGTAACAGAGAGTTGCAGGGCGTCAGGAAGCATCTCTGCACGCTCCCTAAAGGATATATGCCAGTTTCAATTAAAGAGGAGGCTCATGCAGGGCAAGGTCATTACATCTGCGTCACAAACTGCATGATATCAATCAGAAAAAATCCTCTTCAGTCCTCTTCTTTCATCATCAAATATATAAACTGTCCAACTGTGAAAAGAAAAAGCAATAAATACACAGCTTCATTAAGTTGATAGATTTGGACTGAACATGGAAGGAGCCATTCACCTTGACTGTACTCCATCTCACATATCTCTCCTCGTCAGAGGTCACCAGCCTTCGCTGTTTATCATCAGTTCCTATTAAGAGACTAAAGAGGAGGAGAAATAAATCTTAAACACAGCTTTTTGATAATGTGATGTTATTGATCCATGCCAGGAAATTGTTTTTTCCCCTTTCTAGTCACTGCAGGAGGTCAGAAGTCAGGGTCAGCTAGAGTAGACGACAAATCATTGATTGCCTCTGGACAGAGTGGATGCTGCTGGCCTGGTGGTGTCTCTGTTTGAAGCAACGTGTCCCCCTTCCACCTGTCTGACCTACGGGATTCTTTCACTTTCTTGGCAGAAAGCTCAAGAGGCGTGGAGCCACGGTGTTACTTTAACTCCCAGAGAATTACAGAGTCCATCCTCTGCTGAGCTCGGGCTTCAGGTTGACAGGGGTCAGGGGAGTCATGTGTATCCCATCAGGAGGTGCAGAGATGAAACACATAGATGAAAAATTGTCGGAAACACACACACACACACACACACGCACACACACACACACACACACACACACACAGCCATGCCAGAGGAGGTTTGCGGTGGATTAACCTGCAGGTTGCTGGGTGGGTGAACACAGCCGGAGCAGCAGCAGCAGCTCAGAACCGGGACCCACGGAGGTGAACACTCCCCATGCAGGAGATTGGAAGGATTTAAATGCAAATCATCTGTGTGTGTGTGTATGAATGGACATGTGTTTACAGTAGACTTGTTTTATCCTCAGCAGTGCACATGCATTCTGTACTGCCGGGGTCAGGCAGGAGCCTCGGGGGGAGAACATTCTGCCTGCTAGTAGTATTTTAATACGACCTCCCTCTTGACATGAAATATGGCGATTCAATCAAATGGGCTCGGCATGCCTCATGCTGGTTCTGCTCTGTTTGAATGTGGGCATGCTCAGTCTGTGTGTGTGTGTGTGTGTGTGTGTGTGTGTGTGTGTGTGTGTGATGGGGAAGGACGGAGAGGGCTGAAGAGCCAGCAGGTTGGGAGGCCTTTAAAAGCTCTCTAGACACACACACACAGATGCACCAAGTAGAGTGTGGGGGCGGCTCATCGCTTGAGAAGTCATTCATCTTTCCAAAACCCAATAATATTTCACTTTTAATTATCTTGGACTTCGTCTGTGTCTTGGAAGTACCTGGACGAACCAGATGAACTTCCACACGTTACTTAGATAGAATGACTAATGTTGTGTGAAGGACAAGTCACGAAATTAGAGCTGCAATTATTAATTTCATCATCGATTAATCAAACAGTTCGGTGTGTAAAGTTAACGCCCTCAGATGTCTCGGTTTGTCCACAACTCATAGACATGCAGTTCACCGTCATAGAGGAGGAAATAAACCAGAAAACCAAAACATTTTGACTTTTCTTTCTTTAAAAAAAATGACTCAAACTGATATTTCAATACATTTGATGAGGCATCCGTGCAAAACCAAAGCCATGGTTTGCACCAACCATGTGATTCATATATAAACTCTATTTGAATGCTTTCATTCCCTGTGTGATAGCAGAGATGGTTGGAAGGCCTCGTTAACTGAATGTGGGACAACTCTCATGTGCATTTGTTTCATTTCTTGCGATAGCGAGCTCAGTGAGCAGAACGCTCTCAGCAAGTGTTTGAACATAATACGTGACTTTTGAGACGCATCAAATCGGTGCTCGTGTGGGGCGTGACGTAAAGTGCAGCAGTTACTGAGTGCACTGCAACCTCGTGTAGCGAGGACCTTTAACAACTCCGCATGACAACTTCCTGATAACTAGTGAGCAAGTGGCTGGAGGCAGCGCGGCGGCGTCTCTGCCGTGTCTCGTGCACCTTGTGAGACTCCCGGTCATTCCTGAAGGACTGCCACAATATTGCCCACGTGTACTCCGGAGCATGTGAAGCACGAGCCGGCTTATACCATGTGATCGCAGTGTCACATGATTGCAGCTCCGTACTAACAGGGTGCCCGCCAGTTGGCCCCTTGTCATCCACAGCCCCTGTTGTTGAGGGCCATGTGCTGCATTAACACACACACACTATGAGCACCCCTCTACTCTCTGTGTGGCTGATAATGAGGGCCTCCTCCTGTGGGGCCCTTGGTCACATGGACTACACCACTGCCAAGTACCCGGCCAACCACCCGCTCCACATCCATCCTTACCCGTACCCCACCCCCCTTCCAACACGCCTGGGTGTGACAAGACACTGCGGAGGGGCCCGGCCCGGCATTTACGAGCACTTAAAAAGCCATGAGACATCACACCTTGACAGATAACCTCATCCACTTCTTTCTTCCTCAGCAGCACGGGGGGGGGGGGCACACGATGTGTGGGTATTTTATCACCTAATTCAATTTTTTGGGCAGTATTTTACCAAACGTATATGGCGATAACACGCATCATAAACGGTATCGGAGCATGACAGGAATATTAATTGAATCAGTCGTTTTCTTTGGTTTGCCTGCCGATGATGTTGTAAGAAGAGGCTTATATATGCTAATAACAGGCTTATAATCTGCCTGCAACGCTTCACAGTGACTTGTGGATTTCATTTCAGCGTTATCTGAGCGCGGTGGCTAATAATTGGTTTTTCTGAGGTTTGCCGGAGCTTTCACGTAATATTAATTTGCGCTGCAGAGATTTTCTGTCAACGTCTGCTCAGGATCAATTTGGTCAACACTCCTCTATCATCATTTGGCTTCATTTAAACGCCTCATCTCCTCAATGAAAAAGGATCTCCTGAACATTCGCCTCATCCTGTCACACGTTGTTTTGCGTCTGTGCATGGAAATCATTTTTCATGCTCTTGTCTCGGGACCAGCTGCTTTTCAACAATCGGCCCGGGTTTTGGTAGGAGGGCTCGGGGCGAGGGTGCTGGGGATTGGGTGGGTGGGGTCAAGGCGGCTTTTGTCGCTGCTAAATGGACTCAGCTGACAGGACTAAGCAGCACTGACGGTGGACTAAATGGTCACGCCAGCGGACACGCTGGGGGACAAAAGAAAATGGACGGATTACATTTGGGGGGGCAAAATGCATCAGACATTGATGAACAGGTTGCGTGTGTGCGACTGTGTCGGCCAGACGGTGGCGCCCGGGCCGGGAAGGTGACCCTTCTGGACTCCTGGAAGCAGTAATTGAAATGCCCTGTCACCGTGATTCCTATTCATTTAGCTTTACGCCGGCTCAATGTCGCTGCTGGCTATATGAGCATTTCCAGAGAGCAAAACCATGTTATGTCATTGACTCAAGGCCATAAAATACTCTCAGGCCAAAGACTGGAATGACAGTCTATAGGGAAAGAAATGGAATTACATTTTAAACCAAGTTCTTTTTTTATAAGGAGGTACAACTCAGGTCAGCTGTCAGTGTGTGTGTGTGTGTGTGTGTGTGTGTGTGTCTGCAGGGGGGACTTCCAGTCTCCAGTGGATTTTGGGCCGAGCTGGAAATATTGGAGGCACACACTGTTTTCCTGTATTTGCTGCTACAGCTGGCGTATCTGCGCGAGTCTGTGTTTGTATTGGGTGATGCTGGGGAGACGGACGGTGCTTAAAGGCAGCACGGACATCTGTCACCAACTGTGAGACCCCCCCCCCCCCTCCCCCACAAGACACACACAATATCCTGTGCAGCCGTTTCATCATGGTGTAATGGTTGATAGGGATCGGAGGGGGTCCACTCTGGATAATGAGAGTGGCTGATGGAAGGTGGCTTCTGATGGGGGCCCCTGTCGGGCCCATGGGCCTGGACAGATATTGCCTTGGGGACCCGGGGGTACACCTATAGAGAGACAAGAAAAAAGGGATAAGAATTATTTGTGTACTCGAGCTGAAACTGATGTGTTAGTCCGTGTGTTTACACCGAAGCAGATTGCTTGGTGTCGGGACAAGATGTAAGACGGATGGCCAGCTCAATCCCCCACAACAGAGCTCCAACCTGAGGACGCTTTGCTTAACTCCCCCCCTCTCCATCCCTCACTTTGCTCTGCCTGCCAAGGGACTATCCGTCATTCTATCGCTGCCATGTGAATATTTATTCTTGAGGGGGTGCTGTCACACACACACACAGCCTTCGGAGCATTAATGACAGCGATAAAGCAATTTAATTAAAAGTGAGCCCCAGCTCGCCCCAAAGGTGTTTTTTATGTCCAATTAAATGCTGAAATGATGCCCTGATATACAGCAGGGTCGTGCTACTTTGCCCATGTGGTAAATCAGAAGTCTAGTGGTCACTGATTAATAATACTTCCTTGCAATAACACTCCTTTTTCTGGCGTAGAACAGATTAGCTTCTCGGGTGGTTTTTAACGTTTGTAATGATTCGGTGTAATTTGCAATTCGCACATCCATCAGTGTACATCACAAGCTGATAAATGCTACATGCAGATGGGTGTCGTTTGTTTCCGTGTGACTGATGTGCTTGTCATTGTTTAAAGATACAGCTCGACAGCAATCTGTCACAGAAAGTAAAAGCCTCGCAGATCGGATTTTGATTAGTGTCGAGACCTGGATGTGTTTGTGTTTGGGAGTAGATGCTGAAATCACTGCATGACTTAACGCTATATGGTAACACTGACATTTAAAAAAATAAAATATTAATCTTTAATCTATGCTGGGGAACCTTATGATTAATGATCATCTTATTTAAGATGATTTGTTTTTTACTAAAAATGTTGTTCACTAAAAAATATCTCATCTGTGATGCAATACAAATATTTTGTTTCTCAACAAAATGTAAAGTGATATAAAAAATATCAAATCCTCACATTTGAGAAGTTGTAACCAGAGAATATGTTGCAATTTTTGCTTGAAAAATCCACAAATTTGTCAATTGATTTGCGGATCCATTTTTACAGCTTTTGAAACAATTATCATCACTCATTAAATGGCTAAATGATAATGAGTTGAGGCATTTTTAATTAAATGCCTGACAAATCAAGCTACTAGCCCTGTAGTCATAATTCTTTGTGCAAAAATCATGTAAATGCCATATTGCCCACAACCGTTTACATAGAGTCGAGTCTAATAACGAGAGCTTCAATCTGGAAAGCAAGCTTTTAAAAATGTAGATACATTAAACGGTATAACACAATCTAGACAGATATTGTGTTATGGAATATAATATCAGGTGTATCACTAGTTGTACGTATCAGAGTGGGTGAAGCATGAAGGTTATACATTTCCAGGGTTTCAATTCCTATCAGACATAATATTTCACATATACTTGTGGCTCTTATCTTTTACTGTGTGTCTGATTAAAGCACACTTTTCAGGCCCAGTGGTGGGGATTACTCTGGCTTTGTTGAAGGGGTTTAAAGAAAGGGTCAAAGTGCACCCACTTAATATGGGCCTCAAAGGGCCTCATGGGTAATTGTCAGTGCCTAATAAACTTCTAGACACCCTCTTTTCGCTCAGATCTGGAGAGTGTGGAGGGCAGAATGGAAAAGATCAGGGGCCCCTGGAGCTATGATCTCACAGTGGTGTGTGACAGGTCATCGTTGCGGTCCTTTAACCCTGCGCCATGCTAATTCAGACCTGGGGTGCAACGCACTGCCCTATTTCCCTCCCTGCTTTGCGTGATGGGACAGGTTACTGAACAATTTAGTCAGGGTTCTGTAATCGGCTGTGAATAGTGATTGGGGGAAATGTCGGCAGCAGATACAGATAAGGTCAGGGGTGTTGTTTGGCATATCATTCCAGGATTGGAAGGGCCGATGGGATTTGGAGTGCCCCAAATGTTCTGTGGCTAAGTAATTGGGTCTGACTAGCGCCATAAGAGACGCAGATAAAACAAAAAAGACAGCATCATAGTGGTTCAGAAGCATTGTGCATTGTGAGGACGTGTATTTTATCAGGGCAAAGGCAAGCACAGGCTCCGTCAGCTAATGAGGAAATGACAAATATCCTCCTTAAACACTGACATGACCTTGATTACAAACAAAACAGGCTGATTTATCTCCTCACATACACGCCCACGTTCACCCTCATACAAAGAGGATGCCGCGCTATCTTGACAAGATGAGAAATTAGCCACTGCGTCTCATAGCCCGACATTGAGATACAATGCACGTTCCTCACAAACCCAGGTATTTCAGATAAAGAAACGTCAGAGATCTGAGTATAAGCGAGGTTATGTGGATGGATGGATGGCTATTATTTCGAAGGCCCATTGCTCAACAAACAAAAAAAGGCAATATGGGATTCACAGGATAATTTCCCAATTAGTTTAATGAAGTAGCCTGATTCGTCAAACATGTAATTTTTTGTGTTTGTATAAACTCTTATTATCACACAATTTGGTAATGTTATGTATTTGTTGGGAACCTGTACCAGGCTGACAGCCCATTATGCCGTAAACAAACGACCATTGTTGTGAAGGCACATTTCTCCGACTCCGAAATACACTTCCTCCCTGCAACAAACATGCACATGGCTAATTAGTACGCAGAATGACTCTGATTGGCCAACTTGTTGCCTTGATTGTTCAGGTTGGGAAGGTTTAAGCATGAGAAGTGAGATTGGTTAAGCTCACAGTGAGAATGCCAGGGAAAACCAATCAGAGGCTGATGATTGATCAAACAAAATCACAGTGAAATTAATATTCTAGGTAATTATAGAAGTGTTTTGTTAATGTAATGTAAGCATACATATTTGTTTTTTATGACATATGATGTAAAGGAGGTGCAGAATCTTAACAGCATTTTGCTTCTGTCTGCTCCTTCTCAATGTATTCGATTTCTAGATGAATCTGATTATTTCTTTTTCAATATGTTGAATGCTTGCGATAACACTTATAAAAATAAATACAAAATACGATAGAGGCAGAGTAGGGTCATACCTTTGCTGTGATAGGAAAAACAATATTACAGCACATAGGTCCAATGATGTTGATTTGCATAATAATAAACCATGCGTTCAGGTTACAGGCTGTATGTTTTGGGACAATGTATGATGTAATTCATGTTTGTCTGTACTTCTTATCTTAGTCTTCAGCAAAACACTTTATTTGAAATAATGATACATGGGTTTCGATCAGAAGATGAATAATCATTGAAGAATTGGATTTTACTTTGTATTATTCTGCCTGTCGCTTCCATCATCCTTTAAGTGTTATGTAATATTAAGACACTTTCAAAATATATATTTTCCTTCAAACATGACAAGATGGACAGAGACGTGTTGAGAGCCTTTTTTTAAGCAGCGATGTTCAGATGTTTGTGAAAAGTGTAAACTAGGACACCAGTTTGTGATGTGACTAGTACTTAAGGTGCAGCTGCAGATTTCTCTCTCCATGACAACCTCAACAGCCCTGCAGATCTTAGCACACTCACGAGAACATGAGTGGAATGTCATTACATTGATATGACTTATTGATATCCTCAATGAGATATATCAATATAATGTAAGAGCGTATGCAGATCAGCCATACTCTTCCTCTTGCATCAATTAATCATCCACCAACTCCTTGATGTCCAAATCTCACATCTTAGCTTCAAACCATAGCTTCAAAGAGAACTTTGAAATATATGAGGGTCGAAGTTTGATACCCCCCCAAATGCTATTTTGAAAGAGTTGATGCTCAACTTCGGGCATGTCTCAATACATTCAGAGAGATACATTTTTGGGCTGCTTTTTCAGATTGGTTATGGCATATTTTAGGTGGAATGTTGAGGCCAGCTATGAATGCCATAGAAACCATCTCATTGGTTTATCCCTTTGTAAGTCTCTGGAGTGGCTGAGGCCAGTTGTTTGTATACTAACTTTCTTTTTATGTGTGTCAATGAAGACCACATGGACACGATTTTAAATACACAGTCGTACAGTATGCTGTGTGTTACTGAGCTCAGTCAAACAGTGAGGGATGATCCTAATTAGTGATTTGCACCTGTTTGGCATTCATATTGTTTCTTTTGGAAGAGCAGAGGTCAAGAGAATGTCAGCATGACTCCATGCATGCGTAAGGAAAGGAAAGCCTCTACGACAGCCTAAATGTCGGCACGAAGTCATGCAAAGCCAGATAAAAGATGATATCCTCCACGAAGACGTTGACCTACTGTAACCGTGGCTCTTCTCTTCTTCTCCCCAGTTCTGAGAGATGACTTCCGTCAAACGCCCAGTGATGTGGTGGTAGCAGCAGGTGAGCCTGCTGTCATGGAGTGCATCCCCCCCAGAGGCCACCCTGAGCCCACCATCTCTTGGAAGAGAAACAACATCCGGGTCAATGATCGAGATGAGAGGATCACTGTGAGTTTTAACTGTTGAATTGATGTCATGAAATCAGTGATTTCAGCATTTTAAGGAAAATATTAATACACTTGCTAATTTGTGCTTGTTGAATGTTTTTGTACACATAATAAGTATGTATCCTCTTAGTTTGTGCAGTCTGCCATTTCTTTTTTTAAGTGAATTCTTTTGTCTGATCGATCAATACTTTAGTGTTTAGACTTTTGATGAGAAGGCCCCGAATAAAAATCAATCCAGGTCCATCACTGCTGATAATTGAAAAGCAGCATTACTATTGAACTGCATTGATTGTTGTTCAATTGATTCTGTTGGTCAGGAGACCACCTTCTAGAAATAAGTGCCCAGAACACAATAAAATCAAGTAAACCTGCTGTTTGGGAGCATGCATGTGTGTGCACACTGTATGGCAGCATCAATGCATTTATTACAAACTGAGCAGCGAATGAGGTTTCTATGGCGATTGCATTGTCAGTGTAAGAAGAAGTGGAGGAGCCATCTGTCATGACATGCACTGAAAATGACAGAGTTGCCTCTCTCTTGACTAACATGCTTCAATATCCTGTTTCCAACCTCTTTCAATTTGTCTTCTTTCTCTCCTCCTCCTCCTCCTCCTCCTCCTCTACTTTCCTTTCCATCCATCTCTGCCTGTGTCTCTACCCCTCCCCCCCCCTCCTCCTCCTTTCCCTCCTCATTTTCAGATGCGAGGAGGCAAACTGATGATATCCAACACCAGGAAAAGTGACGCTGGCATGTACGTGTGTGTTGGAACCAACATGGTTGGAGAGAAAGACAGCGATCCTGCTGAACTGGTGGTGTTTGGTGAGTCATGTTTACGGTGTCACATTAAGTCAAATCCTGCATGGGACATGAAACATAATGATCTGATTTGATATCACATAAAATATGCAAAGACATGTCTTCACATAATAATGGTAATGGTTATACGGTGATAGAATACATTCAAATTACAGTGTAAACAGTCTTAATTGGAGTGTTGTACTTTAATAAATGTCCTTTACAGTAGATTAGTGAAGGGCATTAAATAATCCTGTTGAGTAATTTACTCTAATGAGAGCTCTGTAATGGGTCTCATATTAAGCTTCAAAAGTATCCTCTGTTTTGTGTTGAGCTGTACTCCTCAGCAGCAGACGGATGTTTCCCTCCCAGCTGACCTTTGCTTCCTTCTCTTGACCTCTGCTTCGTTCCTTCTCTCTGACTCTCTTGCTTTGCTCTCAGCAGAGTAGTAGCATATGCATTTTCAAAGTGTGTATTGATCCAAAGAAACAGACAGAAGTTCGATATTGTCTTTTCAGTCCCCACACTCCCCTACTACCACCCAGATGCTCATTAAAGTGGCATTAAACCTTAACCCAGTGTGTAGCAAAGTATGGTTCCTGAAAATGCACCCATAGTTGATACAGGCGGAATTTTTTTTCTGAGAAGTGAAGCCAACTCTGAAATGCCTCAAACTTGCATTCTCCCTGCCGGCCATCAGGGGGTGACTCTTCTGGTTGCTAAAAGAAGCCTGATTGCATGAAAGTCAATGAGAAAAGGATCCTACTTCACATATATATTACCTCAGTAAGCACTGTAAGGTTATGGTCTCAAACCTCACATCAGAATCCAGATGGATCCAGATCCAGTACTGTTGCTGCTCTTGTGTGACTACGTCCACTTCTTATGTGCACTCTATGATTTAATGCTGCAATCTGTGAAATTTACGAAGTAACAGCCAGTGCACATCTGCAGGACATTTCTCCAGACTATCACCATTTTGAAATGTGATTATCACAATAAGAGCTAACAAAGCACATATGTCTCCGGGTTGATGATCCCACCTCTCTAACTCAATCTTGTTGTGCACCAACATCAGGACTTCACATTTTATTTCCTCAGAGGTCACTTTCTCTTCTCATCTACATCCCAGCCACAGCTGATGCAACGATCTAACTACCCTGGAGGGTTCGTTCAAGTTTACTAATCCTCTCAATCCTCCGTCTAACTTCAGAGAGGCCAGTTTTCACCAAACAGCCGGTGAACCAGGTGGTGTTGGCAGAGGACACGGTGGACTTCTTCTGTGAGGTGCATGGAGACCCGACGCCAACGGTCCGCTGGCGGAGAGAGGAGGGAGAGTTGCCCCGGGGCAGGTAGGGCACAGAGATTACTCACGTTGTCGTCTGTTTAACTGCTCGATGCGTCACTACTGCCCTGTTATCATCATACCAGCAATATGTCATTTCACTGAAAGCTTCTTATTACAGAGGAGCTACTACATGCTTGCATGTATGTTTGTTCTATGTTTGTTATTGGCAAGATGAGAAAAGATTAAACGATTGATTTTGAATTGAATTGAAAATCTTTAATCAAAGCTGGAGTCGGTTACATGGGAGAAACCAGCAAGAGTATGCCCGATTTGAATAAGTATCCAAGCTCCAGACCTCTACCATAGTAGCTCACATTAGTCCAGAGACCAGACCAGACTATGTGGAGAAACCAAAGCTAGACAGGCAATCATTGGACAGGCTTATAACAGTCCAGCGACAGCCACAGATACTAATGATTTTCTTTTGTTGTCAGAGAATGTAAATTATCGATCGCTGTGGAGAATCTAAAGAGAATTTCGACAATTAGAACAAAAGTCTTCCGAGCTTTGAAGAGAATATGTCATCCTCTGTGTTGGAGTAAGGAAACAAATCTGTGCTCTCATGGAGATTTAACGATTGACTTCCAAATTGTCAAAGTCAAATTCTGTTCACATTACATGTCATTCCAAAGATACAAAGTAGTTCCAGGAATCCGAGTGTAGTAAGTATGTAGTAGTGTAGTAAGTACAAGAGACGAGCATCTGAATAGGAAGCAACACACTTATTAACAGCTGTCGCATGAATGTAAGACAGTGATAGCAACAATCACGGCGGGACGAGATAACTGTCATGCTAGTGTTGCACGCTAACACAGTCACTTAGTTCTGTGAGAGCCTTTGTGGATTTGACTAGATGAAACTTTAATGATCCCTCGGGGATAAAGGGGTAAAATGTGTGTGTCAGCAGTATTCACATCTCCACAGGGTGCCTAAAGCCATGCAATAATCTGAGATTTAGCAAACTCAATCTAATATCACCAACCGCATTATATCAACTTCTCAGATAGTTTGAAAAGCAGCCTGTTGTTCGTCCGATGGCTCTACTTTTCCACGGTTTAATGTACGCGGATAACTTGAAAATGAAATTCAGAGAAAGTCTTGTGTGTCGATCTCTTCCCAGATTTGAGATCCGCAGCGACAACAGCCTGCGTCTGACCCAGGTGAGAGGCGAGGACGAGGGCACCTACACCTGCGTGTCAGAGAACAGCGTGGGCAAAGCCGAGGCGTCGGGGACCCTGCAGGTGCACGGTAAGACATGCAGAACGGGTACTCTCATCTATATGATTATTATGTGTGAATGATGTGAACAAAATGGTGCCGAAGTGATTGGTCATCATTTAGTCATTTTCTTAATAATTCAGCACCAACTAAAGTCTCACCCCTCTTTATTCAATATAAATCGTTCAACAAGTGAAAACTTCAGTGGCGGCAATTCTGCTCCGGCAGAGCGTTATCATTTAACACTGAATACATGAGTAGATGATTTGCACAGATGGATAGTTTCGCTACGATGCATCTCTAAACATCTCGGCCCCCAGCATGCTCGCCCTCTTTTTGATGAAGTGCATTCGGTGGCTTTTGCAGCAGATTAGCCATCGAGAATGAGTTGAAGGTTATTATGTCCAACATGCGTATAGCATATCGCCCATAAGAAGTCAGATAAATCAGCAAGAAGACCGGCTGGCTGCAGCTCCCCATATCATGCCACTGGTAATATATAAACTGGTAAGTGAAACTATAAGAGAGAAAAAAAACAGCGATGTTCCTTTGAGGCCCGACTCGTCGTCCCTCTGGAGAGAGAGCCGAGATCAAACAGCAGTGAGATTGCATTAGAATGAAGTCGGCCCCTTGAAGAGGATTTGTGCTGATAAAAGGGAATATTTTCACTTTTGTTCTGTAACAGTTAATTCTGTTAGCGAGGCGTCCCTCCTATCACACCCTTGCCTATAACACACCTATAACATTTTAAAATCTACTTATAACACTGTATAATTATACATACAAGCACTTATAAATATCCATAATGCTTTATAACTATAACACTGATACATTATGACGCATTTTACAATAATAATTCTTCTTATCTGTTGGTCTCTCACATTGCTTTTGCAATGGTCATAAACAAAGACCCCAATGAATCATTCACTCATAATCTATGAAAATATCTATATCATATATTGTATCTTTAAGTGAAAAATAGAGCCTGAATTATCATTATGCAGGGAAACCTTGTGATTTATGACCATCTTATTTTAGATGATTTGATTGTTTTTCATTAAAAATGGTGGTCACTTAAACTGAGTGATGCAATGAAATTATTAGTTTCTGCTAAAGTGATACCAGTTTATTTAGTGCCATTTAAAAAAGAAATCTGAATTATAATGTGTTATAACAGTAATTATAATGTCTACCTATGGGAAATATATCAACTATGATCCTATAGCAGAAACAATTTCAGTGAATGACGTATGTAATTATGATACTTGCCCTTATCACTCATTACAAATGTCTTTATAATCTACTATGATTTTTATGTGGTGTATATATTGACAAGTGGTATGTCTACGCTGAAACAATGTACCCTGTATGTCCACATTCAGTCCATCGTTGCTCCTCCTACTCGTCCGCTCTTCTTTTCCTTTGGGAGCGCTTCATTTAGATTTCACTTCAGGTCCGTTGACAGTCGCTGATTATTAATGTTGTGAAGTTTCTCATCTCTGTTCTCGTTCATTATGAGCTCGTCATCTCATCCTCGCTCATCTTTCTTTCTCCTCTTTTTTTTTCTAACACTTTCTGCATCACTCCATCGCAGTCGGCCCATCCAGTGAGTATTCCATTTCATCCCATCTTATGTGTGTGTGTGTGTGTGTGTGTGTGTGTGTGAGCAACTTAACAGACATGAGAAAGAGTGAGTCATACAGATACATTTAGGTTGCCATGTTGGAGGCAAACCCCCCCCCCCGCTAACATTGTTCCTTTATTTTTGGCAATTATGAGTGGAGAATAGTCAATTAGTATTTCTATACCTCTGGAAACGCTGGGAGCAGCCATTTGAGCTTCCATTACTACAAAGAAAATAGATCCCATTAATACCCGGCGTCTTTCATTCAAATTGAATACAGAAAATGGGAATAAAAAGACGAGCCGTCTTTTGTTAACGCTTCAAAATGAATTAAAACAGTGTAGCATCATAGTGCTGCAGTAATGTGCTGATTAATCACACATGCTCTGACAATTCAATTTTCTCCCGGGGAAAATATTGCTTCTATTCTTTTTCGAGCCAACACAGCAGTGTATGGAAGCCGGTCACATAACACCAGGCTGCTTGGGCGTGATGTCATTGCCAAGTGTTCTTGGGTACTTATGGTGATTAAATGGCAAAAGGCTGTGAGTGAAGAGGGAGTGCAGGATGCTTTGTTTGTGTGTTGTGAAATCTAAAAAATGCCAAAGTGGACCTTTTTTTTTTTTTTTTTACGGTGGGAGTGAAAATATTGTTTCTTCACCGCAATATATTACAGTGCAGGATCTTTTTGTTGGCGTTCCTGGAAGACAAAAGCAGTGTTTTTACTGGTATCTGAGAAATGGAGTATCAGACTAGACGGTTACTGTCTCCACTGTCACAACAACTGAAGCACTATTTTATGTTACACAACAGAGAACAGTGTGTGTGTGTGTGTGTGTGTGTGTGTGTGTGTGTGTGTGTGTGTGTGTGTGTGTGTGTGTGTGTGTGTGTGTGTGTGTGTGTACAGTACATCTGTGGGTTAACACTCTTCGCTCACATTCCTGCCACTGAAAAGACTTTGATGCTTTAACAGCTAACATCACTCTAACATTTGTTGCTGTGTCCGCCTCTCAGGCACTTCACAGATGCGTAGGCAGGGGCAAGTGAGAGGAGGGAAATAACCCCTTTTAAGCTATGACTCACATTAACGGAGGGCATCAGCAAAGATATCAGATAAAATTTCACAGTCTACACACATACCTTTAGAATCCCGCCAAACACAACCCTGGTAAGGCAAAGACAACTTTAATTTATACTAACCATGTTTTTGTATTGGAATCCTGTTTGTGATGCCAATTTGTTATGGAAATATGAATGAGTGGAAGCAAGGAGACCTCTGGAGATAGTAGATGTCTTATGCAGAAATATTCATTGATGCCCGATGATCATCATGAGGAACAAGGTTTGAGTACAGAACTCAACAGTACAGTGCCAACCCCGATTCTGCCTCCTGTCCTTATATGTCCTTATATTATGGAAAAGCATAAAAGCCTTAGTTATGTTGAGGAAGCTGCCACACCGTCTGTATTATGTCTCGGTTAAAGGTAAGAACGTTGTGTTCGGCCCTGAGAGACACGTCTTGTTTGTGACCTTGCCTCGCCTGGAGAAGGAGACACTTAATAACTCAGATTAAATGTGAACCTTTTCATAAATGACATATATTAATCTTACACTGAGGGAATCAGGTGTAGGGAAAATTCCCTCACACTGTATGTCTATTAGAGAAGCAGTAGAGGTTTGGCCGAAAGGTGTGAAGAATCGGTCCACACTACATGAAATCTACACATCTCAACACGTTTGGCTCTAGTATTGAGTCTTACAGGCGTTTACAATAAAGAATGAGGCAAAGACTAAAGGCCTTTAGTCTCCAAGGCTTTGTCGTGGTATCTTTTCATATCCCCTTCTGGAATAAAGGAAGTGCAAACATAAGTCTCAGGACTAAATGAGAATTTGGTTGTTACTGTTGGCTGCAGTGTCCTGAAGACAACCGGATTGGTTTCTGTTTTCAGAGCCTTGGGACACGCTGCATTCGTAGTGGTCGCAACCATAGACGAAGAAGAAGTAGGTGTAGTCATGGTTACGTCATCCAGTGGTTTGTGGACTACAGTTTTGAAGCCTCGAGTTCAGCATTTTTGGACATTTTGGAATGTTTGCAACCAGTGAAGGAAGTGACCATATTTGGACTGTGGAGGAGCGACGGGTGGATCTGATGAGCACAAGCAGCAAAAGTTAAATGCAATCCAATTGTATTCATAGTGTTTTATCACAACACGGGTTATCTCAGGACTAGAACACACTCAGGATTTTCAAAGCCAATGCATTTCAAAGTCCCAACATCACCAGTAGAAAGAGTTTCAGCGACAGTGGAGAGAAAAAACTGCTTTAACAGATTTAGCTTTGAGCAGAAATCTGGAGAAGACAAGGCTCCATCTGTGTTTATTAACAGTAGTATTAGTATATATCAATAGTAGTTATATTAACAGGAGTAGTTATATAAACAGTAGCAGTCCATGGTGGCTGGCACAGCCACATGTTCATGGTTCTATCTCCAACATGACGCCATGGACCAGAAAAGCAGTCAGGGATGAGCAGCATCACAGCGGGCAGGTGGAGCCACAATACAGCGCTTCATTATCAGGCCAGGTAGCAGTCGCCGTCAGTCAGGACCTCAGCAGACAAGAAAGCACAGCTAGATCACAAGGTAGCCCCGCCCTCAAGCATCCCCTGCTTTACTAAATGAACATCATGCTGGAGTGAAGAAGACTTGAAACTAGAGATTGAGACCATGAACTCATGTTTATATTATAAATCAAGAGAGAATTAGGCTAATTTTCTCGTAAACTTCTATACAATCAGACTTCTTTTTACAAGCAGAGGAGTCGCAAGACTGAAAGCAGAATGTGAATATTTTTCTCTTGGTTCGGACAGACCTGATTCTAAAGCTCATTCTTCACCATCAGGCATGGATCTCACATGACCTGGCCGTGATTTGACGTTGACATTGGTCAGATTAAGAAATTGGCTTGTTCAATCAGTCATGCTTGACCAACATTATCCAGCATCTGATATCGATCAGCACATCCTGACGGGTCTAGTGGGCCATTAGCATCAAAGCTTGGCCTGGCTGCTTCGTGGAGTCTCTGAGCAAGAAAGCCAACCTAAACAGAAACTAACACCTCATTTGCTCCGTTTTCCATTGGGATTGCTTACTATTATAAAAGGATACAAGGGGACTTTGATGAATGAATTCGGAATCAGTTCTGTGTGTGGGAATGAAGAAGCAAGGATGGAGTAGGAAACACTATAAAACGGTACAGAGAAAGAAAACAACTGCAAATGATTACATGCATTTTGATAATAAATGCTCTTGTACAAACAGGGCGACCTTCCTATTCAATTCTAGCCAATAATTTGCCTTGTAGGGAGCGTTAACCTCTTTGTCTTGCCTGCTGGTGCTTAGACATAAAAATCAAGAAATACAATACTTTTTCTATAACTTCTACTCTGTCTGATTAAAGCTGCATGCATAAAGCATTGCAATTCATTTATCGATGTGGGATAAATAGGCAGGAGTTCTGGGCACAAAGGTCCCACGCCAAATGAAATAAAAGCATGGGTGAATTATGATGCAGCTATAAAACATTATGCTTAGGAAATAACTGCCTCCTCAATCATCATTTCAGAATGGAAACCGCATCAGGAGAAGGTGTGTGTATGTGTGTGTGTGTATGTATGTGTATGTGTGTGTGTGTATGTATGTGTTTGAGAGTGTGTGAGTGAAACAGGCTGTCTGCATCAGCGTGGGACTCTGACAGCTGCCTGTCACATCGAGGCCCCTGAGGAACTCCTGCTGGGAGCCCGTGTGTGTGTGTTTGTGTGTGCGTGTGTGTGTGTGTGTGGGGTTCCCCCCCCCTGTGTGTGATGGCTTCAGTATGTTAGCAAATCTCACGTGGAGCGTGCGTTTAGGGGAGTGGGGGAGGTAAGATGCTTTGGTTCTAAGCACTTTGTCTGCCTTTTGCTCTGTGATGGAGCAACACGCCATGTTCATGCAGCAGCAGTGGAACAAAACGCACTGTGATCGGTCTTAGTGGGAGCACAGTAGGTGGTGCGTGTTGAAACATCTGCCTGCTGGAGTTAGTTTATGATTATGCCGTTGACTGTGTTCCTTCTCAAACCCATCTTAAGCGGGGAAACCACAAACCTTCCAGCCTCACTGACACCGTCTTGTTGGGTTTCAGTTACAGGAAGGTCAGCATTTGAACCGCAGATCAACTACACACACACTTTTGAAGAAATCAATGAGATGTTTTAACATCAACATAAAATAGATATTAGAGAGTGAATTTTGAGCCGTTTAACTTCGGAACACTAGCTGTAAGCAACTCGTAATACATCAATAAATCATTTCAATTGTGTGTTTTTATGCAAATAAGCACAATAGATGACTACAACAAAGTCAAAGGATATCATTTCAATTTAATCGGTTTCAGGACGGTCAAGTTGATTTTTGAGGATAGTGGTGAAAACTAGTCTGAAGCCTTTAATACCAGCTGCTGTAACAAGACAAGCAACACTTTATGTCTCTTTGATCGGGTAACATTGGCTCTCTTTTTTCCTGCTGATCCGATCCGTGACTTAAATGGTGATACAATCCACACCATGAGTCTCTCAGTGGTCTATTGAATGATGTTAAAGAGAGCAGAACACTCGAAAAGAAGTGGAGAATAAATCAAAAAGCACATCAGTTTAAATAAACTTCAACTGAGTCTGAAAGAAAGACGTTCTCATGAGTCCTGTATGCAGCGAGGCCACGCCCTCATATCTCCTAGGAAACAATGTGACATGGCGGGACCAGGGTGACCTCATCTGCCATAGATCATCTGCTCCCATCATGAGAGGCATTCTAACCTGCACCTCCTTTCTAACTCTAACATTAAAAGCTGAATGTTCAATGGCCAGTTTGATTTTACATTTTTATTTCAAACATGTCAAAATTAATACAGTGTCATATAGAAAAGAAAATATTACACTAGAAATGTTTCCAAAATGGAGTGGGAAGGAAGAAGTATGCACTTATTTAATCCCACCCCTTCTCCATAATTCATATCCTCTGCCATATGTTTTTTTTTTTTTTTTTTTTTTTTTTTTTGAGAAGAAAAAGGAAGGACTGACCATTTAACATTTGCTCCTTAACACACAGTAACACACATTCAAAGAGACCAGGCACTGTACACGCAGACCAGGCTTTCCTCCTTCAGTCTTATCGTAAAAGCTGTGGAAATGTAACTTGTTTATTTCTGCCTCCTCTTGGCATGCTAGCCTTGTTGTGTATTCCCAGCTCTGGCTTCTCTCTCGCTATCCAGCGTATAAAAAAAGTCTCCCGGCTCCGTAAATTCCAATGTCAAGTGTTTCATTCTTTATTTAGACGTTTCCCAATTTACCTCCCTGACACTACCTCTCACAGCTATCAGTGTAGGTGCTATCATTTTTTCCAGACCGGGTTATATATTTCATAAAATAGGAAAATGAAGGTGTCTTGATGTTTGATAAACATTTCTGGTTTTCTTAAGGGCGCTTTAAAAAAGGAAAGCTGTCACACCTTAAAGCAGCAGCATACGAATACTAAAAGAGTGTACGAGTGTCAGGCTGTGCAAATAGCATCCATGACAAGCAGACATTGTTTCTTAGATTATTGTCATGTATATTTCAGCTGCTCTGCTCCGATCCACCTCTCTGTTTCCCTGCTATGTAAGGATGCTAATGTTTCTCCCTGCCCTAAATCTAAGGCTCAGTGTCGCGCCGAGTGCACCCATTATTGCTAATTATTTATTACAGCCTCAGGCAGTGTGGCGGCTTGCCTCCTCAAATCAAACATTGTTATTCTCCAGACAGGGCTGTGCAGAGCACCAAATACTGCATTTTAACAGTCTGAATATTCCAAGCTGTCACTGGATTTGGGTCAAAATTATGGTGTTGTGTCAGGAGTGAGGGGGAAATGTTCAGGTGTTTTTTGTTGTTGTTTTTTTTCAAATGGCCTGCTGAGCACGGTGTCTTTCCTCCTGTGTGTTTGTCCCATCTCTGTGTGAACAAGCCTGGAGTTGAATTACATAAGGAGCGGGTATTACACCACATTTCTTTAATATTTCAGGCCTTGCATCAGTCTCAGACAGGAAGGCCGCCCTTGAGGTAGCTAGGAAATGAAAGCACGGGTTCAGTGCCACTCTGTGGTTCACATCCAAAACAATGGGAACTTGTTTGGGCTACTCAAGTCCTCATTTTCTACTTCCCGGGCCGTTTTTGCAGCTCCCAGACAAAATCCCCACAGGCAAATCGGTGTCAGCTCGGTGCTCACTCATCGGATCTTGTTGTGTCAATAATGTACGATGAAAACCACAACGGCTTCAAGAACATTAAAGAGATCTGACCATTTTGGAATCGGTGGTGTGAACGTAGCGTTAGTATTTCTGGGAGGGGAGCATCTTAGATCCCAGGACATGAACCTGCCCACCTGGTCACGGCCCTCTCAGCTGTGATTTATCCTGAGGCTGGATCATAGATCCCCTCATGCTGCAGTGGATGCAGTCTCTCCCAAGACGGATGATACACTGTGTGAATGCAGGGCATGAAATGAAGCAGGCAGTCAGGGATTCTCAATCCAGACCCTGCATCAACATTTTATCACTTCACACTCTGCTTCAAGTGCTGGCCTGTTTCTTTTTTCTTTTCTTTTTTTCCAACTTGACCCTCTGGTTTCTTTCTGTTTTGGTGTTCATGCTGCTTTCTCCTCTTTTTAACAATCAAATTGAACTCTAAGCCTCTCCACACATACAAGAAACGGCTCCTCTGAAGTAAGAAAGCATTTTTAACAAATGCGACATTTTTTGCTGTTGATGAATTGAAGGAAAGCTGACAAAACCCGTCATAGTCAGGTTTTTATTTGCTCTCACAAGGTATCTGTCATCACTGGATGAATCAAACATGACAGTATATTGTACAGAGGGCGTGCCATCTAACAAACCCAACACTTTTTGGGGGGTTTAGCACATTTAAACCCCACATAAGAAAATGGGTGTTTTTCAGTTACTTATCTTTCTATTATTTAGGAGGATTATTCTCCACCTCCCTGTCTCTCTTTCTCTCAGTTTCTCTCAACGCTAATTGAGACGGAGAATGAAAGAGAAGCAGGAGATCAGGTGGGAAGATGAGAAATCAATTAGGACTGGTGGAGGGCGTCATTATGCATTCACACACCCCTCTGTGGAGGAAGGCCTGTCACTTCCTACGGGATCAATAGAAATCAAAGAGGTCTCTGTGTGTGTGTGTGTGTGTGTGTGTGTGTGTGTGTGTGTGTGTGTGTGTGTGTGTGAGAGACTTCCTCTCAGTCTGATTAGCCTGGGGTCATAAAGGTGGACCCACAGATCTGATTTCGGTCTCCTGTGGTTTCTGGGCTGGTCTTTGAAATGATCGTCCACCCACACAGAGATTGATTGTCATGGCATATCATTTGACCAATAAGCATCCATGGCGTCATCAATCAAGCCTAACAAATCAAGCTCACAGATGATCTATTTTCTAGCTCCGTCTTGAAAGAAACAAACTCTCTCTCCATCTCTTGTTTATCGCTAGCTCTCTCAACCACTGCTTCCTTTCTAAGCATGTTCTCTCTCTCTCTCTCTCTCTCTCTCTCTCTCTCTCTCTCTCTCTCTCTCTCTCTCTCTCTCTCTCTCTCTCTTTGTTGATGACTACCCTGCTGAATAAGTTAAAGCATTAAAGATCATGCGTCGATCTCCGGTTCTGAAAAGTGAAGCTAAAGCTGAAGTGCCTTGAACTTGCATTATCTCTGCTGACCATCAGGGGGCGACTCCTCTAGTTGTATAGAAGTCTATGAGAAAATGAGCCTACTTCTCACTAGATTCATTATCTCTTCATAAACATAGTAAACATGAGTTTATGGTCTCATTCTCTAGTTTCAAGTCTTCTTCAATCCAGCGTGATGTTCATTTAATAAATTATGGTTCCATAATTGACCAAATATTTTACTCATAATTTACCATCAAGCAGGGCATGCTTTAGGGCAGGGCTACCTTCTGATTAAAACAGCTACCGTCTTCTAAGATGACTTTAACACTTAGCTGTAAAGTAGACCTTGAATTATGAAGCTAACTTTGTTAAAAGCTTCACACCAGAATACTAATGGATCCAGATCCAGTATGGTTGCTGCTCGGGTTGCCTCTCTGCTGCTTGTATTGTCATCAGATCCTCCCGTCGCTCCTCCGCAGTCCAAATATGGTCACTTCCTTCACTGGTTGCAAAAATTCCAAGATGGCGACGGCCAAAGTGAGGAACTAGAAACTCCGTAGTCCAGAAACCAGTGGGTGGCGTCACCATGACTATGTCCAATTCTTATATAGAGTCTATGGTCCAAATGTGGTTTGTGTTCCTTAGTATGTAATTAGTAGAATATATACTGCGTTCTCTCCAGTATAACGGGACTGGATGGCACTCAGTTAAAAAATTTAAAAACTCAACAGCAATTTCTCTTTCCAGAAGTCACAATGTTAGAACAGCTAACAACAAGGGCAGACATCTCTACAGCCGATATCTCCAACACTAGATAATTCAAAAAACAATGACCATGTTGACTGATGAATAGCACGACAGATATGTGGACAGATATGAAGGTTTAATTTTGGTGTGAACTGTCCCTTTAAAATTGACTTATTGCCTTGTTGAGCCTTGTTTGACATGACTTGCTTTGAAAGATAAGATTTCTCAAGTAGCTTCAAAGCATCAGCAAATAAAACTCGTTTGCATATGAGCTCAGAGAGATTACCTAATTAATGTCCTCCCACCTCTTGCTTTAACATGGTATGTGTTGCTACTCTGACACAAATCATCTTGTGTTAACACTTTTAATCAAGAATAATTGGTTGATTGAATATGTGGACATGTGAGATATTTGAACATAATGAACTTTGGCAGCAGCTGATCATAGAGTTATCACTGTGAAACTATGTTTCTTAGTTGAAAAATGTTCTCTTGACACATCAACACCTTATAATGATGCTGTCATTGTTTTCGTGGCCTTTACTGTAAGTGTTTTAAGTGCGGAGGCAGTTAGAGGAACACTCAGTAACTCGTGGTTTGTGTGTGTGAGAGATAAAGAGACAGGGAGAGCTTGAGTGATAGATTTGTCAGTTATTTTGCTGTCATCACTGGTGGCCTGTCGCGGATTAATGCACTCGATGTCACTGCTGGCACATTCTCACTGCATTACACCCACGCACACACACACACACACACACACACACACACACACACACACACACACACACACACACACACACACACACACACACACACACACACACACACACACACACACACACACCATGGCTTCATTTGCGCTGTGCCCTGATAATGATTTCTCTCTGTTCTTTGTGTTGCAGTGCCCCCTCAGATCGTGGTTCGGCCGCGGGACCAGATCACAGCGCCGGGTCGCACCGTAACCTTCCTCTGTGGCACCAAAGGAAACCCTCCACCGGCCGTGTTTTGGCAGAGAGAAGGCAGCCAGGTGAGAAACCTCTAGGGACCGTAGAGGATGACACCACGGTCTCTGCAGCCTCCCTGATGTGGTCACTGTGCATCTGACAGCAGGCTTATTGGAGCATGGAGTTTGAGTGAATGAGTTCAGTCGCGTGGTTTCATCACATTCCTGTTCCCCCTGCTGATTACAAGTCAGTTTCTTAAATTGTATGTTTAAACCAGGCAACAACACCTGGTTTTGAGAAGTGAAGCCAATTTGAAGCACCTTAAACTTACATTCTTTCTACTGGCCATCAGGGGGCGACTCCTCTGATTGCAAAAAGAAGTCCGATGGTTTAGAAGACCCTACTTCTCACTTGATTTATTATCTCAGTAAACAATGTAGACATGAGTTCATGAGTCTTCTTCTATACAGCATGATGTCCGTTGCCTCGTTACCGGCTCTACCACAGCCTCGCTACCACGCTACCAATGCAGTTAGCTACTAAGTTGACTTTAACACTTAGCTGTAAAGTTGACCTTGAATTATGAAGCTAACTTTGTTAGCAGCTTCACACAAGAAACAATACAACAGGTGGACGGCCAAAATACTGAACTCGATGCTTCAAAACCGTAGTCCACAAATGACATCACCATGGCTAGGCTGAGGTGCTACATTACTTATATAAAATGTGGAAATATTACCTAACCAAAAAAAACATTTTTTTAATAAAATGAATTCATTAATAATCGATAATAGACTTTAATGCATTGATGCAGAATAATTCAACAAAGCATCACGATGCATCATAGAATCTATTATTTCTTCCACCTCTACAGTCTACCGTTTAACTGTGCAAATGAGGCATTATCCTTGATGTGGTTATTTTCCAGAACTGAAATCTGAACTTTGGATAAAGCAACTTTTATTTTGTCGACAAATTAGAGTCAAAGGTTTTTACTAAAGGAATTTGTGAGTTTTCTTTGTATCACTCCATAAATCAGAAAATACTGTCAACAACCATAACAAATCGATTCTGGCCATGTTTTCTGGAATAAGATGTGGTATAAATCACGCTGCGGATGATGTATGAACAAACCCTTTCAGAATATAGATAGGATATTTTTAGACTTCCGAACAGATAAATCTAAATGGGATAAGTATGAAAGAAACATAAAACAATGATATATACACTTAGGAATCAAAGTGTATTTAAATAATATAAATCAGCCAGGAATGTGATGATGCTAGTCTCAGCCAGTTTCTTCACATGCCACTCTCACACTTTAAAGAAAGCCTGCATCTTTTCTTCTCACAGTCATGTTTTCAGTCTCATCCTTTGCTTTCATCACAATGTAGTTTAGTACCAGGGTGACTCACACACGCACACACACACACACACACACACACACACTCACACACACCTCATTTTCCCATCATCCACACAGGGTATTATTCACCACAGTGTGAGTCTGCTCAGGCCTGTGTGTGTGTGTGTGGGTGTGGGGTTGTGCATGCATAAGTATGAGTGTTGGAACGGCGAGCTTGTGATAAGCACTACAGCCTGTTGGAATGCACTGAAAGGCCCGATGAGAGCGCGTGGGTGCCGCTAGCATGGCTCCCAGGTACAGATTAGAGGGGGAAGAGTGAGACCGGAGGAGGCCTGGAGAATGTGTGTGGGAGAGGGAGAACAAGAGTGGAGGAGAGAGATAAAGCATGCAGGACGAGGGGGGTGGAGAGGAAGTATGTGGGTAGCATGTTGGGAGATGTGGAAAAATATCAGGATTTTATTCTGAGAAAAGAAAAGGAAAGTAGATCCGGCATCAGATTTGGGGGAAATAACACATCAGGATAAAAGGAAGCTTGTGCATGACTTCGATGCACTGAAAGAAAGAAATAACAGGCACACCATTTATTTACTTGACTTTTTAAAAAGCTGATTGCACAACAATCATCAATACTGAAAAATGACTCTGAGCTGCAATCATTCGTTTCAGTGTTGCAGCTGTTTAGCAGCAAGCGAGCTGTTGTGTTCAAATGGGAAACCGCTTTGTATCGGTCCATCCTCTTTGCTGTTGATCCTCCATTTATCTTTTTTAAATGAACTTTAATGTATTTGACAGGGACACAGTGAAAAGCATATTCAACACCATGTCTCTTTTTCATGCTTTTGGGCACACAGTTTCCTACTTTGAGGACACACAGTCATAAAGTTTCGAGGCTCATTATTTGCTCAGTTCATCATCTATCTATCTACATCATCTTTCATGGCCGTCACCTCTCTCTCCTTTACTCTCTACGCACTGCATTCAAACTATCCTCCATGACTTCACGTCTTTATTTCCATGTGACCCAAAGTGCCATTTTTGACGAAACGGAGAGCTCTTATCCTTGAACATTAAAGAGAGTCACGTTTATGAATGTATATTATGTCGATTCAAATACGTAATAAAGCTTCAAGTGGAACATTTTATGTCTGGAAGTAATGTTTGTGTTGGAGCTTGAGGTTTGAAGTTCTTTTTCAGCTCAGTGAATGAAATGAATGTCTCTGTGTTAAACTAACTGTTATAGATGTCCCCGTGAATGAATGTTGGAATGCTTCAGTGTACGGCAGCTTTATTTCAAAGGGAATTTTAAGGTGTGTAAATGATCATGGAGAAATCTGAATGAAAGACCTGATCTTCCTCATCTTTCTCCTTCCAGATCCTCCTCTTCCCCATCCAGGAGCCGTCACAGGCGGGCCGCTTCTCCGTGTCGCTGAGCGGCGAGCTCACCATCACCGACGTCCAAGTGGAGGACTCGGGATATTACATCTGCCAGGCCATCAGTGTGGCCGGCAGCATCCTCACTAAAGCCCTGCTGGAGGTGGAAAGTGGTGAGTGTAAACACATTACGCTGGAAGAAACGTTCACAAACCTGTTGTATATTTGCTCAAAGACAACAGCGACACCATCAATCTGACAAAATGACGCTCCTTGTGAGTAATGTAGCTGCAAATCTGTCTTCAAATGCTTGAACTTGTACTGTCTGCCCTCTATTCGGCACATTATCATCACTGGTTTTCAGTGATAATAAATGACACACTGATATGGATATTTGAGTGAGATGTCATGATGACGAAGTGGAGACCTCGGAGCGTCTGTGATCAGAGCGGCGCGGGTCAATCTACGCCACTGATGCAGAAGGAGCGGATCCTCAGGATCCCGTTGAAGCGAGAACTGGAGAACTATGGCGGTGGATGCAAAAACAGGAAAATGTGAATGGCCCCATGTGTCTGTCCTGAGCTACTGTAGATACATGGCGATAAGCTCTGTATGATGATGTAAAACAAGCACAGCAGCTCTTATTTTCAGGCAATTATACACTTAACTATTATATTCCATTTCTGTTGATAGATCCCCCTAAATGCTACGCACTGGCCCTTTAAAACTAAAATCCATGATAAAATATAATAAGCACTTGCCCCCTCGATGTGTTTCCTCAGTTGGCAGTTAATTGTACAAACTAGTTCATGATGAGTGCTTATCAAGCCAGAGGAGCAAGTGTGAAACTCTAAGAAATCTGGCTCTGGTGGTTGTTTAGTAAAAAGCCTTTATTTATTTGGGCTACAAAACACTAAAAAAACACCAACGTGTATCGGCTTAATGCCTTCCTCAGGGTTTAGAGACACAAACAAAGCAATTATAGCCAAAGGTCACTGCAGGTGTGGAGCTCTGGATGCAATACAGTCGATGGCCTCTGAGGGACTGTGGATGTTTCCCCTAATCTCAACACCAGCAACTCTCTGTTAATCTTTGAATTTAACATTTCGAGCTTCATATTTTATTAATAACACACCGTCTGTTGATGGTCTACAAGTGCAGTGATATGAAATCAAAAGGTCGTCCTTCAAACCCTTCGCAAATTAAAACACTCTTCCCCAAATGAGCAAACAGCAGGAGTCCTTATGTGATGGAATCAAAAGAGACAACTGGTGATGCAAATAAGCCGCCGCAGCATATGCTGCCCTCGCCGCACCCCTCCCGCTCAGGGAGTAAACAGGGATTCTCTTCAGCCCGCTCTTCTCCAACTCCTGTATTGACTCTTCACACTTTCTGTTCACTTCAGTTAGCTGATGATATCAGAGCCTTCCACGGTACAGAATGCTAATGAGGGCATGTTGCCCGTCTGAAGGTAAATGTCAAACGTTAGGGGGAGTGGAACGCGGGGGCTTTGTGAGCGCCGGCTGCCATCAGCAGGAAAAGAAAACTTTCAATTACAAACAGCTTGACGGCACAGAGCGCAGCCTCCCGGTACGTCCATGAGTGTCGGTGACGCCCCGGGGGGAAGGCTGCGGGTGAACGGTGGTCAAGTGAAAACAGGCTCACTCTTCAGGACTCCCACACATTCATTGTCTGGTTTTACAAGAAGTAAGCGTGACTGCACATCAAACAGGGACGTGCATGTTTGTGTCCATTCTACTTCTCGTTCCACGACGTGAGGCTCAGCAGTGCAGCTGAGGTAAATAAAGTTTACGACATATATTAATTTGGTTTGACATTTCCTCCAGCTAATGAACGATCTCAGTTAAACACAGTTTATTGCAAAGTTTAGTGCCAAAGATCCGGCGGTCGTCTGGTTTTGATTCCTGGCTAACACACATATTGCATCGTATTTCTAGTGTAAAGAACTTGCAGAGATACAGTTGATGTGTGTCAGTATTTGTCTCATTAATATCTTATAGACAACGTGATAAAATGTATAGTAGAGAGGTTTTTATGTTCCTGGATGTTACCATATAAAACTGTGAGATTTTATACAAACACAAAGACTCTATTATCCACCAAGATTCCAAAATAAGGTATAATGTTGGTTGAAAAGACACTTAGTGTATGATAGATGATATTATTGGATTCATTGAGTTCCTAATCAATATTCTGTCAAGTGGTCCATCACTCTGACGGGAGGTAAATGTGTCAACAGATTGAGGGAAATTGATGAAAGAGGAGAACTTGAGAGCCTGTGGGAGCAGATCTGCTCTTATAGTGACATTTTACATGTCACACGGCCGGCTGGGATGTTCCAGGCAAACATGAAGATTAATAACTCAAAGAGCAAACTGTTGGCATGAATCTTAACTTTGATGGCTTTCAGGAAGATGATAACAAAATTGAGGAATCAGTTATTGTAAACGCACATCATACACATCCACCAGGCCAAATCATTTACCGTGCAATGGATTTGAAGCAGTATAAGATTTCCATTTATCCTATAATTATTGTTGCAAAAAAATTGTTGAGTGGCCATTTCCAGCCCTGTCGCTTTTTTTGTTTTTTAGTGTTCGCTTAAGTGTGTGTTCAGTGTCAGAGCAGCATTCTGCAGGTTCGAACGAAGACTCGGGATGGTTTCTGATCCATATATGAGTTTTGTTTTAGCTCTTAAAAGGTAATTTATTACCACGTAGTTGAGACGGTACTCGATGATGATGATGATGATGATGATGACGTTCTCTGTCCCTTCAGCACCATCGGACCGCCTCCCGCCCATCATCCGCCAAGGACCTGCCAATGTCACGTTATCTCCTGGATCCACCGCTCAGTTGCATTGCCACATCATGGGCAACCCCATCCCCAGCATCCAATGGGAGAAAGACGGCCAAAGGATCCTGGGAAACGATGGTCGAATCAGCTTGATGGAAAACGGCACCTTCCAAATCACAAACCTCCAGGTATTTGAAGAAACGGCTTAGTGATGAAACAGGAAATGAAAAACTTTGGGTTTGACTTTGAAATTCACAGCTTTTCTATGTTGACCTTCAACTTATTTGAGTGCATTGTTTATTTCTTCTCATTCCATCAATTAGCAGTGAGCTCATTAAAATGTATTCATAATTTCCATGTATTAGCTGCTATTTGCACATCAAACATGGTGCCGTTCACACAAGATAAACATATTCCACACGTTAAAACACCCGTTTTAATTAAAGGGAAAGTACATAACACTTAAATGGAGGACATTTTTTACCGTCAACTCAAATGATGAGTTTTTATGAGAGGAGGAGAGGATGGGGGGAAGAAGCGAAACCGCATCTGTGAGGCGTGATCGCCATGATAATGAGTGTGCCAGGCCATTAGCAGTCCTTAGCATCGTCTTATTCCATGCTAATGAAATCCATTCTGCCCAGAATTCCCTCCTGGGTACGAAGCAGCACCTGAGGTCAGCGCAGCCGCCGCGAGACTCCGGGAGTCTCACACGTTAATTGATTGTGGGTTCTCAATGATTAACGATCGCTTAGACTTGTAATTAAATCCTCGATACATCACTGCGAGTGTGGACTGGATGAATGAGAGGTAGAGATGGAGGAGCGGGGGATAGAAAGGCACACAGTCTGGACTCAGAAGTACATTTTCTGCTGCATTCGTGTCATGGAGGAATAAAAGGGAGTGACTTGACAGCTGAGAGCACCGACTTGGAAGTGCTCGTGCTTGTGAAGTTGTCAAACTCGACGTTGAGTCTCTGTAGACTTTGGCTGGGTTTGATCCGGATCTCCACGGTGAGCAGACATGCCCTCGGCGACAGTGGTCCAGCAGACACAACAGCACCTTTATGAGACGAGATCACACAGTGATCCCGAGATATCAGTTGCTTGTTTCATTTGAAATGTTGTTCTGCACCCAGCTTGTGTCAGTGATGTCAGAAGTCGGACACCAGAGAATCCAGTCCCACAGTTAAACACACAGGAAGGCTGATTCTGCCCATTGATCATAAGCTATAGTGATGGGGGAAGTCAGCCGGCTGGGTGAGCCATAGGAGGCTGCTGGCTGAGGCTGATGGGAATGTCAATCATTTAGATTATTGTTCATAAACCAAAGTTTTTAGGTGAATTCAGTTTTACCTGAAGGCAGCACTGGATCACCAAGTTATTACAATTCATTAAGAGGGGAGCATGGGTATTTCTGACAGGGTGATCCATCCAATCAGTGGTTGAGATGATTCACTCAAAACCACAAATGTCAACCAGCTGGTGGTTTAAAGTCTCATCAAAGTCGTTTCTTCTGGACGCCATGAATGTCTCCGACCAGCCAACCGTCCCCGGAGCCACCACGCTACCATGGAGAAAAAGATCTCTATTTATTCTGCCAGGTATTCGTATTATATGGTGAAGGAGGAGCAGTCAGAGAAGCAGGCAGATTTGAAACAGACTCCCATATTAGCCAACGAAAAAGGAAGATGAACGTTCTCTTGTTCATCACAGTTTGCTTCACTGTGGAGACTCACCATCATTATCAAGTAACCGTGGAAACCACCCAAAAATATGATAACCTTTTTTCTTCATAACTTGTCACTTTTTTGTCCCGAAATGACAAAATAACAAATAATGAGACTTTTCCTAAATTGTCACCTTTTATGTATTTCCTAAGATGTTAGATTTATACTCATGTATCAATTTAAATATCTAAACATCGCTTTATGTCGGCTCAGCTATGAAAGTTAAAAATCCTCCAATGCAATATATCCTTTGCATGATGGTAAGAAAAATGAAATCGGTGCTTATAAAACACATTTAACCCTGAAATAGTGGGTATAAAGAAGTGGATTTCACCAGGGCCCCTGGAGCGACACAGATGGTCTGTTTGTTCCTCACACTCTGGCAACAAGGAGATGCCATTACCCTGGGAGCTCTGCCAGATACACACCACCACGGCCCCTCACCGGTGCCAAGACGAGAAGTGTGTGTGTGTATGAGTGTGTGTGTGGCTCTGGTGAGGAGGTTAAAGAGGTTGGTGATGCCATCCTGCTAAACGGTGGATGTGGGCGGCGGGGGGGGCAGCAGGTGTGTGCCGGTATGACAGAAGTAACAAAGAAAGGAGAGGGACAGTTTGGAAACAGAGGAACCCAAACAAAGCCAGCGGAGTGTGAGGAGAACTACGTGGACAAAAGCAAACAGATTACTGGGAGTAATCACATTAAAGTAGGAAATCGAGTTCATGTGTTGACTTTAAATCCCAGTCTACGCGTGTTATAGTCTGTAATCACATTTCCCTTCTGCACCCTCCTAAAAATGGATCCCACATCATTATCAACCTTCTGTGCGCTATTGTGCAGAGGGTTGATACCCGTGGTAACGGGGTAATTAGCAGGTGGTGGACAATAACAGGGAGAGGGACACCAAAGGTCAAATCACTCTGTTTGACGGGCAGATCATTTCTGAGAAGAAATATCCCAAAGCTGTAGCCCAACTATAAATAAATGATATTCCCTCTTTAAGTGTGGAGCTCCTCTCTCCTGGCTCGCTCTCCTTTTTTTTCCTCTCGCCTAATACATTTTTCAGCAATCTGTTTTCGTGCGGCGCCCGGAGCTGCCAGGCTTGATTAATAGTCAGGTGTCCCGGCTGTTTACCCCACCCGCCCTCTCTGCCGATTCCCCATCCACTGATCAAACGCCACCATCTGGGGACCCGCTTTCTACCGCCTCAGACAGGCGCGGCGTCAGCCGTCCCACAGGTCGCCTCAAGGTCAGGGCCTATAGAAAGAGAGGAGGAGCAGCGAGGGGGGGGCCGTATGGGACGGAGAGTCACCTGTCCCGCGTCCTGCAGGACGCTCTGACAAGCCACTTAGGCTTGAGTAACTCCCCTGTCAGCGTTACTGATGAGCCGGCCCAGACGCGCACGTGCACGTGCACACACCGCTCATAAGTCATGATATGCTCTGCTTCGCACATCCTTTGCATAATGTATAAGGTTTTCAATGGGAGTAATATGGGCTGTGTTCGCAGGGTAAGTGAGTAAGGGGAGGCTGATTGTGTTTGCTGTGGATCGCTTCTGCATGTAAATGGATGAGGAGGACTGAAACCTTTTGCAGCAAAACAGATGAAAAAGGAATTAAAATTCTCCGTAACACTCCTACACACAGCTGTATAACCACACACACACACACACACACACACACACACACACGTACGCACATACAGAGTGCAACAGGATCACTATGAGCCAGTAGTCCTCACAGGTGCAGTTAACATTTAAATACAGCCAGCGCCCTCACCCTCCCAGTGTATTACATTTATAATTCATGTGCTTGTTCTCTCTCTGTTTAGTTCAGATTGTAAACAAATCTCACCAAATCACATGATATGAGTGTCGTTAATTGCATGTCATACCTCCATAAAACGTTGGCAAAGCCTTTATTTGTGTGTTTGGAACCCTCCCGCCCTGTTTTACTTACTGTACAGCTGATTCTGTCTTCTGTTGTCATGATCCTGAGGTAAATACAGCATTTACAAAGTGATGTACCAGAATGATATAAGTTGACACGACACTGCGTTGCCCCAAAAGTTGAGCTTGGTTCAACCCGGCTCCTTTTTGCCAGAGCTCTGAGGAGGCTAATTTATTAGCTAGGCTATGCTAACATTGTAGCTGCTCCATCAAGACTCCAAATAATGTCATCTAGTCTCTGGTTTCTCCACATAGTCTGGTCTGGACTCTGGACTCCTTTTGTGATTCAGCAGCGTGGACGACAGGAGGACAATCTCAATGCTGTGAGGCTTTAGAGACAGAAATATTTCAACTCATGCGAATGGTGCAAATTTAGCCTATTTGCGTCATTTGTGCACTTTCAGGTCATAAGCATCCTTCACACCGCCCTCAAGTGCCTCAATTCAGGACTTTGCTTTGTATGCAATAGCATTTCTCAATGTCGACGTGCTTATCTTTACCATTGACGGGTTCAGATTGGTATTATAAGTGTCTGACAACATTATGGAAAGATCTTTCCGGAGAAATAAAACGTCTTTGTCATCATCTCCAACTGAGTCTCGCCGAAGGACTCTCTGTAATCGGAGGTGACTTGTTCAGCTAAATATTCAGCCATGACATTAAAAGTCTTGGATAACATGAAGCTACTCTTTCTGCTCCTCTCAACTCTACTCACGTTTCTACCGTTTTCTTCTGGTCGCCTCTCCCAAAACCAGACTTCTTCTGCTTTGACAAAATAGCAAACAGACCAGAACAAGCAAATATTTGTTTTCTCTGTTGTGGTCTTTCTATGATGTAGTCAGACCCTTATAACAATCTGAACCTGTCAGTGGTCAGGAATAAGCACCCAGCATCTCCCTCTGTTGTAAGCAATTTCACAGCCCGTCTAGCTTTTGGCTTGCCTCCCCAAAAATGTGATCGCCAGCATTCACATGTAGGCTACACACACACACACACACACACACACTTCTTAATTACATCTGCTCCTAGCATGTCCAGAATGCTAAGTAGCTGTTGAGTATGAAGACTGACGCCTCGACCAGTAGCTGGTAATTAAAATTCTGTCCTTTGATCCTTCCTTTAACTCTCCTCCTGCCGTGGAGGAATCGGCCACCAGCTTGACTTTAGCTTAGACATCAAATAGGTCCCCTGAGAATATTCCACTAATGACAACAACAAAAGTAGAGAAATAACTACAATTCACAATTTAAAAAAATGTTTAAACTAAAAGCAGTTAATGAAAGCAGATGTGATGTTTTCTAATCAAAATGCAAATATCCATATGGAATTAACAATGCTGATGGGAGTTTGATTTGATTTGATTTGATCTTTATTTTGCTCGAATATAAAGTACAATATTTATATGACATGAAATACATCATACAAATGTGAAAAAGACAAAAAATAAACCTATATAATTTCAAGTTTGAGGAGGGACAGGAGAGCAAAGCTTATCTTGTCCTGCCCCTTAATTGCATTATTACATATAATTTACAGTATAATTTCCATAGCTCCTATATATTTGTGAAATAGTTATTATCTAAATTTGAATATGAGCTATATATCTGATATAAGAGAAAATCCAAACAATTCACCGTCACGTTACTTCACATGCAAACCATTCATAGACCCATTAACATCACCTTGTAGCTGCATGTTCCTTCATAGTTCACCAGTTGATGATATATTATATATATTATATTATATTCTGTCCCTATGCATATGCAGATATATAATATCAGATATTTATATTCTGTCATCTGTGATGCCTTCCATTACCTCACCATTTATAATTTAAAGGTCCCATATTATACTGTTTTTCATCAATTTCACACAGCTGTCAGAGGTCCAACAATACTGTATTCAATATGCATTGCCCCAAACCCATCCATGGTCCTGAATTTCAGCTGTCTAAATGTTGCTCAAATGAGCTCTGCTGAGAACAGACTGTTTCTGTGTCTGCACCTTTAAATGCTAATGAGCTCCATCCGTCATCGCCTACTTGGAGAGCCACGGAGAGGATGCCGCTTATGCTACCGGTAGCATGCGCCAATGTTTATGGTGGCTGTATCATTATGGCTCCCCTATGTGGCTCAGGTGAAGTTGCTGGGTCCCGTATGGTTGGAACAGATCCTTTAACGAGGGTCAGTGTCGAGGCAAAGCCAGCTTTGTACTGACCCTCGTTACTGAAGCAGTCCGATGTGAAGTGGTTAACACACACATAGAAGTTAACAGGAACCGTAGCCGGCACATTGTCATTAAAAATGAAACGCAACCACTGTCTCTTCTGTTCTTCAGTAGCTGGGACAGAATAGAAGCACTTATGTTGATTTGTACAACCAACAACAGAGCAATCTGTGTGTCTAGCTCTGAGCGACGACATTGAGAAACACCGCTATCTTACTGTTATCTCACCGCAGGACACACCGGGCTCCAGCTCAGATATCTCCTATCATCGCGCAGAAGAGTTCGGCCTATACAAATGACTCCCTTTGTTATGTAACAACGTAGGAGCACCGTTGTACCAGTGGGGGGGCTGCAGAGACCATGCAGGAGTCACTTGTTTTCCTCATTCTGGGAGTTGACAGGCTCAGGGAGGACCAGTTTGTAGGTGTAGAGACCAGAGAAAACCTGTTTTTCATAATATGAGACCTTTAATAATCACACAAAAAGACAGAAAGGTGATGGTCGTCCACATTCCCTTTTCCGACACATCGACAGCAGTGGGAGCTTCAAGCTGCTCCAGACTGATACTGAAAAGCCCATCTTACTTTGATGTGGACGGCGACGGAGTCACCTGCTCGGCTCGGCGTGAATCACAGCTCTGTGTTCTGTCAGCTTTTCATCCACGCCAACTTCCCTCCGCTTGGTATTCTGAGTACAAACATTCTGGTCTGAGAGATATGACATTTACTCTCAATCACTGGTAATGGGTACATTAGCATAGCATCACACTCTCACTCACACAATAAACTAGTGATACACATTTTACTGTTGCCAGGAAACAGACTCGGGGGTTTACACCTGCCTGGCTTCCAGCTCCAGTGGAGAGACGAGTTGGAGCGGAGTGCTCACGGTCAAAGGTAAATGATCGTCCTCTGTCAATGCATGCAAATAACATCTCTATGAAGTGTTTATATAATCCTGATTATCATCCTTCTAGTTCTGCATTATTCATTTGGCTAAAAAGAATCACTGTACAGTCTCAGAAATAAAATTAGAAGTTTTAAGATTTGAGTGTGACTGCAGATAAGAACGTGGACATCAGACAATTAATTGTTAATGTGAGATTTTTCTATTAGAACGTCACACGGCTCCTTGCAACCATTTAATTGCTCAAATGAAACCCGTTCCTGAGTCTAATTGAAACACGTAACCCCTGTTGGCCCTGATGTTAGGCACGCCGCAAATATTCATTTATCTGCAAGTGTCTCAATGTGAAGCGTGATTCTGACAAAGAGCCAGCACCCGTTGGGGATCAAATAAATGCCCTCAATCAGGACAGAAATGAGCTACTGCAGCTCAGGGAACACACGGCCCTTTTTATCTTCCCCACAACCCATCAGGCATTCAGATATCTCAAGCTGTGGAGATTTCACCAGTTGCATTAAATACTGCTCGTAATAATACACTTAATTTGTGCAGCACCTTCCATACAGGAAACGCAGCATTTAGAATAAAGAAAAATAGACAGATTGAACTTGAAAACAAATACGACATAATAGTTTATTTTTTTGGCTATTAGAGCTGTTAGTTAAGATCCAAGAGTGGTTGATGAAAGCAAACTTGTGAAGTCTGTTTGAAGTGAGGAAGTCGGCCTGCAGCGAGCCCGTTAGCAGGATTACACAGAGGACATTACGAGACGTTACGTTAACGGAGGATGTTCTGCAGTTCTACCCACACATGTCTCTCCATTTATTCCTCCTCTTGTCTCCTCCATCTTTGTTCCCTCACCATCCAAGAGAGTGCAGACTCATCGGTAGCTCAGGCCACGGAGCCCTTCCAGTTGCCAGGTCCACCACACAAACCCATAGTCACAGACGTGTCCAAGAACAGCGTCTCTCTGACCTGGCAACCCAACGCCCACGAGGGAGGAGCCGCCGTCACCGCCTACATCATTGAGGCCTTCAGGTGAGTTTTGACAATTTTTTTTGTTTTCACCTTTCGTTAGAGTTCGATGCTAGACGCGCCAGAGAGGAGGCGGGACTTACGTCCATGTAGACACCAACCAGGTTCCATCCATCACGGCTCAAAAGTCTTTGTTGGATGGAGTCTGGTTGATGGGTGCTAGGCTATGCTAACATTGTAGCTGCTCCATCAACACTCCAAATAAGGTCATCTAGACTTAAATATAGCAGAGACCTTGTTGTTTGGACCACAGACAGTTTCTGGTTTCTCCACATAGTCTGGTCTGGTCTCTGGACTAATGTGAGCTACTATGGTAGAGGTCTGGGGGACCACAGACAGTCTCTGGTTTCTCCACATAGTCTGGTTTGGTCTCTGGACTAATGTGAGCTACTATGGTAGATGTCTGGGGGACCACAGACAGTAGACAACGTGTCTCCTCCAACTCTGATTCAGTGACAGCAGGAGGAGAATCTAAACACTGACAGATTTCGCAATGCAGCATCAAGTGAATTTCTCCCTCGAGTTGAAATACTTGACACACAAAGACTTTGCTTTGCGTTGGTTGTGAACGCAGCATAAGAATGGAACAACTAATTTCTACCTCATCTGTATATCTCTTTTCATTAGGGACCCTTCACTGCCTTGCTTTTTTTTCTCACCAATAATTTGATCTCAAATCCTTCATCTTTTCTTATTAGCAGTCAAGATTTTATTCTTCGTGCTTCGAATACTTGAAATTCAGTTTCAATGCAGAAGCATCCGTCTTATCTGAATGGGAGAGCTTTTCATTTTGGAACACTAAAACACATTCACCGAATCTCAGCCTAATGAAATTCTTTCACGGTTTGCAGCTCTTTAACGAGAGCCAAGCTGCCACATTTACTAATTATAATAAGACCTTGAAAAGAGGACACAAAACTCAATAGAACAATGCAATGGATAAAAAACATTTACAGACTTTGGTCAGGCAAGAACTCATGAAAACATGTTGGAAAATATCGCTTGTGCACGGACACGTGCGTAGGATTCACAACAACACACTCCACAGGAGCCTTAATGCACATCAGCAGAAGCTTTCTGCTGCTGCCACCTGAGAGGCGGTCCGTCTTGGATCAATTAGGGGGGGAAAGTAGATTTAGCGGAGCAGGATGGGTGGCTCCATGCGTTATGGGGAAATGTGTCCTTCCAATTGGATGAAGAGGGGCACACCAGCAGGGCTTAATCAGATCCAGACGTCCACCGCGGCCCATGGCAGCCGCACAGCGTTTCCAAGTAACGCACACTGACTCTTTATGAAGCAGCTGAAGGGGACCGGAGGGTGGTTTGCAATAACATTTCCTTGCCTGAGGTACAAAGGTTTGTATGCAGGACCACAGGGAAGGGCACAGTGTGTGTGTGTGTGTGTGTGTGTGTGTGTGTGTACGTGCACATATGCAAGGTGTAATAGTGTTTATCTAATATATGATGGCAGACTTTCTATTCTCCTGGTGAGACTGCATTCATTTTCTCTTTTGTAAGGCCACAGCCTTGTGAGTGTGAACTCCCAACTCCTCCACAAAGTTACCTTGGAGCCACACACACACACACACACACACACACACACACACACACGAGAGTGAGAGTGAGAGAGAGATGAGTCGTTTTCCTCTTTGGTCTAATTGTGCAGTTTAGCACTGTAGCTACTCCCCCACAAACCCCACAGTACCCTTGGGGGGAATCTAAACGTGTCAAACAAATGGTAAGAAAGGCCTTTGTGACTGCTGCTCTGCCAAGGTGACAGTGAATGCACAGAGAGAGGGAGGGAGAGCGGGGATGAAGGGGGAGCGGGCCTGAGCCCTGGCAGGATGATGATCAGGTGCCACAAGGCTAAGAACATGCCCTCATTTCCTGCCCACAGCTGTGCCTTCTTACAAGCCTCATTACATTATTCATCAGGACAGCAGCTCGGATCACTTGGAGGAGACCTCAGTAACGAGCACTAACTTCTCTGCTCTCAGTGACTTTGGTCACACCTGCTATTGTTTACCAGAGAAGAAATGTAAACTCCGACCCTGCTGTGGCCTGGAGATCTCCTCATGCATCGGTTGCATTGTGTGGCTGCACATCACAGCAGTGTTGCAAAGCGCTCCTGAATGCAGCATGAAACTTTGAAGGTGGTGGAATGGAGCTAAAGTAGTAAGAGTAAAATGTACAGTAATGTGTGAGTAGCAGATATAATACTCTGCTATATGTATATATACTTGATAACTGTACATTCTGCAAATGTGCACCTAAAACGGCGACACATTAGTTATGACTGTTCACCTACAATAACCCAAGAACTGATATGGAAGTAGACGTTTTAAATGAGTCATAAAGATGTTCATTTTGCAAGCAATGTTAATGCATTCATTTTCTTGATTAATCTCTTCATCCTCCCTGGTAAACTCCAATTTTTCATTTGCCATGTCATCCCCCCCTGTAAAAGTATTTTTTATATATATTTAATTATTTTAATGCCATCTCTAAAACATGTAAATAATATGACAGGTTTGTCGACCGTATATTATCACCAGTTATTTGTTGATGTGTCTGGTTTATGGCCTTATTTTTAATTAATTTTACTTATTTGTTTACCATTTAGTAAATATTTTATCATATTTATTTTCTTAATAAAGGAGGAGGTTTCCATGTAACAACAAGCAGCAGTTTTTAAACCCGTGTTTTTAAACGTGTTCCGATCCACAGCCAATCAGCAGGCAGCACGTGGCAGACCGTAGCCGACATGGTCAGGATGGAAACGCACACGATCACGGGCCTCCTCCCCAACACCGTCTACCTGTTCATCATCCGAGCCGTCAACGCCTACGGCCTGAGCGACCCCAGCCCCATCTCCGAGCCCGTCCGGACACAAGGTCTGGTATCTAGAAGTCTAGAAACGCTGTCATGTGTCACGCTGTGGCAGCAGCGCTCTGACTGTGTGGTTGCGTGTGCTTCCTCCCAGATGTGAGTCCTACGGGTCAGGGGGTGGACCACAGGCAGGTGCAGAGGGAGCTGGGAGAGGTGGCCGTCCAGCTGCAAGAGCCCGTCACCGTGACAACATCCTCAATCCGAGTGTCCTGGACCGTGAGTGTCTCTCTGGATCTGTGTAGGCATGGAGCGCATGAGGGTTCAGTTAGAGTCGGAGGGATTGAGATATCTCCTCCTCTCCTCTCTTTGGTCTAAGGTGGACCGCCAGTCCCAGTACGTCCAGGGCTACCGACTCTTCTACCGACCCAGCGGGGGAAACTGGCTCCTCCAGGACATCAACTCGCCCTCCGAACGCAGCAGCGTCCTCACCAGCCTCCTCAAAGGAACCGAGTACGAGATAAAGATCCGTTCCTATTTCGATGAATTCCAGGGGAAGGACAGCCGGACGTTGCTGGTTCGGACGCCAGAAGAGGGTAACGCCTTCTTAAACTTGTCTGGAACCATTCAAAGAGAAACTCTTTTAATAAACTAGCCAGGGATTCATTTGACATGGCGTTGGCTGTTCATTAGCCCGTCTGGCACCACATGAATCTCAGCAATGTTATCTCGTTTTGGGGTTAATTTTATATCCTCCACAAATTTGGGTTCATTTATATTGATCCCCGTTTTCATTAAATTCAGCCTCAAACACAAATGGGTTTTTGCTGCCTGAGGTTTCCAGCAGGTTGATATCAGTTGAGCCAAGCTCTGGAATAAATACAAGGAAGACTTTTTGACTTTGGATCGACCTGCCTGAGTAGCCCTGCCCAAAACATGAATAAATCATAACTTTTTTTAAAGCAGTTGATCAAAAGCAATTTCCCCTCCTGCTACAGATCACTTTCATTTTTATTGCCTTTTAATTGTAGTTAAATGTAATGTATTACTGCAGTCACTGTGCTCCCTATAAGTATGTTGATGGAAGCTCTCACAGTCCCCAGTGCCCCACCCAGAGGTGTTGCAGTGGCAACAGTGAAGCTAAGCAACAGCTCCATCAGCGTCTCTTGGGAGCCTCCACCCAGCGACATGCAGAACGGCATCATCCAGGAGTACAAGGTAAAACGCCTCGGCCCGGTCCAGTCACACGGGTTTGATCTGAGAGCACAAACCTGCGAGAAAACACGAGGAAAATAAGTTTAATACGTTTCCATCATCACAAATGAGGAAGCCGAGGGTTACTGGAGGATTCTGCTCAAAACATAACCCTAATATTTTGTTCATTCAGCTTACATGGTGAGATAAAGGGGACGAGACTGTGTTTTTAAGACTTCAAACGTAGAGTAGAGCACGCTGGTTAGCGGTCAAGTTCAGTCAAGTTCAACTGAGCAGTGAATTCAATGCCGCTCCGTTTATCCCCACAGGTTTGGTGCGTGGGCAGCGGCGGCGACAACCAGACACGCTACTCCATCAACAGGACGGTGGACGGGAACACGCTGTCCACAGCGGTGCAGGGCCTGATGCCCGGCGTGCTCTACCAGGTGGAGGTAGCGGCGGTGACCAGCGCCGGCATCGGCACCCGCAGTCAGCCGGTGTCGGTCCTCATCAGTGAGTCCACAATGTTTAGCTCTCACCTCATTTATTACCTCAGTAAACGTAAACATGAGTTTATTGTCTCAATCTCTAGTTTCAAGTCTTCTTCAATCCAGCATGATGTTCATTTAGTACATTATGGTACAAATGTTTCTTATTCAGCGCTGGATTTGACTTAGCTCCTCCCTCTTGTGTCCTTCTGGTTGCAAAAATCCCAAGATGGCGCCGAACTGAGGCCTCAAAACAGTCGTCCACAAACCATCATGACTACGTCCACTTCTTATTTACAGTCTGTTGGCGGTCAAGCACTTTGTTCAGACTGAAATATCTCAACAGCTATTTTATTGATCGCATTGAAATTTGGTGCACACATTTGTGGTCCCCAGAGGATGAATCCTGATGATTTTGAGTGTAAACCAGTAGCTGTAATATCATCATCATCAGGTCAACATTTTAATACTCTTGTTTCTGCAGAGCCATTAACATTCCCATTAGCCACAGTTGTACTTTGTGTTTAGTGCTAATTAGCAAGTGTCAGCATGCTAACATGCTAATTTATAATCACGAATGAGGTAAATATATCTGCTAAACATCACCATGGTAACAATGCAATGCAGCCCCTTTGGCCTTTTTCTATTATTTCTCAACTGCTTCAGGCTCATTCATGGATTTGAAGGGGAATGTTTCTGTGGACACATTGTTGGGTTTTTATTGGAAAAACCCTGGTTGGCTTTGAAGACATTCAACCTATAAAATCAACAGAGAAAATGGTAGCATATGTGTAGTTCTCCCTCAGTCCTATTATATTGTCTTATAATATCATCAATGTCCTCCGCCCAGAGCTGCCAGCCGAGCAGCCCTCTGTGCCAGGCGGCGCTGATGACGGCGGCGGCGAGGAGAGCAGCGTGAGTCTGGCCGAGCAGATCACCGACGTGGTCAAGCAGCCGGCGTTCATCGCGGGCATCGGCGGGGCCTGTTGGGTCATCCTCATGGGCTTCAGCTTCTGGATCTACTGCCGGCGCAAGAAGCGTAAGGAGCTGAGCCACTACACCGCCTCCTTCGCCTACACACCAGCAGGTCAGGAAGAACGATGCACACGCACACCCATCGGTTGTTGCTGCCTCTGGTATGATGGTATGATGCCGTCCACGTACTGTTCAGATGGTAGTCCAAGGCATTTCCTATTTGTACATCTGAGTTATTGGACAAAAAAGACTATTAAGAATAGTGGAAATGGGGACAGATGATGTTGGATCATAAGCATTTTTATTAAATGAAACAAAAGAAAGGACTCAAAACTCACAGTGTCTTTCTCTCTGTCTTCTGTAGTGGGTTTCCCTGGAGAGGGAGCAGGACTCAATGGAAGGTAACGAAATGATCTGACGTATATCCTGTTATTCTGTTTATATGCTGAAGTCTTTCTATGCAGCTTTTTACTTTGCTGTGTTTCTGGACAGTCATTGCTGTTGTACTGTGCTCCACCATGAAATTAATGCCAGAATGTCTCTGCAGGCCCGGCGTGCTGGGAGGCAACATGGGCAACTACCCATGGCTGGCAGACTCTTGGCCCACCACCAATCTGGTCCACAGCGGTAAAGAGCCAGTCAACTGCTGCACCACCAACCACGACACAGCGGAGAGATACTACAACGGTAGGACGCCGCTCGGACACAGCTCGGTGGCAGATTTTCTTTGGAAAACAAATCACAAAAAAACAACATTCTCTCTATTCCTCGTGTAGAAGCTGGGATCTCCAACTACCTGAACCAGACGGAGAAGTACAGCATGGGGGGCTCCACCGAGGGTCCCATCTACAGCACCATCGACGCCACCAACGAAGACCTGCAAGGCTTCACCTACGCCCAGCACACCTCCACCACTCCCTACGCCTCCACCTCCATCATGCCTTTCACCAACCAGACGCAGGCGCCGGCCCACAGCGGCGGCGAGCAGCAGGAGGAGGGGCACTGGATCACCCAGCCAGGACCCTCTGGAGCCCAGTACGCCCAGCTGGACCGCTGCAACGGTGAGGGGGAACCAGGGGCTTCTAGACAGATCTCACAGATTACCAACAGAACCAACCCTTTTTATTTATTTCTAATATTAGTGTTTTTTTTTCTTTAATATTTTACATTTATCTATAAATATTCATTTCAATTAGAGCTTTTCAAGTGACAAAAAAAATAAATAAATGGATAAATGGCTTATACTTTATGGAAGGCATTTTTCCCCCAACAAGATGAATGAATAATGATATTAATTAGCAGCAAAAATAATAATCATGATTTTCAATATTTGTTACTTTTTTCTTTTTACTATTTTCTATAAAAAGTTTTGAGTTTTAGGCTTTTCTATTTCTTTATTTATTTTATTCTAAACTCTCCATTTAAATAAATGAACTTGACTGAGTGCTGCACACGAAGAAGAGAAAGAAGCTTTTTTCAGGGTCAAATAAAGGAATCTTTTCCACATTTTGCTGCCCTTCTCTAAAACCCGTATTCATCTTTCAGCCAGTAACCGTCATCATGAACTCAGCTGAATCAGAGTGTGTCTGTGTGTTTCATAGGAAGTAAACCCAAACAGAAGGCGATGGGTAAAGCGGTCAAGACCCCGTCTCTCACCTGGATAGAGGCGTTGCCCCCACCTCCCCCTATTGAAGACCTGGAACAGTCTGAGCCAGACGACCTGGCCCCAGAGCACGAGGACATGGACTTAGGGTGAGTCAGACTCCCACTCTCTCTCTTTCTCACACACACACACACACACACACACACACACACACACACACATCCCTATAAATAAGCATTAGGCTGCTGCACCATCGTTTAGACTTAGCGTCACCTCGAACAGGCACATTAAGTATCGAACCCACCGTGGCTCTTATGCCTCTGGCTTTAACAACTCAATTACTTTGGTTTTGGTCAGTTGCTTTAGTGATTAAGCTGTTTTTCCCCCCCAACACAATTTGCCGTGTTCCTCCCGACCCGTTGCTCTCTGCATCCTTGGAGTAAACTCATTCAGCATCACACACTCGTAGCAGAGATCCCACCCAAGTGGGAGCTTAGCCTCCTGCAGTTTTGCCAACGGCGAAGCCTGCGAGGAACAGCATTAAAGTTTAAGAAGCCTCGTGGCTGGCTGGGTTTGAAGGCACCAGCGTCGTTTAGGAACACACACACACAGAGGAGATCCAGCTGCACTGTCGTCACGCTGTAACGCTCCTCTTCGTCCGTGCAGCTCGGATGAGGAGTGGTGCCCCCCCCTCCCAGAGAGGACCTACCTGATGGAGGGCTGCGAGGACGGACCCTGTCCCCCACAGAGGAACCACGCCTCCTCCCCGGCCACCTCCTACAGCCACCAGTCCACCGCCACGCTCACCCCGTCGCCTCACGAGGAGACCCGGGCCCCCCATGACCTCCCCCGCCTCAACCAAGTAGACGGCCAACAGTCCTCACGGTATGTGAACTCTAACCCCATTCCTGATCCCTTGGTTCCTGGTTAGCAGAAGGACACATTGTTTGCATAAACTACAAAGCAATATTCATTATGATGCAATGAATAAAAGAAGCCATTTTTATTTCGTTCGGATTGGAGAACGTTCTTTTTTTAGCATCGTCTACCGATCACACGAGACACGTCGCAACAGGCCGCTGCCTCTCCCGCGTCCTTTGATACAGCGATACAGATGCTGATCCAGTGTAGCGGGGGGGCAACCAGCTGATCAGGTGTGGGTTCAAGCAGACGGGGAGCTCTCGATGTTGAATGAGATGAGAATATTTGAACGTTCATGCATCTTAACTGCTTGAAAAATGCGGCGTGCAATCCAAGAAAGGAGGCAGGAGAACCGTAGTTGTGTGGGGGTTTGTGTTTCTAGATACAAGATTTTTTTGTTTCCTTTGATTTAAACCTTTTAAAGACAAAATAACAAAAAAAAATAAAGAAATACAGTCTTACTTGGTATGACCAGTAGCTTTAAGTGATTAAACTTGTATGTAATGTCTACCTCCAGTAATGTTGAAGAACATGTAATAATGCCTTTTACACCGTAGCTGCACATTTTCACACATCAACCACCAGGAGAAGATTATTCACGGTTAGTGCTTCCGACTCCATCGATTTCCTCCGTCCGGTGACACGTCGCCCTTTCTTCCCATAGCAGAAGGTTACCCTGCGGTCCGGTGCCAGTCCCCCGGGCGCCGAGCCCGCCGCTCACCCAGTCCAACCCCAACCTCTCTGGCCAACAGCATCACGGCTCATCGGAGGCTGGCACGCTGCAGTGCCAAAGTCCTGCCCATCGCTGCTTCCACAGCCAGGGGCCGGCTCTGAATGAAGACGGCACCGCTACACCCGGTAAGGTGGCCACACACACACACACACACACACACACACAAAGACACAGCAGCAAACGCAATCATGAGAGCTGAACATTCATGAATGCGTTCACCCTACAACCGTGACTTACTCATCCATATGCATCGAATACATCAAATGCTCCGTGTGTGTCGAGTGCGGAGAAGAAAAACTCCCTGATTGTGTTTTCCTCTCCACACAGTCCACAGTCGCTCATCCCCAGCAGGTACATGCACTCCTCCCAACCAAAAATCCAGAGTGAAAAAAAAGGTGTCTAAGAGTTCAGCGTACAGAAGAGATGTACAAGGAGGTGAGTGGATTCAAATATGTTCACTTCGGGGGGGATGGGAACTGTTTCTGGGATTCATCAGTGTTTCCTTTTCAAACTCAGCCAGTGTTATTGAGCGTAGTGGGAAGCAGAATCAGATCTTCACAGTGTTTGAATATGCAGCTCTACTGCGAAAGAGAAAATCTCACGTCCACGCTTACTTTCTGTTCTCGAACCCTGGCTCGTTGTCAGGGGGGCGAATAAATCCGCCCCATCGTGATCCGGCAGATATCCTTCCACCCTACCTGTGATTGAATACACCAACTCTGGTGCGAAGGTGAGACGCCGAGTGTAGTGCTTCACTTATCTCAGCTCACAGACGCGCCGCACACACCGGAGCGTGGACTGATGATTATCTAACGTCGCGCCGCATTGTGAAACCCCGGGAACCAATTAAACAGCTCGGAATCACACCATCTCTGTAAAAACGCAGAACGCCCCTGTTTTCTAAAGCAAAACAACGGTGGGACTCGTCTCTCTGGCTTCTTTCAATTATGCACAGGAAAACAACAAAAACAAAGTGCCCTCATTCCGCTCTTAAAGCAACATAAAGCCGTTATGTAACAGAGCGCCGACTACGATGAGCTTTGATGCATCGTCAGCAGTGATCCTCCTCCTCTAGTTCTGAACTCAGACTTGCATGCATGTTTTCCCTTTCTGTTCAGACCTGCCCCCCCCTCCGGAGCCTCCCCCAGGGGACGACAGGTTGCAGGGCCCCCAGGGCTGCGTGGAGGCCGGCGGTGTGGCGAACGGCGCTCTGTCCTCCCTGGAGAGGAGTGAATACAGCAGCAGCAGCAGCCACCAGCGGAAAGGCTCGGGACAAAGACACACCGACAGTAAGGCAAAGTTTGACAGAGTAGAGCTTCAGTCGTGCTTTAGTTCGACATCAGCGCAAGAAAACGTGTCGAAATCCAAAAAACGAAAGAGTCAAATGTGTACATTGTTGCAGCCACGCTCACTTGTTCCACATTTCTGCTGTGTCATTCCCTCCTACTGCACTGCAGTCCCTTCTCCTCCAGTGACACAGCAGAATAGAAGGAGGCTGCTGCAACGCGAAGGCGTTGTGTCCGTGGCCGGTCGCCAGATCCTTGTCAATGCATTTCTCACATGTGTGACATGCAGCTTTGCAGTGTTCATGAATGAAAATGCAAAGTGTGGTCTACAAAATGCGGAAATTGTGCAACATAATGAAGTAGCAGAAAATCACAGCTATTTGATTTTTTCAAATCACAGTCAATAATTACAGCTAATAATTACAAGCTGTAATCACAGCTAGTAATTACCAAACACCTTGTTTTTGCCTCGAAGATCTGACCTAGAGAAGCTTTAATCAGTCGTTTCTCCACACTCATATTCAACTGTATTGATGAAATATCCCCCCGTTAACCCCGTCTTGCTGCTGTCACTACTCCGTCCTCAGATGAAGAGATGATGCCATACAGCAGCAAGGCCGCCTACCTTTCCAGGAGTCAGATGTCGGCTAACTGCTCGACCACAGGAAGCTCCTCGTCCAGAGGCTCCACGGGCTCCCGGGGGCTCCCCTCGGCCAGGAAACACGGCGAGGTAGGATACGGCCACGCTAATGAGTTCATTTTACTGCGTTTTTTTTTTTTTTTCATGAAAGAAAAGAGACAACGTTCTCTTTTCAGCTCAAATGCTTTTTAATAATTGATGCTCTTAGATATTTATGAGCGCTGGAACAGAGAGTGTTCCTGAGAGGTTCATGTGGTTTAGTTTTATCTACTTGCGCTCCATAAAACACACATAATCTTATATGTGCAGATGCATGATAAGAGCTTCTATAGTCCCTTGTTGCCCTAACACACACACACACACACACACAGGCTCATAAGCTTTACAGTGAGAAGCAATGTAAAGGAGCGCTCCCACTGGGAAAAACAGTGGGATCGCTCCTTTAGAAGCAGCTCCGGCAGGGTCCCGCACGGCAACCTTTCATGGGAGAACAAGCTGTGCAGCCGCACGGAGAGCTCTGTGGGTATTTATATTCTGGTGAGGCGACACTTACTAACCATGTTTGACATGTTCCTCAACATTACTGGAGGTAGACAGACGTAGCAGCTGATTGGATGTTGTGTAAATCACTTTACCGCTTGTATGATTCAGGCGGTCCGGGACTAGCGGTTGGACCCCCGGCCGGTCCCGTCCACATGTAGAAGGCCGGCTCACGGCAGCTTCATCCTGGTGGCTGTGAGGGAATCAGAGGCAGGTTTTAAAGCGTTTAGTCCGTATCGTTTAAGTGCAGTCCATTAACCAAATGAAATCTGTAAATGATATAAATACTCATCGTCAAGTGCTGAAAAAACGTCTTTCACTGTCGTTGAGAGACACTTCAGTTCAATACAAACAAGAATGAAATGTATTTTATTCTACTTTTAAGGATAATTAGGCCATTATTCAATGTTTACCAATAAAGTAAACTGGATTTTGGTACTGATATTTTTAATACACCCTTAATATTCACCTCAATTTCCATTGAAGCGTCTTATTTTCATTTCAGTTTTTCCATTTTAAAGTTTTAATTTCTAATATTATAAATATGTGTATGTATAGATGTGTGTAATTATTCAGAGCTTTTACTTAATAAAAGTAACAATAAGATGCTGCACAAAATAGTACTCCATTACAAGTATTACTGCTGATCCAACAGGGTTTTATTTTTAAGAAGTAGGAGAATTCTCACAACTCATGAAAACCACTTGATCCATCCTTTAGTTCATCATTGGGAAAATATTTTTCACTGCTTTTAGTTTACTTCCAAGCAGAATTGGTTAAATTGCCTGTAAAGCAACAATCAAACAGGTTGTATTCAACCATTTGAATTTTAGAGGGAATGACATTGAAGGAAGTCAGCCGACACACGCGTGGGTTCATGAGAAAAGAAGAGTGGAGCAGCTTTGATGCAGGTTTTACTGCTGTAGTTGTGAGTTTTACTGCTGTGAGCCGAGGCGTCACCATAAAGCTGTGGACGGAGAAAGGATGGCTCCGTCACGGGTCAGGCCTCCTCGCTGACCTCACACACATCGGACACGGGAATGTAGCAAAAGCACTTGTAAAAGTCACACACACATACACACACACACACACACACACACACACACAGATGCCTTGTATCTCATGCCTCTCAGGTCCCCCCCCCCCCTGTGGAGCAGTAAGGAACACCTCACCTCCCCCCTAACACCCCTAATTGACCCTGACTGGACTTTTCTCGCCTTGCCTGGGACTTGAAAGCTTCCCAGTAAAGTTCGGGGTGTTTCTACAGGAAGCCTGGGTTAGGTTACTCATTCTGCCTGCTGAGCTGCCGATGGCTATCTTTGCCCTTTGACCCAAACGGACAACCAGGCCCTTGTTGCTGTCCTCAGGTCTGTCACATCAGCTCTGATATGGAATCACTGGCATTGGGTTGGCAAGGATGAGACACGCAGTCGACTGCTCCTTAGATTCTGGGTGAGAGGACGTCACCATGACGACCTGAGGTCCACACAGAGACACTGCTGTTATCAAGATCAGACTCGACACTGACTTGAACCAAACAACAGCATCTAGTGTGTGTGTGTGTGTGTGTGTGTGTGTGTGTGTGTGTGTGTGTGTGTGTGTGTGTGTGTGTGTGTGTGTGTGTGTGTGTGTGTGTGTGTGTGTGTGTGTGTGAGAACAGGAGCTTTAATTTGAGATGTCTTATTATTATTCATCTTTATCATAATCCTGTTCTTGTTAAGACACCCTGGGTGGGTTCTAGATCGGTAGAACCCTCTTGAGTTGGTTCTTGTTAGCACACTTTGAAGGTGGAAACTTTCTGTATAAAACCTCCAGAGAGGGTTCTACTTGGAACTAGTATACTTGTAGAACCTCTCATGGGGGTCTCTGGGTGGATCCTTTAGATGGTTCTAGGTATAATCCTTTATGTTGTGTTCTAGGTAGAACCCTCTGAAAGAGTTCCATGTGGACATGTTGTAAGAGGTTCTACCAAGTCCATCTAGGGGAACCGTATGTGGTTCTAGTCCTTTGTGTTGTTTGACAGAAGTGAATGGAAGACTGTAAAGAACAAATGGTCTCTGTTAGATTTGTCTGCGAGCAGCAGAAAGTTAAAGTTTCCATCTTCAACTGAATCCAGCCAGGAACATGAATAATAAAAAGACTGCACAACATCCATTTTCCCATCGAATGATTCCAAGTATAAAACATTTCTTTGTGGAGTTTACAGCAGGGAGTTATGTATATTTGATGTGGGCTTACAGGAACACACCGCATTACTTTCAAGTGTTACAGCATCCGAGCCTCGGATCGGAGCATCGCAGCTTGGACGGGATGCTACGTTGGGAAACACCTCAACCAATCATTATCGAGGAAAGGGGCTGAGAAAAGCTAGACTGAAGTCCGAACCACCACGGAGGAAGGTCGACTCCTTCCTAACAAAAGTGACAGTCGCGACAAAATGAACCGATTGTGATTCAAAGCCACAAGTCTTCTATTCCAGTCTGCTTTCAGCTAATAGCTTAATAGTCGGTAACACTTTGAGTGTGAGAACACGAGCAGACATCTGCCTTGATTTATTGAAATCAAGCCATGTTCTATGGAGTTATTAGATTTTTTTATTGCTATTAAAATCGTTTTGTCTTCCCAGGAAATGAGATAAGGACACCGGATGACCTTGTCATCGCCTCCATCATCCACCATCTTTCCTCTGTGGACACGACGCGCTGGACGGAAGGTGTTTCAGGACACGACACTCATTGCTGTGAAAGAAGGCAACAATGGACTTTATATCATGTTTTTGGTATTACTATGATTATTTATGAGCAATCAAGTTCATTCTTCTCCCTTGATTTGTAAATACCTGTGTCTGTACTGTTCTTTTGTGGGCTCTTGATACAGGGAAAGATATTGTATTTATAAGGATAGAAAAACAATGCAAAAAAAGTCTGTTATTCTAAAAAAAAAAAAAAAATAGCTCATGTCTTCTTGAATGTGCCAACCTTTTTGTCAAAATGTATACTTTTTTGGAAAAGCATTAACTGCTGTTGCACTCTCTTGTTGTCATGGCAAAAACAACAGAAAATATGAAGCACAAAGTGTGTTTGCTGGTTGAGAGGGGGGAAAGTTGGAAAAGCCAAAAGAAGCGGGTCGTCGCTCCGGGAAGGACTTTCCCTCGGGGGTCCCTGCACCCATCCAGTCTGCTAAGAATGTCCTACTTTTCTACTGTATGTTCCCTTCGGTTTCTCTGCAGCCAAAGCGTCCCAGTGTGCCAGCAGACAGACAAGCTTTATAAAAGTTGGATTGTAACCCCGCCCCCTCCTCCCGCGTCGCTGCCCTTGTTCGTCCGAGGGACTGCTGGCTGCATTTGTGAAATGGCATTTGCATATACTCCTCCCGAAACACACAAAAACAAACGTCTGTGGACTGACTTTTTTTGTACTCTTGTTGTTTTGTAAATGTACAATAAAATAAATTTGCTGATCTAAGCCTCTAACTCGTGTTTCTGGAGCAGCTTTCAGGAGGTGAAGTGACGGGTTTTACACCTTTTCATGCAAAGTCTGGGAATCAGAATTCTCACCGCCGAGGCGTCAACTAATGCAGCCCTGACACTGACGCTCATTTAGCATGCACCCACCAGCTGCATTATGGGTAGAGCAACAGATGCAGTATAAAGAGATAGTCCATTAACAAACACAGGACTTTAGCTTTAGCTGTTGTTTTTGTCCCGTAAAGATAAACGCTGACATTTCGTCACGTCAGTTATTAGAGTCGATCTCCAATCAGAAGTTTGGTGGTTTGATTCCCGGCATCGCCGTGTGAATATGTTTGTGTATCTTTAGTAGGAGGCACCAGCCTCTGTCATCGGTGCATGCATGGCTGGGGGAATGTTGTCTAGAAATGCAGGTCCTCGTCTGTCACTCGCTTGTCATGGGAGTCAACATCGACCAAGCTCTTTTCTAAACCTACGTGTTTTTGTGGCAGTAACCTCATTCCCTGAGAAGTTTATTTTGAAATTACATTTTGCGTGAAAAGGAACGTATATTGACACGACGTCACCAACACGTCCAAAAGTGATGCGAAAAGTAGAGCGCCACCACGCTGACGGAGCTGCGTTGGAGTGAGAACTTGTCATATGAGTCACTTCTGTTCCTTCCATGACTTGTTACCTTCCATTATCTGGCAACATCACATCAAGTACAACGCTGTGGTCCCCCTTCCCGACACTACACCTACGCAGACAAACGCTAACGGCAAATGTGACACAAACACATTAGTCATGCAACTCTCAGAAGTATTAAACAACAGATTCATATTTTTGTCAATTTAATATAAACAAAAACTACATCAAGCCAAATGGACATGGGGTTTTATTTGCCGTAATTTTTCCTACTGTCCATAGTTGTCAAGAGAGCTCTTATTAAATGTAGGAGATGTCTGCAGTCCTTGTTCTGGGATCGACTGCATTCAGCTGAATAACAAGGAACAACTCATTCCATCTTCATGTTTCCTTGTTGACGTTCAGTGGAGGGAAAGCAATACAAACAGGACATTTCATAATCAAAAATAAGTGCATCATACTAAATTTTAAACAAGTAGGTCTACTGTGGGTTTTGTCCTCTGTGGAGTTAAATTCGTCTCAAAATGGTCTCACGTGTCAATTAAATGATCGACAAATGAAAAATAAGATTTACAAATGTGAACAATGATTTGTGCATAATTTTGCCGTTCATAAACGTGTTCTCCACACACGAATACCAAGCAATATGAACTTTTTCAAAATGCACACATCACAGCCTGAATACGTGTCAGTACTTAACAGACTGATTTTGTATTTCAAATTCACACATCTGATCATTTTCACCTTCCAAAAGCTTCCACTGCATACAATGTCTATTCATTTACACACTGTTAAATGTGTTCAAGGAAATCACACATTTGTAACCATCCAGAGACTAACTTCACTCCACCGTCTACATCTCTACATTAGAATCAACGTAGAAAATGGGGACAAAGCATTTTATTGTAGGCGACAGCACATTCAATACAAAATGTAATTATTTCTTTCTGCACATGGTTAGTAGAGCTGCACATTTTAAATGCTCATCTAACTGTATCATTCGCACTTGAAGGCATCATGAAGGTCACATGAGAATTATCAGTCACATGATGTCACTTGTGGACTACGGTTTGGAAGCCTGGAGTTCAGCATTTTGAAGTGAAGGAAGTGACCATATTTGGACTGCGGAGGAGCGACGGGTGGATCTGATAAACACAAGTAGCAACCGTACTGGATCTGGCTCCATCTGGATTCTGGTGTGAAGCTGCTAACAAAGTTAGCTTCATCAAGATCAACTTTACATCTAAGTGTTGAAGTCATCTCAGTAGCTAACTGCATTGGTAGTATATAGTAGCGACGGAGAGTAGCGACTTGTCTGAAACATTCAGCATCTAAACTTCTTGCAGCCTCCCTGACCATACTTTTACAAATAAAGAAATAAAAACGGCCTTATTGCTGAAGTTGTGTTTGCTTCTTAATCTCCTACTGCCCCGGTCTTTCTCCAACTTCACAGTGCATTGCACCTGGGCGAGTGCTGAACGTGCAGAGGAGCATGAAATTGCAAAGCTCCCTACTCTGAAAGTGCAACACACGCTCTCCCTCCCGCGGCCCACCTGAGACAAGGCGTGCATCGCCCTCTGGTGTGCTATGTCTTGGCATATACAAAGACACTGACTCTCAGGCTCAGCGACGCATCTATATGGATGGCCCAGGGTGCATTTCTTCTCTCAGCGTTCAGCTGAACGGAGCACCATGCGATGCAGCAGCACAGCTTTGTTACAGTCAGCAGATGGAGACGGAGGAGGTGGCAGCACAGTGAACACATCACCAGCACAAATAAGACATTAACACAGTCTATTGCATTCATATTTCAGTGTAATACATAACCTTGGGGGAAGATAAATGCTAGTTAAAAGGTTGTTTAGTATTCTTAAAAATAGTCTACCATTTTGGAGTGGAAAAGCAAGAAACACGTTGAAAATATTGAAAAGACAATATCTTCACCAGTCAAAATGTCTTGTTGTACCATAGCCAGAATACCAGAATATGAATACACAAAAAAAAGATGATTTATTTTTGTATAACACAACCCTTTAAAGCAAAATGCAGTCACTAAGCAGACCAGCTGATGAAACCATCATGAATTCTTGTCTCTGCAGCTCATTTCACATCAGTTTTCCAATGTTTATCACACACAATAATACATTAATGATGGAGTTAATAAACATAAATTAGTAACATTGTTTCAAGGCTTCAGAATACAGGTTTGTATCCAAATGCAGAAACTATGATTTAATGATGAAAACACTTACTAGAGACAGCAGATCAGGAACAGGAACACGGGGGAACAGGACCTTGAGGGAACAGGAACACAGGGGAAACGGGGAACAGGTCCATGAGGGAACAGGAACACGGGGGAACAGGACCATGAGGGAACAGGAACACGGGGGAACAGGAACACAGGGGGACAGGACCATGACGGAACAGGAACACAGGGGGAACAGGTCCATGAGGGAACAGGACCATGAGGGAACAGGAACACAGGGGGAACAGGTCCATGAGGGAACAGGACCATGAGGGAACAGGAACACAGGGGAAACGGGGAACAGGTCCATGAGGGAACAGGAACACGGGGGAACAGGACCATGAGGGAACAGGAACACGGGGGAACAGGAACACAGGGGGACAGGACCATGAGGGAACAGGAACACAGGGGGAACAGGTCCATGAGGGAACAGGACCATGAGGGAACAGGAACACAGGGGGAACAGGTCCATGAGGGAACAGGACCATGAGGGAACAGGAACACAGGGGGAACAGGTCCACGAGGGAACAGGACTGTGAGGAAACAGGAACACAGGGGAACAGGACTGTGAGGAAACAGCACCACAATGGATGAGGTTGGTCCAATGAGATGGATTTCCAAAGCAAAATACACATTTATTGTAGCTTTTTGTAATTTAATGAGATTCCTTGACAATGAGGAAAAAAATATTCACATCCTCACCCTTTAATACACGAGTCTTAGAATGTAGCACAATGTTTTAAGTTTTAAGATAAGCAATTAGCCCATTGGATAGAAAGCCAGCTCCAATGAAATCCAGAGTAGTCTACAGCTCTATGTTTCCAGTCTACTTTGACACAAAATGAGCCAAATGTTCCATAAAATTATTATATTCTTATTTTCCTTATGGCACTCAAAGGTCTTGTAAACTCTTTTTTCCCTGTTAAGTGGTTGCTGCCTTAGCAAGGAAGTCACATGTCCTTAAAGAGATTATAATGCATATTAGGTTGTTGGCCATCATGAGCCTGTGGAATCAAAAACAAACAAGAGCAAAGGACAGCAGATAAGACGATGAGATGATTTACGTGACTGACCTTCTACAGTGTGACCCAACACCCCTTACCCTTTACGTGCCTCCCTTAACTCCCCTCTACCCCTCCATCCCTGCCTTCTCTTCCCTCTCCCTCAGCTATAAATCACCTCGCTCATTCATTAGGCCAGCGTCAGGACCAGACCGCCCACCGGGGCCTGAAGGAAGAGGGCCAACGGCCGGAGAGGACAGAAAAGAGACAAAGACAGAAAAGGCAGGATGAAAGGGAGGGGACGGCGTCATTGAAAGCCCTGATCCCTCATTTAAAAATGCAACACACCAATTTCCATGTTAATTTTCCTGGTGACAGCGGAGATGGATGTTTGTGACTCTTTGGCTGATGTGATGCATGCATAGACATTAAAATGAAGCCATTATGTAGGCAGCCGGGTCAGGGGATGCATAAGCTAAATGAGTCAGTGGCTTGCAGCCGAACAAAACGTGCATTATTTAAGTGATTGTATCTTTTTAGTTTGTATAAATATATATGTGTAAATGTTTAAATCCATGGCCAGGTTCAAGGAAAAGCAGAAGAAGAAGAATCTAGCTGAGAGTTCTCTGTTAGACGGAGGTGAGGTGTAGTAAAGCGTTATTTCTCTGGACTTCCTGTTCCGGTCTCTATGACAATGAAGCTGATTCACTCTGGAAGGAAAGGAGCTCTGCCGTCTGTCCAGTAGGTGGTGGAGAGGAAGCTCAGGATTATCCAGAAAGGATAACAGTTGATCAGTGTCCTCCTCTCCACCACAACTTCAAATGTGTCCGGTTTGCAACCAATCACGGAGCCGGCTTTCTTATTCAGTTTATGGAGTCTGTTGGTGTCGCCGGCTCCGGTGCTGCTCCCCCAGCAGACTGCAGCAAAGTACAGAGACCTGGATGCAACAGACTGGAAGGAGACTTGAAAAGCTGTTGAGATCATTATCATGGTAGAGAAGTTAAACAATGAGCCTGATTGTAAAAGGATATATTGGAAGGAACATGTAACAAAGACAGACTCACACAATGTGTTTTTAAATAAATGTATCGCTTAAAAAGGATGTTCACTAAAAATGAAGATGTATTTATACCCCTTAGTCACCAACAGTCATTCCCCAGTACATGTGCTAATGTGCATGACACTGTGTGTGTGTGTGTGTGTGTGTGTGTGTGTGTGTGTGTGTGTGTGTGTGTGTGTGTGTGTGTGTGTGTGTGTGTGTGTGTGTTCGAAGCAGTCAACTGGCCCTGTGTAACTGACAGAGCAATATTGACACAGATCAACCATATGGGTACTATTGATTTCCAGTTAATTGAATGATTATCGTTTTCGCATGCAGCAACACGGTGAACCACTGCCGTCGATCAATGTGAGCTTGTCACTGCCACCTGAACGGCATGATAGCAGGAACGGGTTGACACGGTGTTGCACACACTCCCTGCAGTCACTGGAGTGCTGCTGCTGGATTATCTGCTGCTGTGTCTCTATATATTCTCCTTGTGTTGATTCCCTGTAGAAACCTTCTACTTTTGTGGCTGCGAAACAAATCTCATTTCCCCACTGATCAATAAAGTTTCATCGTGTCGTAGAAATAGAGGCGCCTATAAAGTAATTGGATCGAAATGGATGCCTGGGGGTTTGGAGAACATAATCCTGTAAACTGCTTAATGATTTAACACAAACAAAGTTTCACATAAATGTTATTTAAAGTGCTAAAAACAGTGTACTTTCATGAGAAGGGTGATACGCCATGATGTTGGATTGACAGATGAGATGAGATAAACCTCCATTACTACCACTGCGGGGAATTGTATGATATTACAACAGCAAAGAGGATAGTGCAACAACAAGAGGCAAATATAGTTTTGTTCTATACAGAACAAATATGAATAGGTTACTAACAGTAAATATTTAATAATTAAATGAACGAGAGACTGAGAGACTGCTTGAATACACCTTATAGCACATATGAAATATAGGATACATGAAATGTTGATATTGCACATTGATGTTGTAATTGCACATGAATGAGTGAGTGAATGAATGAAGGTATGAGTGTCTGCTTTACTGGGTGCAGCTAATTATTGCAAGTCCAGCTAATTCTGCTCACACATGTTTTTATGTCTGGTTTTGGAATGGTAATTACCCATACTGATGTGTGTGTGTGTGTGTGTGTGTGTGTGTGTGTGTGTGTGTGTGTGTGTGTGTGTGTGTGTGTGTGTGTGTGTGTGTGTGTGTGTGTGTGTGTCCATGGTTTCAGGCCATGTCCTAATATGGGTCATTGGTTTGCTGACATGCTATATAAAGATGGTATTTGGGCATCTGTGTGTGTGTGTGTGTGTGTGTGTGTGTGTGTGTGTGTGTGTGTGTGTGTGTGTGTGTGTGTGTGTGTGTGCGTGTGTGTGTGTGTGTGTGTGTGTGTGTGTGTGTGTGTGTTTCTTCATATGAATGAAAAAAGACAAGCAGACATAGTGTTTGATTTATTACTATGTGAGCCTTGTAGCGTGTGGTCTCGTCTGTCCGTGTGTGTGTGTGTGTGTGTGTGTGTGTGTGTGTGTGTGTGTGTGTGTGTGTGTGTGTGTGCTGCTCTGGGGGCTTCATGTGGAAACATATGGCCTTTAGTGAAGGATAATCTCTTTGGCAGTCCAACATGCACGCACACACGCACACACACAAATAATCCACAACTTGCTGCATATAGATAGTAAATGTGACATAGTGTGATCGTTAAAGGTTCAAAGCTTTATTTGTGGATTAGAAATCCTACCTTGACTCCTAATTGCGGGTCTGCTCAGATTGATCTGAAAATAACTGCAAATGAAGCAGGCTGATTCATCTTCAAAACAGAACTCAAAAAGAGGAACAACATGAAAAAAGCTCTTAGTTAATTAGTTGTTGTTTTTTCGCAGTGAAACAAAAGCATTCTCATTTGCAAAGAAAAATAAATAAATGGCCGCTGTAATTCACATTACTTAATAGGGGCACACTTGTTATTACAGGCACAATCCTCAAATGGGCTTTGAGGTAGTGACAAAACATTAGGATGTTTTTTCAGAATAGTGCCTTGATGTCTGCCCAACACAACTCAATTACTTTTACTATATCAAAATATGATATGTAGGCTATTTATTATAAAACAATTTATACATATACAACTTTACAATACAAAGCTGTCTTAGGTGGACATTTCACGCAGTCACCTTTTAGACTTTTCTAACTTTTACTTCCATGACGTTATGTCATCAGGCCATCGCATGGCTCTGTCTCAGTAGAGCAGCTTTTCCTCTAATCACAAGACATTAAACATCATATTATAGTATGTTCAAAAGTAGTAAAAAAAAATAGCATGTCAAAAAATCATAATACAATATAGCAGGTCAAGAAAGTACGATGGTATTAGACCCACAGTAGAAAAAAAAATCGGAGCCAAGAGAGGGGGGCAATAATCTGGAACCAAGCAACTTTTTTATATCGGCTATGTACTCGCAAATATGTGAGTTTATAAAGTGTCAAATATGTGAGTTTATAGTGTCAAATATTTTCCCTTAACCCCCCTACAAAGGCCCTAATATGCCTTGTAAGAAAGGCATAATGAAGTATGTAATATATATATATTTATAGGCAGCAAGGCAAAAGATGCCAACAGACTCGAACTGATCAGGAGGACTGGAGCTGTGGTGGGCATGAAGCTCGCCACTCTGGAGGAGGTCAGAGGACTGTCCAGGACCATCATGGACAACACCTTCCACCCGCTTCACAAAACACTACACACTCACCAGAATACGTTGAGCCAGAGACTAATCCCACCCCGTTGTGCTAAGCAGCGATACAGGAGGTCATTCCTGCCGACAGCCAGCAGGCTTTAGAAGTCCTGTACCCCTGCCGGGCTGGAGGTTTATAATACGGTCCCTGCATTTCTTACCTTGTTGTTGCTCTTTTCACCCCTAACCATCTGTCCATCTATCTGCCTCTCTCTTTTGTCATGGCAGCGTGGCCCAGTTTGTAGTATGTCGGGAAAAAGTCCTCACATTTGTGAAAAAGTTCACAGTTAAGGATGGAAGAAAAGTTATGGTATCGTATGTTGGGGGAAAAAGCCAAATAGAAGTCTATGAAAGTTATTTACAGTGGCAAGAAAAAGTATGTGAACCTTTTGGAATTTCAATGCTTTCTGAATAAATTTCTCATAAAAGGTGCTCTGATCTTCATCTAACAAACATAATGTGTCTAAATTAATAACACAAAAGAAATCTGATCTTTCATGTCTTTATTGAACACACACATTCAATATGTGAACCCTTAGAATTAATAATAACAATAATAGTCAGAGCTACTCAGACATTATGAGTCTCTCACAGAGGGGAGAAGGGGGGCTGTCCCGGGCCGGAGTCCTCCCGTAAGAGCTGCTGCTGACAGACGGGCAGAGACGGTTACGGACGGTCGGTGTGGATTTAATGATAGCTTGTTAGCGTCTCTCACGTCTACGATTGCATGTTCATATTACCTGAGAAAAACAAGTTGGCGGGAAAGTTTCCCGCCACCACTGGACTGGAGTGTGGGACGAGAGTTATACATGAAAACAGCCTTTTAACATACAAGTCCACAGAGGTGGAAAGTAGCGAAATACATTTACTCACGCTACTGTATTGAGTAATTATTTTGTGTATTTTGTATTTTTTAAGTAGTTTTAAAAATTGATAATTTAAAATTTACTTGATTACTTTTTGAGTGAAGTATTGTATTTCGCTATATTACAAATCCCATCCGTTACTGAGTAAAAAAAAAACTTTGACTAACGAAAACGAAAGGAAGAAAAAAAAATCACGGCCGGAACCACTTAAATGATCAGCATCAGGCGCCAAGTCTTTCAGTTGGAGATTGAGAAGAAGATGGAGGTGGATCAGGCGAGCGAAGATGGCCCAGAGACCGTTTCAGTCGAAATGCAAGCTGCCCAAAACGACGAAAACCCTATAGTTTAGTAGAGATAGTAGAGATCCCCCTGCCTCGTTTTACAAGGTTTTTTTTTTTATGTAACTAAGTAACTTTTACTTAAAGTACATTTTAAACAAACTACTTATTACTTTTACTTGAGTAATTTTTCAGATAGGTAATTTCACTTGTACTTGAGTAATATTTTATCAGCGTATTGGTACTTTTACTTGAGTACAATATTTCAGTACTTTTTCCACCTCTGCAAGTCCATGCCGGTGTGTATGTGGTTAAATGGAGCGCATTGTGAAACTTACTTGGCAGAGGTCAAACACTCACACCTCCACTGGGTTTTTCTGAGACTCTGTTGACAAACAGCTGTTCTACTGTCAGTTTAGTTTGAACTGTGGATAAATCATCTCCTGCAGGTTTTGCTCTGGTTCTTCCAACACACCACGGGTCGACCTAACAGTCTAAGGAGTCCCCCGAGATGGTTTTTCATGGAGGTCTTGGCGGGGGAGCACAACTCTCGTGATAAACACAAACACAGTTTGTTTTACTGTGAACTCCATAAATCAGACTCTAATAAAATGAAGGCCGTCGATGAGCTAAAACTCGTGAAACAGTAAATAATCATGATTTTCAGAGTCAATGAATTTCAGAATCCAACACCACCAGGAGCAAGAGATACAGCAAACAGTGGAGAGAGAAAAAATGTACTTTTAGGCAGAAATTTGGAGCAGACCAGGCTCTTGGGTTCCATCTGTATTTAGTGTTGGTAGTAGTAATAGTACTAGTATATAACAGTAGTAGTAATATAAACAGTAGTCGTCATGGTGGCACAGCCACATTTACATGGATCTACCTCCAACATATATCTCAATTTCATTAATCAATAGTCACCTTAATAATACTAGCAGTAAGTCAAACAAGACCACGGTGTCGGTGGACCAGGATCAGGTTCCACCACGGTCCAGGGAGACCTGCAAGATGAGAAGGGGCCGAGGAAGCGTACGGAGCATCACACTAGTCCAACAATCTGGACTTTAGGCTCAATCGTGCCTGGGAACAGAACGGATGGTCTAGTGTGAGTTGCCCTAAGTTCTCATAGTCCCTCAAACCCTCCAGAGTCCACATGGTCACACACAGACCTCGGCCTCTGCAAAGCCAGAAAGACAGAAAAAGGAGAGCAAGCAGCTGTTGAACAGAATGATTAAACATGTGGATGGCGGGTCTCTGGAGATGAACAGCCTGCTAGGAGGAGAGGTGAGGCGGGAGGAGCGAGCAGCGAGGAGGACCACGGTTTTTGTGGAGACTGTCTCCAGATGGCGTCCTGAGGGAGGTGGGAATGAAACGCCAGTGGGAAAGGAGTGTGATGTGTTGAGCAGAAGAGATGGGAGGATGCTGCAGGTAATACAGAAGCAACTGGAGTCCAAAAGAATCCCTATTATCAGTGTTCTCTAATGCAGGGCACATATGTTATTATATTCATGGTATATAATGCTATGGAATTTTTATACCATACTATATTATTTTTAAGGCATTTTATACTATACTTTATTATAACACATTTTATGACACTTTTTTACAGCACTGACCATATCCTATGACTTCATGACACTGTAAAGTCTATTTCAGACGGATGTGAAACTGGATCCTTTTCTCCGGTACGGTAGGTGGAAGTAAGCACCTAAAAGTTGGCATTCTCCAGGCAAGAGAGGAGAGATGATGATGAATTACATAATGATCATGCATGAAAAGACAAACCTGAATTCTCTTCTATGGTTTGCTCATGCCGAAGATTCACCAGTCCACCTGAGACCGTAAATGGCCTCATTTAGGCCTCATCAGACCGTCTAGACTAGACAACAATGCACTAAAAATAAATAAAGTCGTAACAATTATGAGCTGGCTTAATTTCAAGTTGAGTCATGTTGCAAAAATTCCACAGTAGGAAAAAAATGTGAAAAAAAGTTGCAAATTTGCTACATTATAAAGTATTTTTTTCTCTCTGAATATTGCCCCCCTCTCTCGGCTCCTTTATCTATTTATTTATTTCCTACAGTGGGCCTAATAAGTCGTCGCATTCAAACCAACCTTGATGTTTAAAACAATTAAGCTTGTATGAGGGTGTGCTTTAAGGAAACATTCAGTGTCATTGGGAACTGGAATGTGTCTGCAATAATAATCGTCAGACTTCGGGGCATTAAAATGAAAGTTATATCCCAGGAACTCCTCTCAAAAAGAAAGACACACACATCACTTTCCATCTATGTTCCTGCCAGATGAAGTGAAATCATTAAATCAATCATCAACATGAACACAGCTGAAAGGGTGGGTACCTCCACCGATTTATTATGTCTACCAACATGTTGTATAACACTGTGTATAATACGGCCCAGAATAATTCCAGTTATCACGATGCTATAATGACATGGCTTATTATTAATTAGGTACCCCAGAAATGATCAATCTCGAACAAAATTCGACAATCTTCCTCTAAGTGTGAGTACTTTGTCTCTTTCCACCTGATGGTATGACTTATTCACAGGTGGCGCTGTTTTCCTCTGACAATAACAGTACAAGTATAACACAAAATGTCATGTTCCTTTTATTTTTGCCTTCCTCAGTCGGGTCTTTTGTTTCTTTGCCCCAAACAACCAGTTCACTGACATGAACATGTTAAGTGAAGCGGCACAACATGGTGTTATTAAATGAAAGCAGTGTAACAATGCCACTTCCATGATATCTATTACAACATGATTTCACCATGAAGGGTGAACAGAAGCTCTAATGGCTCCGTCTTCTGCAGTTTGGGGGTTCGGATGTTGCCAGCAGAACGTTGCTGAGCTGCTGGCTGCTTGTTTGAAAGAAGCCGGGATGTATTCTTCTTCTTCTTTGATGTATTGCCGTAGTTGTCATCAATGATGTTGCGTTACTGCCTCCCTCAGGTTTTATTCTCCCTGAGTATCCGTCCTTCTTAATGCTGTTCTTCACATCCTGCCTGACATCAAAACAAAGACCAACGTTCTCCCTTGAACTCCCTCCGTCTCCACCCACTAATGTACTCAACGTTGCCCTCTTTTCTGTAATTGTATCATCTATGTTTACTAATTCATCATAGATATACTATATAAGACATTTAGGTCACATATTATTGTTTTATTTTAACAGACTATATAAACATCAAGTGACAAAAACGATGTCAAATGTCAGCTGGGGTGAAGTTTACAATGAGGAAGGTTGGAAACAGGCTCCAAGAGGACTGAAGAAAGTCAGAAAAAGGCTGAGGTTTGCAAAAGACCAGAAGGACTGGACTGTAGAGGACTGGACCGTAGAGGACTGTAGTAAGGTCATCTTCTCTGATGAGTCCACATTTCACCTTTGCCCAACACCTGGTGGTCTGATGGTTGACAGAGACCTGGAGAGGCCTGCAAGCCACAGTGTGTCACACCCACTGTGTTATTTGATGGAGGATGGTGATCTGGGGTCCTCAGGAAGGTTGGATTTGTCTTTGTGAAGGACGCCTGAATCAAGATGGTACATGGTCCTGGAAGAAAAGCTGCTTCACTGCTCTGGAAACGTTCCCCAACACTCAGGATGGGTTCTTCCAGCAGGACAATGCTCCATGCCACACTGCCAGGTCCATCAAGGTGCCGATGGAGGACCACCAGATCAAGACCCCGTTGTGGCCAGCCCAATCTCCAGACCTGAACCCCACTGGAAACCTCTGGAATGTGATCAAGAGCCAGTCTGATTTCATGTTTGCACCAGGAGTGACATGAAGTCACCCAAGAGCAATGTGAGAGACTGGTGGAGAGATACCAAGATGCATGGAAGCTGGGATTAAAAATCAGGGTTATTTCACTAAATATTGATTTAGGAACTCTTCATATTAGTATTGTGTTGTTTAAAAATAATTATGAACTTGTTTTCTTTGCATTACTCAAGGTCTGAAAACATTGGATCTTTTTTTGTTATTTTGACCAGTTGATATTTTCTGAAAATAAATGCTGTAAATGTCAATATTTGTATTTGTATTTTGGAAGAATTGTTATCAGGATGGGGATAGGTTCATTGATGACTCTAAATTGCCCGTAGGTGTGAATGTGAGTGTGAATGGTTGTTTGTCTCTGTTAGCCCTGCAATAGACTGGCATCCTGTCCAGGGTGTACCCTGCCTTCGCCCAAAGTCAGCTGGGATCGGCTCCACCCCCCCCCCACCCCCCCCCCCCCGCGACCCTGAATACAGGATAAGCGGTAGACAATGGATGGATGTTATCAGTAGTTTATAGCATAATGCAAATATGTAAATTGTACTTGAACACATATATACTATAAATATTAAAACCAGAGAAAGTGATCATTTTGCACTGGTATATATGCTTTCCTGTCTCAGCCTCGTGGCATCGATCTGTTGCTGTCTCACCTGCTGCCTATTATTACTTCCTCCTTCAGAATATTCCCCTCCTCTGTTTTGGGTTGAGTGTAAAGGTCTCCCTTTTATTGTGGCCTGTCATTGTTGATTTACCTTTCTCTACACTATGCCTTTCCTTTCTGACTTCAATAATGAAATATTGAATATGTTTTGCCAACCTGTCTGCTCCCTCTGATACCTGAATGTGCCGGACCCACAATAATGGCATGTTGTCTCCTTGCCTAAACGTTCATCTAAATGCTTGTAAGGAGCTAACACACATTCAGATATGGCTGCCCGTTGACTCCATTCTACTCCCGTCACAACAGCAGTATTCACATTCAAACAATCAGATGTTCCCTGTTGTATCTGTTTAGGGTTCCTTTGATCCAAATGTGAACACGGTCTCTTTAAAGAATCCAGTAAACTAGTATTTACTGGTTCAACCAGCAGTCTCATCCCTGTGCTTCATCTCAACTAACTCCAATCTGTTTTTTTAAAACTCTGGTAATTATGGACTGACGAATGAAACAGACAGCAAAGTACATCTTAGCTCTACCTCCTCAGTCTCATTCGACCCGAGCAACCAGACTAGACGAGGATTACTTTAAAAGAGCGTGTCGTGTGTTGAGGCAGCATGACAAACACTCACCCCGAACACAAAGTCAGCGAATCATCTGCTTTAAAGAGAAAGAAACGGCATGAAATCCCTTCTCTTATCACCATTACAGAGTTAAAAAGCTCACTTCCTGTCTCAACACAAACTTAGATGAAGGTTTAATCATAATTTCCAGCAGGTTTGTAATTAGCAGTCATTATCAGGAGCGGCAGCATCGTTTGTCTTTGTTAATCAAGACGAACAGATGCGTTCTAAACATCATCTTCCTGCTCGGCACAGCCGTCAGGACGAGTGGGGGTCAAACACACACATCCACCTGAACCAAGTACTGAATTATAGAAAAACCTTCACTGCCTAAACATCCTGTATGGTTGATATTTCAAAATAAAATGAGGTAGCAGGTATGAAGGTGTTTTTAATTTGGGACACTAACATAAAAGACAACATCAATGACAGCTTCGGTCAAACATTTAACACGTAACACGGCAGGAACTTTGATTAGCTAGAACACAAAGTCCTTCCATAATGTCAAAACGTCAATCAATTCAAAGATTTAATTCCAAACTATAAAACAAATCCGTAATGCGAACACGATAAAATGTGTTTTAAAACGCGTAACTTTAAATCTACAATTGGTGAATTTCTATTTAAAGCATCATCATGGATGCAAAGAGTAATAAAAGTATAACCTCAAGTTAGTTCAATTAATTGTGACTTTAAATAACGTTTTCTACTTTTTTTTCCTAATCTTAACTACAAAATGTTTTGTCTGATACAAACTTTGTGTAACATTTAAAAAATGGACATATAGTGTAAAAAAAAAAAAATCTTAAAATATAAAAGAATTCCCAAAATGTAAAACAAACCAAAAATAATCGGGAGGACAGAACATTATTTGGAATGTGTTTTAAATTCTTTAAATAATATTTGTTGAATATGCTGAATATATACAATTGATCAGTAAAAGAGTCTGTACAAAATCATAATGCTACGCTCTATTTGGTAGGACTTTGGCCCTAATCAAATCTTGCAACAAAAAAAACATGAGAATAAGAAACAAATATGTGCTGTGAGGAAAACTCAAAACTGCATTCCTTCTGCCTCATGACGGCTTCCTCCTCCTCGCATCCTGTCGCTGCGTCTTTCTCCAAACAGTTAGAACGTCCTCAGGGAAGTCTCTCCTGATCTTATTCTCTAATGAGCGGAAACAACACAGGGAGGGAAGAGAAACAACACAGGGAGGGAAGAAAACTTTACAAACGGGATGGATGTCATTTGATGGATGGTAAAATAGTAGCCGGGCTGCCCCGAGGTGAGCTGGGAAAACTGGTACCGCCGTCTATTAGCAGATGTGCCTCAAACATCAGGGAGTTGGCTCCAATTATATTTCAAATCCAGATATTTATCTATTCTTGACGGGGAAATCGCAACGCATCAAACCCTGAATTATTTAGACCACAACAATTCCGGCACTCTGAAGAACACTAAAACAGTCGCAGCGTCGTCGTCGTGTCCGTCCCTCCGTCTTGTTTTGCAGTTCTGGCATCGATGTGCGGCGTTTCTGAAAGTTCTCCAAACGGAGTCATGATGCCTCTTTCATTCCCTAAGTGTCAAAGGGTTTGGAGATCCTGCCAGGATACTGTGCTCTGTACTGAGCTTCCATTTCTTCCACCCAGGCCATGCTCCAGTCCCACGCAGGAACCGGCTCCAGCTCGCCAAACGAGTCGCCTTCCGCCCGGAATGAGGGATACAAGGCGCTGAGCGGGGACGCCGGCGGAGAAAAGTCTAAACAGAGAAGGGGGGGCGACATGTTGACATGCATTTCAATATGGAGCGGAGGGAGTTTAATAAAACAGGAACCTCTTTGCCTGTGGAGAAGGTAACAGAATAAGGAAACATTTCGAGACCTCGGAGGAGAAACGTTCCACGCTGACTCTCTGAGGTAAAGCAAATTTAGAAGCTCCTTTGAAGCAGCTGTCTGTCACCGACAATAAAACCATTCCAATATGTGCGAGGCACCAAAACAAACATTGCCAATTCACAAGAGCTGCGTTCTGGATTCTAAAGCTACTATTATATATCAAAGACCTGAAGAAATGTAGCCGTCCAGGAATAATAATAGTTTATTCAGAGCTCTGAGAGGCTCTGCCGTCTCAACGTCCCAGTCTGAAACATGTTCCTGCTGCTCCACTGTTTTCATGTCACTGCTTTTTATGGTACGTTCACCGTTTTTTAAGCTACAAATTACAGAGACAGAAACCAGAAACACAGCATGTTGTTTTAAATTTATTTTCAATTCCGTGTGTTCGGTTCTTTCTGACAAAACTAATTAAAACTCAGTGTTTCATTTCTATTGCCAGAGCCAGTCTGCATCATATGAAGTATTGTGCAGTAAATCTGTTTGGGACGCAGCGCACATCTGGAGACGGGTCACAGATATCCAGTGAAAACAAACTACACATAATATATTTTATGTGTAGAAAACAAAATTGAGTATCCGTACATTTGCCTGTGTTGAAACACGTATTTAAATATAGAATTGACACATATTCAACCTGAATTTTCAATGTATTTCAATTCAATTCATTAAGTGAACAACAAAAAGCAGCTGCTGCTTCCACCTGCTGATGATCGGGGCTCGTTCATACGATTCTCCAAACCTTAAAGGTGACGACTCACTGCAGCTCTGGGTTTGCAGAGCTTTACAATTAGTAGGTAAAGAGCTTAGTGTCACTTGACTCATCTGGAGGCTCAATTTGCTGAAAGCTCCAAAGTAATTGCCTGGTGATACCTTTGATATTAGACAAACAGACACGTGCACGACCATTAACATGCAAAGTACAGTATGTGCACCCTGACTGCCCTTTACGGTCATTTAGAACCTTTAAGCATCAGAATGATGAGGACACTCCAGACTAAGCTGTGTCATGAGTTTCATGGTTTCATGGTTCCTGTATGCCATCAGTCTGCCGACCAGCCTGTCGGGATCGTTCATAGACGGAGGGCTCCATCTAGTGGAGGAATGCAATAAACAAAACAGGACAAGGATGCTCTGTTTGGGGAGGATCTTTGCCATTAGCAATTTTTATTTTTGTTGTTCAAAAATCGAACAGGTCACATGACGTTTGACAGAATGAAAAAGCAGAAAAACATGTTTCTGCTAACCTAAACTATTCTTTCTTTTGTTGTAATTTACTGATTTTACCTAAAGAAATGATTGTAATCTAATAAAACCTTATTTCTAATGGTCATATATGGTATACACATCCAACTGGATGCTTTCTAAAGGGTCATAGGTCAAGGCTGCCTTAAAGAGATGTTTGGAGATATCATCGTTTACCAATGTATTATCTCTGCTTACCTGACAAAGAGGCTCCACTCATGGTCTCGGCCGCTGCAGCCAGCAGGCGGGCGAAGTTGCTGCTGTCGTTGGTGTAGCAGCTGTCCACGGAGCTGATGAGGCTGGTGCGGGCGCTGGCCATGTCGCTGTCTGTGACGGAGCTCCAGGTGTTCCACAGGGAGCTGTCCCATTCGCTGTAGCAGGAGGAAGGCGTGCTCTGGAGGCGCGCGTGTCGCAAGCCAATCGGTGGGTCCTCAGGCTCGCCGGGGGGCGGGGGATCCTCCCGCTGAGTGGAGCGGACTGGACCACAGATGCAGCCGAGGGTGGGGGGGAAGCGCTGGGGCAGGGAGGGATGCTGCTCTGGCAGGACACTGTGGACAGAGAGGGGAGGCGTCATCAGAACACTTAGAAGCTCTCAACAAACTGACAGAGAAAGGACGAATGGTCACATAATGTCAACAATATCTTCTGAAACACAAGATCTTTTCTACAAAACTGTGCTGGGATCAGAACCAACGAGGACCACTACCTGCATCTCTCAGGTTTAGAGCTGAGCTCCAGATACTGGGCTGCTTCCTGTGCGGTCAATGTGCCTCCCTGTTCCTCATCCATCGACATGGAATACGACGTAGCAGACAGGTGGCTGTAGGAGGGGCAGCTGCTGTTGTTGGGGCGTCGCGGTTGCCCACGGTGATCTGACGCAGCGCACACTGACTGGACAGAGCCCATGTCCACTGTTAGCTTCGTAGAACGACTGGAGCTGAGGAAGATGCAGGAGACGGGGATGTTAGACCGGTTCATTCAGATGGACTCATGTAAGACAGCAGACAGTTGTCTTTATCCCACATCACTCTTAGAAAGAAAGCAATAATTACATTCCTTAAAAGTGAAAAATGTTCCAAAGCGAGATGCTAAGTAATCTTACACCTTTGTGAGTTTGGAGGACATAACATAACTGTTGTTTATCAGGGATCACTTTCCATTCATTGGGAATAAATATAAGAATCTGTACAGCCAGAAATCAATCCTATCAGTTGGACTTTGATGAGAGTTTAAAAGATAAAACTTCAATCATCTAGTTAATACAGTAAGATGAAGAGTCAATCTGCCTCAAACATCAAAACAACATTCAATGCCTTGCATATTTGAAATAATGCCCATATTAGTGGTTTATAAATTCCAGTTCTTTCTATGAATAAACATCCCTTTATTGCATCAGAGACAGAAAACATTTTTCAAACTCAGATTGCATATTTGGACTGAGAAAAAACAAGCTTTCAGATCGTCTATATAAAAAAAAAAAAAAAAAAATCTGTTTTGGGAGACATAAGCTTCCTGCGTTTTTAGCTCACAGATGTCTGCAAACAAGATCCTTATTCTTCCATTTTGAATGTTTCCTCTCAACAAAAACACGCTCAAAGGAAGGATGTTTAGGTGATTTCAGACCAATAAGACATTAACGAGACTTAAAAGACAGAGAGAGGATGTGATGCAGGAAAGCTTGATTTCTTTTAACGTGTGTTGTTGTCACCCTGAAGGAAACCGGTGGCTCTAAACAGGTCTATCATGGATGACAGCTAAACTCAACTGCACTGATGCACTTCTTTATTCCTGTATTCTCTATTAATTACACTCCTTCTTCATGAGGCCCTAGAAGGGCAGCGTCGCATTGGCCGCGCCTCTTTTCCACCCTCGACCAGCCGGTCTGAGCTGCGTGACGTACCCTTCATCTGAGGTGAGGCTGTGTGCGTCCGTGCTGTCCTCTGTGGGGAGCGGCGGTGGGGGGGGCAGCATGTCCACCAGGTGTAAAGATGCAGAGTAATGCAGCAGGCGAGGACAGCCGGAAACCTCATCACACTCTGGACAAAAACATAGGACAGCAGGAGTAAAATAATGTGTGCCAAAAATGTCTGTTCTAGTTCAATTTCTTGCTTTTAGCACCATTTAACATTTAACATGAAAGAGTAAAAGTGTGTATATTTCTCAGATAGCAGTTGCTGATACTGTATAGTTGTGATATATATATATATTTTAATACCACGCCGGCTGGATGGTACGTGACTGAGTCTCTGTTTGTAGACACTGGACGGACAAGCCTGGTTCCTGGTTCCTACGGGGACACTGTTCACTGCATGCAACTCTGGGAAAACAAATACACATTAGCCAGTATTCTATGGTGATGCGTTGAAACATATTCTAACCAAAGCATTCATCGTTTTCTAGCATAGATTATATAAGAAGTGGACATAGTCATGGTGACATTTCTGCATTATGTCTGTAGCCATCTTGGAAGTGACCATATTTGGACTGTGGAGGAGCGACGGGTGGATCTGACGAACACAAGCAGCTGAGCGGCACCCTCTGGATGCATCTGGATTCTGGTGTGAAGCTGCTAACAAAGTTAGCTTCATATGTCAAGGTCAAGTGTTAAAGTCAATCAAGTCAATCACATGTAGCCCCGCCCCTAAAGCATCCCCTGCTTTCTGGTCTGTTGGACTCTAAATGGACCATAATGGACTAAATGAACATCATGCTGGATTGAAGAAGACTTGAAACTAGAGATTGAGACCATAAACTCATGTCTACAATGTGCATGCTCGTCACCTTGCTTGCTGTGGCTTTTTTCCCATGACTCCCTCAGCACGCCCATCTTGGGCTGGGGGCGTATGGCCTGTTTCCATGGTAGCGCCTCGCGGCTAAGGAGGGGTGAGGTCTTGGCGACGGACTGAGGGAATATCTGGATGGTCTCGGCTCCTTGCTGATGAGGCAGCCCGTGAGGCATCTTTGGGCAACGCCCGGGACTGTTGAAGGTCTTGAGGCCGTTGCCCATCAGGTCCACGTAAAAAGTGCCATAAACTCCACAGCTGTCGGTCACAACGGGGACAGCTGAGTCCACGCAGCTGGGCTCCTTCCAGGAGACTGGGAGGCCTGGTGAAACACAGATGGATCTGGACTGACACTCTGGATATTTATCAGAGTATCTGAAGCATTGTAGGGAGGGAAACTGTCATGGTTTCACATCTCTGGTACAGTTCATGTGTTGCATTCATTATTTTCAGTACTATTGTATTATAAGTACTGTAGGGTGTTTGGCCTTCCTGCTGGGGTTATTGGGGGTCTCTTTCTAGCTATCTCACTCGCTATCTTGTTCTGGTCCATTTCATGTTCTATGAGTCATAAAGACTCACAGGTGACTCACTGATTGGATAGTTTTGACGACCCTAAGACATAATGTTTAAATCATATTTTACGTATTAAACAGAGTGAATATTAAGGACTATTACAACTTGTACTAGCTTGAACCCCCAACAGAATGCTGCTTCAACACACAGAAAGATTCTCGGGCTATGCAAAGAATCTGGTCAGAGATTATGGCTGTGATATGTAAGAGAATATTGTTCAGATATGTGGAAGGTCATGAGGAAACACTTCACATTCTACTGAGTAATTGTTGGGGAATGAAAGCACATTTAAATAGGTCTTAACATCCTCTCCCGACATGAGGCTCCTCCAATCAATGTGCTTTCATAACGATGGCTTGACGAAGAAAGGACTCCGTTTTTCCACAGCTGGTTCAAGATCAGCAAAAGGGAGGAGACCAATGGGGAGAAACTCAGGGTTTGCTAAAGAAAACCTGCCAGCAAGCAGGTTTGGTTCACAGAGTGAGTTACCATGGTAACTGACCTAGAGTTCACTCTCTTTCTGGAACAGAAAAGGTATCTCTCTTGTCAGGGTTAACAAACTAAGCATTTTAACAAAGCCTGTTCATCTGGAATCTACCCCAAAGTCCATTTGAAGAAAAACAAACACAGGAGCCTCCACTGTCTCCCTGCAGTGATCGACCAGCGATCCAGCCAGACGTGCATATCGGTACTCACTGTTGCCCCTCATCCCTGGATGTCTCTGGCCCTGGGCCCATAAGTCCTGATACTTCTGGTTGAAGGCAGGTCTCCAGCCTCCAGAGATCCAAGGAGAGTCTGGAGCTGCCATCCTGGAGTGGACGCATGACGGTACATGGATTTGAGAGGTTTTATAATGCTTTAACATTGTCTCTAATGAAACTGCTTATGAGTCATTATTCTGAATTTAAACTATAAACATCACTGATTTTACTTTACTTCACAGTGGTTGGCATCAGAAGTTAACATATTGTATTTACTTCCAAAAGTATATGTGTATTTAGTTTGGACTTATTCATATGATTACATCTTACATTAAACCATATTTGTAATCATGAAGCTCTCCAACTGTACCTGTGTTTTATGATGAGATCTTCACTGGCTAGTCGGCGCAAACCTAAGAAAATATTATACAAACTTATAAACAATGTTGGAGGAAGCATTTAGATCGTTTAAATGAGCAAAAGTATTAAAAGTATTTGTCTTTGTTGTACTTGTACTCAGATTTAGCATCTGAACTTGGTTGAATAATGGTGTAAAACTATTTATAGGAGACAGGATGTTCTCATCTTTACTGAGCTCTCATTAAAATATCATTTAACATTCCAACTCACACCTCTTACGTTATTTGCTAATTAGATTTATTTTTTTCATTGCCCCTTATTAATTATTTGTCATCTTTGGCACTTCACCTGATACTTTCATACAATCAACAGATTACTGACGTGATATAGAATATATATTTATCTCTCTCTCACAGGCTCGATAAAAACATTGGTGGCTCCGTTCTTTGGAATTAATTGACCTGCTCGACATTTCATCAGACCAACTTCTCCTACTTCCTCTTGTATCCTCCGACCCCCCTCATTTGATCTTTCTGTATTTTTATTTCAATAATACATTATTTCTCTCATATGTGTTTCATGACCTGAGTTGCTCCTCCTTTATATACTGTTGGCTAGTTTCATCGACAGAAATGCATCATATTCTATAAGATCATCATCTCTTTGTAGAGTTTATTTAGCTTAAGAAGAATTTTCTAAACTAAACACGTCATCTTTCAGTTTATCAGAAAAAAAAAAAAAAATCCGGAGATACGTGGTTTTGACTGGACAGGAAGGGGATTGAAAAACTGTAATCTGCAAAGTAAATAAAGCTGTCAGAGAAATGTAGTGAAGTAAAAAGTACAATAGTACATGAAAGTACAAGTACCTAAAAGTTGTGTCAGCTCAGGTGTAACTGAGACAACTCAGACAGTTGTTAAACGGAGCAGTGGACATTAAAGCTGTCTGTATACACACCTTTAGTCCTGCCATGTCCTGGCAGCAGGTGGCCCGTCTTACTGTGGCGTCTGAAGAGGAAGACAGCCGCAACCATCAAAACGCACCACAGGAGGGCGCCAATGCTGCCGATCAACACTGGGTCCTGCAGCAAGGCCAGGACCCGAGACAGGTCCTGTTTTTGGTCGTCTGACTCGGGGGGACCGCCTATTTGTGGGTCTGCAACAGAAAGTGGATGAAGTCTGATATGAAGTCCTGCTGACTTCTCGTCTGTGATGTGGTTTGATTACAAACCGAAGATGCAGACTGGCCTGATTCAGTTTTTTTTCCGATTGCAGAAATACAATTTTGAAAACAGTTTATTCAAAACACTACACACGGCTAACAGAATCACACCCCATTTGCAGAATACCTATTTTTTTTTGCAAATAAAACAATTAAACTCTTCTAAAACGATCTTTCTTTATACTTCTTAAAATCATACGTTGTTACCAAGTTAGGGTTGTTACTTATGACTGTATTCTGTTTGAATGAGTTACACACTGCTGTGATGAACCTGAAATACTTTTAGCACTTCTACTTCCCAATGATTACATTAGGCTACTATAAACAAAGTACACAGAGAAAGTACAAATACACAGTACTACTGCAAATTCACCAAACACTACACAAGACCAAAGTTGCAGACTGATGACAATGAAATGTATTTCTCTACATGCCCAACATGTCGACATGGAGATTCATACATAACAATGCTTTTTATAGTACTTATAAACCTGATTGGTGTATATAATTAACTTATAAACCTGAGTAATACGTTTCATTTTAGTGTGTAAGCAGTCGAAAAAAACCCGTCAACATCGTGTGCCTTTTTGCTCACTGATGACGAATCCATGAGGGTCACTCAGACTCCCTACTCCGGCTCCGTTGACAGCTGCGACGGTGATCCAGTATCGCCTCCCCGGTTTGAGTCCTGAGATAACCAGGTTGTGTTGACCACTGTCCACTGTCCAGTTTTGGTACTGCGGCTCGTCAGACTCAACACACCACACCTGGAAAAAACAGTTTGCATGAAGTCCTACGCACTAATCAGGAGGTGATACTACACATGAGTGTCCTCCAGTGATTACCTGGTAGCCCTGTATGATACCGTTGTGGGCTTCATGAGGAGGAGGCTGCCAGCTCAGATGGATGGTGTTATTCTGCTCATGGCTGACTGTTATGGACACAGCCAGCGGAGAGGCGCTGGGCACTGCATAAAGAGGAGGAGGAGTTTACTGTTATCTCCTAAACATGGCTTTACAGTAAAACACAAGTATTAAAAAGCGAATGGAGCTAATGGCATTCTTAAATTAAATCCATTCTTACCCGTCTCGGGGACTCTGAGGTGCCGGGTGTTGCTCTCCCTCCCATACAAGTTGCTGCCATAGGGGCGCACTTTGAACTCATACTTGAAGCCCCTCTTTAAGGGGCCCACTAGAGCCTGGAAGCTGGGCAGAGTCACTTTCTTTGCTGCCCAGTCCGAGCTGGCGGGCAGCAGGGAGCGATAGAGCACCTCGAAGCCATCAAGGTAATGAGGCTGGGCCGGGAGGGACTGGAGCTGCTCAGGGAGAAAACACCACACGGCTCATACACCTGAAGTATTCATGTTTTCTCTGAACATCTCAGAATGAACGCGTCCGTACCTTCCATTGTACTTGTGATATGTTCGACCCAGGGGCTACAATGGTGACGTTTTCCAGAGCAACTCGCAGAGCTGACAGCTCTTTGTGGAGGTCTCTCTGTTTAGTGCTGGTTGCATCTGGAAACACAAGAGCTTATCTTGATATTTCTTTAAAGAGTCGGAAGCAACATTATTTCTGAAGTGGTAGGTAACTTCATCTTCCAGTATTCGGACAGAACATTGAAGTCCAGCGCTAACACTTCAGGAGTCGGCTGGTAGACAACAATACTGTGGGCTGAAAGAATCCACAAGGCAAGAGCATGAGGAACTTCTTGTTCGGACATCATCTTACCTTCAACTAGTAGCTGTGCACTGGCAGAGACCACACCCACATCATTGACAGCAGTGCAGGTGTACCTCCCAGCATCCTGGGCGGTCACATAGTGGATCTGGAGGGTCTGGTCTGGGTTTACAAGATACCTAGACACACATGTAAAACAGTTTGACATTTACTGTCCCCCTCATCTCTTGAAGAAGGAAACCCTGGAGAAACTTACTGGCAGCTGAAGTTCAATTAAATGTGTGCATGGCAATGAAGTAGGATGATTGAGACCATTTTAAATTATATCTTCAAACTAATGTTGGAGCAGTTGGTTTGAAGTTGCTCAGCTTCAGGTTTTCTTGGGTCAGACTATCTGCCGAACCACAAACATCTCAAATCAAACTTCATTTGAACTTTTTCTGGAAAATAAGTTACTGAGTGACGAGCATGTCCTCTTTTCTGCATGTTATAGTAATCTAAATGCAAATACATTGATTACATAAATCAACACTGATGAGGTGTTCAGTTCACTCTATACTCGGAGTGTGTATTTCTGAGTGTTGCCATAATGAAGTACCTTCCGTTGGGCAGTGGCCCCTGCTCTCTGCTCCAGACCACAGCAGGTGGGGGGTCACCTTTAGCTTGGCAGTAGAACTGGGCGGACTCCCCCAATCTCACAGACACGTTTTCTGGCTTCAGCACCAACACTGGCTTAGCTGCAGCAAGACAAGAGGAACTCTGTACTGTACTGTACTCTACTGTACTGTACTGATATTTAATGGAATTTCATGTACTGTCATGTAATGTACTGTCATGTAATGTATTGTCATGCAATGTACTGTCATGTACTGTTATGTAATACTGTCATGTACTGTTATGTAATGTTCTGTACTGTCATATACTGTGATGTAATGTACTGTGTACTGTCATGTAATGTACTGTAATGTAATGTACTGTATTGTCATGTACTGTCATTTAATGTACTGTTCTTTAATGTACTGGTATGTACTGTCATGTACTGTGATGTAATATACTCTCTTACAATGTACTGTTATGTAATGCACTGTGATGTAATGTACTGTAATGTAATGTACTGTCATGTAATGTACTGTCATGTACTGTTATGTAATGTACTATACTGTACTGTCATGTACTGTACTATCATGTAATGCACTATACTGTACTGTCATGTAATATACTGTCATGGAATATACTGTTATGTAATGTACTATACTGTACTGTCATGTACTATCATGTAATGTACTGTTATGTAATGTACTGTAATGTACTGTTATGTAGTGTACTATACTGTACTGTTATGTAATGTTGAAATTTTCCTCAGGATCAATAACGTTTTTATCTATCTATGTACTTTACTCTACTGTGTGGTACTGCAGAGTACTACACTCTACTGTATGTAATGCACTGTGATGCCTATCAGGGTTAAATCTAATGTACTGTACTGTAATGTACTGTACTGTGTGTGGTACTGTATTGAACCATATATTACTGCACTATACTGTGTTGCACTGTACTATCCATAAGGATAAAAAGGACATAGGCTAAAAAGGCATGCATCAAACAAGAATATCAAGGAGTGAAAGAGTCCATAGCTGTACATTAGTGTACTGTACTGTAGAACTGGGGCTAAACTTCAAACTGAGGTGGTCAGAGCAGTCATAATGAGTAGTTATGGGATGCTGTCTCACCCAGCACAGAGAGGCGAGCCGCCCTGCTCTCTCTCACTCCCACGGTGTTGCTGGCCACACACACATAAGCACCAGAGTGGTTCTTCTCTGCAGGAGCGACGATGAGCTTCCCACTCAGCTGCTGCAACACGAGCACAGTGCAGACACCCAGGATGCACATCAGAAACATCCACTTCACATGGTGGACCTTCCATTTCTGAGAATAGGACTATTTCTTCTATTCTGACACTTAAGCTATCAAAAGGTTCTGTGGTGGATTTGAAAGAATTACGACCAGATGTCATATTAGTCATCCCTCCTGCCATGTCCTGCTGCCAATATTTTTCTAAGTCTTTATCAGATTCAGAAGCCATCAACGTAAGGACACGTTGTGCAAATATTCAATATGTTCAATATATTCAGCGTTTGTTCATCTCTTTATGGTAACAGACATGAACATGAAATTATTTCTGACAGGACAACATGGCTTATCAGACAGACCTTTTCAAATGAGGGAAATGTAACATAGCCAAATTGAATCAATTGAATCAATTGAACATAACTTGATTTGAATAATATATATATATAAGAGGTGATAATTAAGTGTCAAATTCAAACAGTGCCCTTAACAATACAAACACAATGTGCATTGTCGATCTTGCTCATTGATTATACTGACTTATTCAGCTCACACAGTGTTAGAAATGTTATGAGGATGGACGTCTCACTTCAAAGGGACTCGACCTTATTCAGACACAAGATCAACATGTACAATTGCCATCACATGCTTGATAAGGCAGAGGGCTCACAGTGTAGCGGTGATCAGTGTTGTTGATGGGCAAGCCATCCTTCTTCCAGACCACATTCGGTTCAGGATGTCCCATTGGGGGGCCACAGTTTAAGACAGCCACCTCCCCCTCTGCCACCTCCACGTCACTGGGCTGCACACTGAACTGCTCCTGCAACCCTACAACAACAGAGTCGGGGTGAGTCCACACACGTGTCTCATGTTAGAACCTTATCTCTACCTATCAAAGCTTGCCGTTGTTACTGATGTACGATGATGTTTCCTGCATTTCCAGTCAGAGTCCTGTACACGTCAGCATTCACCCATTCACACACACACAGCCATACATTGAGGGCAGAGGCTGCCATGCAAACGAGCCATCTGCCTATCAGGGTTAAATCTAATGCACATTACAAGACTCGGCCTTTGGGAGAAATTTGGGGTTCAGTAATTTGTTCAACTTCAACATGCAGACTGGAGGAACCGAGGATCGAACCGCCGACCTTCCAGCTGGAATGAGGACGTCACTTGTATTACTCATTAGCTGTTAGCAATCAATAATTCTGAGGAGGAAATATAAAAATATGACACTGATGTTTTAATATAGGTATATAAGACATAATCGGACTATCCTACATGGCCTTTTATCCATCACAGTTTGCAGTGTCCTGTAAAGACAAGCAGGTGCTGAGTGTCACCAGTCAGATAAGTCAACAGTGAGGGTCCGAGGTCAATTAGCACCACTGTTGACCCCCTGCTGTCCAGCAAACATTGACATTGGACGCCTGTAACCTCATACATCTTCCTCAGCCTTCAACTCCCCGTCATTCTCCTCGAATAAGGAGTAAGGATTACTTCAGTTATTAGAAAAACAATTAAGCATAATACGACTTTAAAAAGGGACTGAGTTGGTGAACGTCGCTCCATGAATCTCTACATGTGAGCCTGAACTGCAACACCAGTGTTTCCGTCAGTTTTTCTCCACTTTAGTTCAAACATATCTGTAAGCAGATCATTACAGTTGCCTACATTTGAGGAGAAGTCTGCCACACATTAGGATATCTTATAAAAGTGTGAGGAGATCTCTATTAATTAATGTTTTTAACCCCAGTCTTACCTGCGATGTACAGCGATGCGTTCCGGCTGGTGGCCTTGCCTGCGCTGCTCCTGGCCACACAGGTGTAGACGCCCTCGTGGGACTGACCTCGCCGACCCCGGCCCACGCTCAGGAAGAAGATGCTCCCCTCGGACAAAAGTATGGGCTGCAACCCTAAGTCATCAATTGTCGTGTCCAGAAGCTGTCCGTTTCGTAGCCACTCAATGGTCGGCTTGGGGCTGCCATCCGCCCGGCAGGAGAGCGTGGCGGGACTCCCCACCTTCACCACCACGTCGGCGGGCTGGTGGACGATGCGGGGCGCCGTCTCCTGTCCGTGAACCCTGACACCTGAGGATGACACAGAGATTTGGTCGAGACTGAAAACAGCATCCAAGTGGATTTAAGTAGATGTTGTAGTTCTGATTAGTTGAGAAAAAGCTGAAAAAGCTGCTTTAAAGAGAAGACATTATAATTATTCTATGATGACAGAAATAGTGTACTGGACATACTGGAATTTCATCTTTACCACATTTAACCTCACCTTTCGTCAAGAAACACATTTTAGTGCATCACAAGTAGAAGTTTTTTTTGTGAATGGTCGTAAAAATAACAAATTATGTGTCAGTAAAAGGGAAAACATTGCGTCAGTCTGTTCTTTGTGATCATTCCTGGAGGCGATTTAAAAACCTCTGTTTTTCAGTCTTCTCCCATGATAGCGAGCTGGACCTCGTGACGATATTCACCGCTGCGATGTGTTCTTTGTGGCGATCTGTGATAAAATCCTGCATCGTCCCATCTCTACAGTGGATGCACTGATCCAACCTCACTATATTATGTAACTTAAAATGAGTGACGTCGGAAAGTGTTTGCATCTTTTTGGGTGGCAGCAGTGAAAATGACCGATGATAATGAAGACAATTGGAGTGTAATCAGATATAAAATAGGCTTTATTGGTAACTATTGGGTTTTCCCCAATTGCTGTACACAATTTGAGGCATTCTATTATCTGAAAAAGGCTTGGAAAGATATAGCTGCTGTAATTGGGGGAAAGATCCTAAACTGTAAAGATGAATTATTTTCTGTATATAGAGCCACACCTGAACCGCAGCGTTCACATCTGAATACCGTCAACAGGCTACAGAAGAGCCCCAACAAACACATTTAAGCCTCACTACCAACAAACAATGTCTATTTGCAGGCAGCGGCGGTGGAATGCCATTGTTTGAACTTCCCATGGAGTTGGATGACCACACTGAAGGAAACGGGGAGACCGTGATCAGCTTCCTGACAGCAGAGGAAGCTTGAAGGTCTCAGGAACATCGACCCGTAAACAAAAGAAGACTGGAACTCCCTCATCAACAGCACATCCGCAACAGAACAAAAGACTCTTTCCAGTGACTTTGGTTTGCAAACAAAACGTTTTAAAAAATTAAGTTGTCGTCCCTTGATGTAAAAAAAAAAAAAGCCCAGGGTTAAAAGGGTTTGGGAGAACTGAACTCTACACCAACAAAGACATTTTTATAACATCTTCAATGTTTCATGCTGCAGAACCAGATCCTTACAAAATAGAAGGTGCCAAAAAGAAACAAAGACATGTTGTATTATTTCACACCTGAATAGAATCCTAATCTGGACAAATATACAATGTAAAAACAAAGCAAAAGGGTTGAACTTCTGCAGCTTTTCATTCACTCACTATAGCCGGAAATACCTTCAAGTGACAGCCAACAATAGACTGAAGCCCTCTATCACTGACTAACAAGAAGATACAGACAAAACACCAGTACATCATGGTAAAAACATTCAATGTGATCTAGCACATTACTTAAAGGAACAGTTCACTCCAAAATCAAAACTACGCATAGTGCTGTTTATTAATCCAGATAGATTGGGTTCCGTTGAAAGAAAGTAGTTCCCACATGTTTTTTTAATCATTATTTTGAGGTGAATAAAGCTACTTTTAAAATATCAAAATGTCAACCCAGGGGAAGTTGTGATGGTCACTTTACACTCTTCTCTGACATTTTATACACCAGAATCAATTGTGAAAATAATCTCAGATTAATCAATAAGAGATAAATCATTCATGGTTGTTTAAAGGGAAAGAGAAGTTGGGTTTACTCAACAGGGCTCAATTAAGTATTTTAAAAGGAGAGATACTGAACATGACTGGAATTCTGGATGTTGACTGAGCCCATTATACCCGTGTGGTAAATATACAATCACTTCCCAGAAGTGAATCAACAAGTAACGTGTAATATCTTTAAATACTTGTCTTCAGGTTTTCAGTGTTACAAGTTAACACATGAATGATCCCAAATCTCAAAAGTGGCGAACTTACCTGATAGAAGAAGAAGAAGTGACGCTAACATGGTCATAAAAACGCTTCTGGTCATCACTGATGGCGAGGTTAACGGTCACAAACGAACTGCGTTTTATTAAGCTAATTAACGGCTAACTAACGGCTAACTGACTGCGTGTCTAGCTTTCATCCACCGACGTAGACCGACCTTGCTTTTTTTGTATTTACATGTTTAATTTTACCTCAAACTTTACTTGGAAAAACCAATAATGAATATCAGCGGGGGCTTCACTTGTCCGTCCGTCTGTGGCCGCCCGGACGTCAAGCTAGCGCAGTGACATCATGCTTCCTGTCAGACGACTTTTCAAAATAAAACCCACGTTGATACAAAACATTGATGGATGCATCACTTCTTAACGTTTTCAGTCGCTCTGAGTTTGTCATATTTGTGCCAAAATAGACATAATGATGCCTGTCTGCCCTACAATTCCTAAAAACATCACAAATATCTCATTTAAGGTCAGACACGAAAGGCTAAAATAATAATAATCAATGGATAGCCCCATGAATTTTTCCCAGTTGTAATTGTTTAAATGCATACTCATCAAGAACAGAAATCTGAACTTTAGATAAAGGCATGTTCAAAATGTGCATTTCATTTTCTTGAAATATTAGATGTAAAGGTTTGTACAAAGTTAATTTAATTATTAATAATTTGATCTCTCTTATATATCAATATAATATATGTGTATTTTGGATGTTGTTTTTCATTTCGAACTAATCTTATTTAATTTATTTTACTTGCTTTTGCAATAAATGTATTAATGGCCAGTGTGTTGGGTGTCTAAATCTAAAAATGATCGTTATGTTTGACAAATCAAACACACATTTAAGAAAGTATTGGTATCTGTAAAATTTGAAAAAAAGTGATCAGTATCATATCAACCTTTAAAAGTCTGGCATCGGCCATCCCTAGTTACTGTGGAGGGTCCATGACGCTAGTTGACTGCAGTATAGGACGATGGATTCAAATATCATGGTTCCTATTGAAGTTTTAGCTACTTTATTTAACTGAATAACTTATTTATTGCATATATTTCTTATCAATTGTGTTTAAATATTCCAAAAATAGTAAAAGGTTTACTGCACAAGCCAAATTTCCAATAAACCTGTCAAGCTCTGAGGATGCTGGTCATCGTTCTTCAATTGAAAACTTTATTGATTGTACTGCACGGCAATAAAGTGATAAATTATTGACATTATTGTTGTGTTTTCTGGTAACATAGTCTTTATTCACTTACATCTAACCAACTTCAGCATGAACTCCCACAGGAGTCTCTCACTGTGGCTTTTTTTTTTTTAGTTAGCTTTTGACAGTTTTTGGCAGCAGCTCTTTCAACGCTGTTATGAAGCAGGAAGTTCAGAGTCTCCCATGTCTCCAAACAATACAAGGAAATTATGTATCCATCACTCATGCAATGAGTCCACAAAGTACTCCAACTGTAAGTAAGCTGTTTGTATTGGTACTTGTTGAAGAGAAAAATACCACCTTTGTATCCCACATTATTCAATACTGATCCAAAGCAGCTTGTAAGCATGTAGAGCATTCACACCGGAAAAGTAAATGTAAAAGAAATACCAGATAAATACTAGACTGTGTGTAGACGCACAAAGCAAATGGAGGTTCTGGTATTGTATAAAATATAAAAAAGCAACACAATTTAGCTGAAAAGTAACGTTTCAAAGGATAAAAAAGTGAATTAGTTGCAAGTTCCATCACAGCAAAGCAAGAAATAAGTAGCACTAGTTCATTCCTTCCAATGGCTCACATAAATGGAGTATTGTTTAGTGAGCTGTCCATTGTGAGGCTCAGAAAGGCCCGGGGCTAAGTGATGGATGTTTATATTGATCCAACAACTTGGGTTTGATGGCCCCGGCATCGGCCAGCTTTCAGCCCGCAACAAAAGCTTTAGAGGGGATGAAGGATGAGTCCCGGCTAAACACAACCCATGGGAATGGTGCTGTGCCGAGATGTGCCGAGGGAAGGAACCTCTTTCAGGCTCGAGAGCAGAGGTCAGGAGAAGGATTGGAGCGGGCGTGGAGGGCGGGGATGGGATACGAAGAAGAAAGAACATGTCAGCTATAGTGAGGAATGTGATAAAAAGTGACTTCAGAGTAAATTGTGTCATTCAAGTGTGTTTTGTAAAGGAATCAACAAGTGCTGTCGACACAAATAACCGCTTTTAAGCTCGTTTTAAACAAATCTGGATTCTGTGTTACACGCTGCGCCCGTTTTTCTTCGCGACTAATTGAAATAATTAAAGCAAAATGTTCATCTTTACGTTCTTCTTTCAGACACACTGTGATTGCTTTTCACCACGGTAACATTCTCCAGACTTTTTTGCAATTAAACCTTGAGAAATGAGCAGATCAGGGCTGTTTTTTAGGCATCTGGCTGACATTTTTTACACATTACATTGTTTTTATTTGTTGTCAAATACTACCCTTCCTCCGAGGCAGTTACATTACACTACATTAGTAACCCTAATGTAGTGTTTACAACGGCTTACTTCATAACGTTATCTAATTATAAAATAATTGCTTACAAACATGACTTTAAAGTGATGAGGTTTTTTCAGAAGTCTGCTGTCACATTAGCTGTTCGGGCTCCGAGCAGTAAATGTAAAGCTAAATGACTAAAAATCTAAATGTTGACAGAAAGTTTAATAACAGCACCAGCCATCCCAGAGGCAAGAGTTATACTTTAATACATTCATTTAACTTGGATTTTAATAAAAGAGGAACATATAAATAAATATGTACAGTATGTGGAAACAAATCATCATTATTATTATTATTATTGCACATACAGCAGTGGTGCACCAAATACCTACCAAATATCGTGAGTTTCAGACCTCACCTTTTTTGCGGAGCGGCCTGTTCCTGTGAGACGTGTGCTGGTGTCCGACACCGTGACGGACATGCTCCCTGACCCGGCTCTTTGACCTCTTGTCCAGTCCAGACTCTGTTGGACAAATGTCTTGGCACTGAGCCGTCTGCGAGTACTCTGCCCAGGTGTAGAACCAGGACACCCAGAGAAGCCACGCAGCCACCCGCATCTTTCAGTCCACGCTTCCTGGATGCAAGACCCGAACCCCTACTGCAGCGCCACAGACATCCAACATGTGACCTGTCCTACGCACCACTTGTTATCACCACGGAGATAGTTTTCTTCATATATTCCTTAAGCATGTGTTCCTCTTCCCTCCCTCTTTAATTTGGCTGCTCTCGGTCTCCCCATCTCCCTCCTCTTTGGGTCCTTTTTTTTCTCCCGCGGTGAGAGAACTTGGGGGGGAAACAATGATCAAAAAACAAGTTTCAGACCTCATGCTGAGCGAGTAGTGAGGGAAAGGGGACCAAGGGGTACTGTCTTGTCCAACAACATCTGTGCCATTCATTCTGCATGGGTTAAGGGGAAAGGGGGGGTTCAGAAAACAAGGCTCAGTCTAGGGGAGGAGGTGGTTGAAATAAGGGGGAGGTAACACAGAGAGGCCTGTTTTCTCAAGTCACATCACTTCCATTAATCAATGTCTGCCATGTGACTGATCAAATGCAGTTTTGATGATATTGAGCATGGCATACATTGAATAAATAGATCTCTGCTTTGATCAATTAGAGAGAGATTTCACCCAAAATTAGCAGATATGTAAAAAAAAATGCACTTGAGAAAAGTATATTCATTTGTAAAAAAGACAAACATTTCCTTCTCCTGTGTAATTTTTCGTTTCCCGTTATGAGTTCTCATACTCGGATGTAAATGATCGGAGCAGAAGAATGTTTTTCTTCCGACAAACAAAAGCCAAAATAGCTACAAAGGCTTCTCTTTCATTCACTGCGTTGCTTTAATGTGACAACTCAAGCCCCCGCTCACTCCCCAACCTCCCACCAGTCAACTAGCCAAGCAAATTTGTAGCTGCCTGTCTGCACAGTATGAGTCTCATACATCATCTTGGCTCGCCCATAAGAGGCAAACCAAGTCAACCTTGTCAGACTGTTCTGCTTTAATTTCAGACACAGTCCGTTTGCCTGGGTTGGGTGGACTCCCAGAGTGTACAGAGATTACACAGAGTTTTATCTGCCTCGAAACTCAAATTAATGGCTTCCATAAAAAAAATGGTGGTGATAGTTTTAGGCTTTGGATATTTTTCTGTCACACCGGTTCCTGTAAACCCACAATTACAGACACCTCAATGTAACTGTCTTCATGTAATGAGTTAAGAGCAATGTATTTATTTTCTTTATTACACTCTAATTGCACAATTTTACCTTTTGAAATATTTGTATGAATCAAGAATTTCACAACAGGATCGATTTGAAAGAAATCGTGCAGGTTTCAGTGCAAGCTGCCCTTCCTCCAGCTTCTATGCAACTGTGTCTCGGAAGAACACTAAGAAAAGTGGGGCTCCAACTCCAGAACCTGACTTGAATGAAGCTAACAAATCAGTCGAGGCTAAAGCGCTTCCATAGAGGTCAATTCAAGTTCAAGCAATCACACTGATTGGAGTCAAGTTTAGGTAGTAAAATAATTGAAGCTGTGTCCCATTTCTGCATCCTTCAGAGGACGAGGCTTTCCAAGTCCTGTTTGCGGCATCTTTGCCGCTCCTGTCACTCCTGTGGTTGATAAGAAAGAGCTTTACGTGATTAAAATGGAGCCAGAGATCATATTTTATTATTTTTCTAATATATTATGATGGAGAAATATGTTGCATCGCGGGTGCCATCGGCACATGATATATTTCCGGCTGAGAGAGTGTATTTCTCCCACATCTCCCGCTGCTGATCCACTCGTATTGCTTCAATTGGGCCGTGAAGCATCCATCAGTTGGACCCTAAGAATCCGGGGAAAGAAGGCTTCATGTGAAGGAGTCTTTGAAATGGGACAGATTTGTTGCAGCCGCTGTGATGCGTCCGGTCTTTCAACGTAGGATGCGGAGGCTGAATTGGGACCCAGCTTGAGTGTGCATGCACAGCGTTCATCTTTAAATGATGTGGGACACTGTGATTGGCTTATAGAAATCCAATCAGGTAAAGTGCATTTGGTGGAGTCAGATAGGGAGACATTAGGCTCGTTGGAGATGAAGTGCTCCTCGCAGGTAAAGTAGACGAGATCAGGCGGTCCTCTGACCAAAGCCCAGTAAATACGACCTCATGATGTAACACTGACATGAAAGCCACAGGTACTGTATCTTGCTCCGGGCTGAAATGAAGTAAACGCCAGTAAAACAGATGAATAACACAAATACGTAATCGAATCTGCTTCTCTTTAATAAAACCAGTACACATTAAATTCCATGTGCTGGCCACTCTTGTATAATCTATCTTGTCTCTCAGTACAATATCAAATATACATCTGCATACATAATTCATTTTTAACCAAATCATTTAATCATTAACTGCTGTAACTCAAAACCAAATTTACAAAGTAAATCCTACAAAAAGGTTTCATCCCTAAAATGTATTCTTAAATTAAATAAAAGAATTGTTACGGACAACACAAGTTAGCCAAAAAGAAAAAATACCAGGCCCATGAAAATAAAAGAGCTTAATGGAATTCAGCCATCATTTACACCTTCATGTCCTACTGAATTGTTCCCCTCAAAGCACTGACATACGTGGGGTTCAGTATGTGGACTGGAGAACAAATCGCTCATGTCACGATTGGGGGACGACTCACTCGGCCGCCGCAGTCGCCTCCTTGTGCCAGTCTATGTTGACCGGGTAGATAAGGAGCCCTCTGAGGAGGTCAAGGACAAGGACGGGACTCCGAAACCCCGACCAGAATGCACCGGGGGAAGAGTAGCCTAAACAGTACCTTAACAAGAGAGACACCTGATTCATAAACATGATTTGATGAACAAAGACTGCTGACGCCTCTATTTGCTTCAGCTAAACTCAGTTTGATCATGAAGGACGGGTTCAGTGAGCTTATGTTTTACCACTTTTGCTCAAAGAATTGTGTACCAGCATATTGATATTCAGTCATATTTGTAAATCACTTGACTTTTGTTGGTGTTGCTCTTCCGTACCTAAAGTTAGGTCAACCTAAAAGCTACTCTATGAACACGCAGGCCAGTTGGATCCGAGCAGGGACTGAGCGTGCTCCGTGGATCACTGTGGCCACCCATGTTCAACTATTGTGAACGTTTTCTTTGATCGGTGCGTCCCGTTGCCTTTCCAAGCCTGGCCAATATTCAATCATGTCTTCAACACCGTCGGAATGGAAACCCCCCCACGGGGTCGGGCTTCGGCCCGCGGTGGGGTGTCATGTCCAAGCAGCGGAGGGCTATTGGTGAGCGACCTGACCTCTAATCTCTTATCATCGGCCAACCGAGGGGCAGAGCTTTAGGGTAATTCCTTCCTGAGAGAGAGGGAGGCAAAAGGCCAAGGCAACAGCAGGATCTCAGATTGAGGATTTGGCCCCCCTAGTGTGTGTTGCAATGATAGTATCCCCTGGCCGTACACAAAAGTGCATAATAGAGCACAGCCAGGCAGCGCTGAGAAAAGAAAAAAAACTCTCTTCTTGGCCTCAAGACTGCATAGTTTGTTGCTCGGGGGGGGAGGGGGGGGACCCTCTGGTTCATTTCCACATTCTGTCACTAACTCTTTCACAGTTTAGTGAAATAGCCAGCCAGTGAACTCTGGTGTCTTCACGTTTGCCAAACATCCACTTGTTGGCTAATAAACCCTTCTTTAATCCAGGCCGATACTCAGATTCACTCCTCCACTTCTCGTTTTTACCCCGTGGAGCACTCATCAAGTTTTATTTACCAGACTTTTTGAAAAGGACTGCAAACATTGCCGTCTGCTTGATTTAACATGAACTGGAACGCATTCTACTGGGATAAGTGCATCGACTTCGCCCCAAATCTTTCATGGATATTCAGTGCTGCGGGAGCTGGGTGGGGCGGTGACGGTATCCATATCACAAGCGGAGGGCGAGATGGCTGAGGATGTGAACGGCAGGCCACAAGTTCTGCTTGAATGCATCTGAATGTGGGAGAGGAGGAGGAGAGGAGGAGGAGGAGAGGAGCACACCCCCATCTCCTCCGCAGTTTCACAACCAAGCACCCTGAGCTTTCTCCTCACACCTCCTTTCCCTCACACCACTCCCCCCTTTTCTCTCTCGCACCCGCCCCCATCTCTTTATATGTCCAGCTGGCTGCGCCACAAAGACTCCGTCTCCCAGTTTCAAATGATCCTCAAACCCCCACACGCTTTGTTCTGCTCATTTTCCCACTCCCCAGAGACAGAGTTCAGTAGCAAAAATTAAAATGAGGCGAGGATGGAGGGAGAGGGGAAGATTAAAAAGGTGAGGTGGAGTGAGAGAGCGTGTGAGAACCGAGGACTACTGTCACATCTTGGAGGGATTCGGAGTTTGCATACTTCTAGTCAGTGATGAACTGATGTACAAACAGCTTTTGCAGTGTGACCTTGACATATAAACTGCAGCTGAGTGTTCTCAAAAAGCCATCTTTGCAGACAGGAGAAAGAATCACCATCAAACATGGTCTCAACGCACGTGACAATTAAAAGAACACATCAATAAATTACAGAATAAAACATTAAAAAGGCCAAAGATGTGTACAGATCCTCATCTCAACATGTCAGCTGAGCATCTGGAGCATGGTAGGAGAAGGACAAGTAGCCGATTTTTGGGGGGCATTGATGGAGAGAAGAAGACGGTGTATCGGTTTATAAGGTGTAATATATTCAGATAAATATGGTGGTGCAAGTCCATGCAGGGCCAAGTTCAAAGTAGAACCTTAAAACCAGCTGGAGCCTGCACTGGGAGCCAGTGTAGAGGCCAGAACCCAAAGTCTTTTTAAGGATTCTGGCTGCAGCATTTGGACAAGCTGGAGACCTGAAATGGGACAGTAAGGAAGACCAGAAGACAACTACAGCAATCAAGTCTGGAGGACATAAATGTATGCATAAGAGTCTCAACGTCGTCGGTCAAATTTTAGCCGTGTTACAGAGACGAATGATGCCGTTTCGGTCATAAGTGATGGAACCAACAGGTTTCTGTGGAAGTTAAAGAGAAGAGAATATCTCAGCTGGCTGAAGCTCTCCTTCAGTCTGAGTCCGCGGGAGGCGAAGATCATGTTTTGCGGTAATCATGCGGTCAATTATAAGCAACAAGCCCCTCCAGGTTGAAAGGTTTTCAGATCCCACCCTACCCCCCGTCCCAGCCCGCTGAAACCCCCCCAGTTCCCGAGTTTGTGTGAAATCATGCGGTGGATTGTTGTGCAGAAAAAGGGACCACAGTATGGAGATGTGGGCTGGAACTAATAGGATTGGTTTTGATTCATTAGATTCTCTTTCATCATCCTGGTTGGAATTCCACTCCACGTCTCCTTGGGCTTCACACTTTTAAAATGGAAGTGGGAAGGGGTGGGGGGGAAGTGTTTGTAATTGAGCCTCTAGACTGTAAAAGCTCATTACTCTCTATGGAACCGGCAGCGTATTTATACGTCATGGAATCAGCATCATAACCATGTGAATGCAGCAGCAGTGTTTGACAACACAGTACAGGAAGTGACTCGATATTTGGCTAAATGCATCACCCAAATGGAGAATAGCCAGGCACAAGAGCAACACACATGCTTCTAAATAACAACAAAAACAAAGTTGTAGTCCAAAACACACTGGTCTTAGTAGTAGACGTGTTAAAGGTGAGTTGTGAGCGTCTCTGTGTTTGAGAGATGGATGTTGGTGTAATTAGTTGGAGACGAGTGTAATTAAACAAAACGGTCATACTCTGTTATAGAAAAATAGGTTATTATTTTATGCCGAATGATCGGCAACATTTTCCTGTTACCCTGAGTAAAGTTAGTCTGTATGCATTTAGACAAAATACATTCATTTATTTCAAAGGAAAGCATTCACTGTGTTTGCTTGGTTTCATATTGGATTACAATGGCCTGTTTAAAGTGATCATATACCAATATGTAGATGCACATTGTTCAAAGAGACGTTCATTACAACCACAACTTGAGACTTGACTTGGACTCGAGCTCACAGAACCAGCTGTAAAAGACCAAGTTGTCGTTTTCAGTCTTGTTGGACACTTAATAGGATTATCTGACACCACTATCACCTGTTTCATGAGACAAGAAATGTGTGTCTGTGAGTGTGAAGGACTCACCGAAACTCACCACATCAGTGTGATGCTACAAAGATTTTCACACTTTTTAAAGCACATCAACATCAGAAAACTGCTAATAATCAAAATAAAGGGACCAATTGGAAAGCTAAGAGACGGTGTCATAGTTCAGCCAAGTTATTGACCAGCTGAGTCTGTTTGTATATGGTATCAACATGACTGTATGATATCAAAATGAACACAATTAGAATGCTTTTCTGACACTGTGATTTAAGACTAAAAGCCAGAAGACTAATACAAACCAAGCAGATTATAAATCAAGAGATTAAAACTTTTTGATGCTCATTTTGTTGGCATTAAAGTGAAACTGTCTTCATATTTGCATGTCAGACAAACTATCCACTCTAGTTTCACCTGATTGTTTGACAACTGAATGTACTGAAAGTGATAATGTGTGTAATATCTGATCTAAAACCTGCCAATTTGCCATTCGAATTTTCAGCATTTCAGCACAGAATGAATTGGGGAAGCAGATATATCTAGATGTCAACTAAAATGGGTAGCACATCTGTCATTTTCTCACGTATGCATATTAATAAAACACTGAATAATAATGTCCAGTGATGCTAGTTCCGTGTCAACTTCTTTGTGTGGCATATTCTATAATCTGATGTTTTTCTATGTGTGATGTTACTGAAACATCATGCAGAAGAAGATACATGAATAAAAATCCATAACTTTGCTGAAGTAATCATTAGCATAATAGAGTCAAGTGAAGGAATGCATTTTATTGGCATGATTCAAATCAGCTACGGTTAATTAATTTCAGGAAATTATTCAGTGTATCAACACTGTTTATGAGTCAGTTGTGGGCTGTAGGATGCTTTTAGAATGTTCTTTTAGTGAACTGGCTCAGTGACGTGCAGTATTCCTAACAAAAAAAAATCACTGTGACAATGTATTTTTTATTTCTTTATAAAAAGGTGGCGAGAGTGTTTCAGTATATACTTAAAATAATCTTCACCTCACGTGTTAAGATTTCATTTGAAAGGACACAACCTTGTTGGAAACCTCTTCTCTGGTGGCTGTACATAAACAGTTGGCAAAGCAGAAGGAAAACACTGGCTCTCCTGCTGTTTCTGTTTGGGATTCATTCTGTAGTCTCTTTCCATGTGAAGGGAGGGCCTCTCGGCGTACCCTGCTTGTCTTAAGTTGTGTACATCAGCGGCGTGATCCCGGTGCCAGCTCTGACCCTGGCAGCTCTAGTGTGTTCTTGAGGCCTTGGCACACACTGGCTCCAGGAAATGAAAGGGGAGCAGCATGAAGAGCACCACCAGAAAGACGGCGCTCACCGACGCCAGCAGGACGTACCGGCCGATGAACAAAGTGTCCACTATCTGTGGAGAGAAGGAGTGAATACGTTCACTTTTAGGAGTTCATAGGAACGACACACTAGAGCTTTCTTGAGTAAACTTAGTAAATATAAATAGTATCCGAAACTTGAGAAAAGCATGGCTGTATTTCCTCTATTAGCCACTAGATGTCAGGAGAGGGCCTTGACAAAGGCTCTGTGTAAGGGCAAAGTGATAATGTGGCATTTTGTGAGGCCATGAATGGGCATTCTGTACACACATGCAGAAAGAAATGTCAGAAAATGCTATTTTCAGTCCCTCAAATATGGAGATCTTTTCTCTGTGTTCTATCATGCATGTCATCAAATAGAACATACATTACAAGCACTTTCAAGCACTTTATTCTAAATCCAAGCACTTTGCAAACACCACACTAAAATTCAAGTGTTTTCAAGGATTTCCAGCACCCGTACCAACCCTGATGTTGATGTCATTTGTTTTTCTAGCAGCAGCAGCGACTTAAGGTATCTGGCATTGACAGACAACTCCACTTAAGGTTGCGTTTAAACTGCCTTCTTTTAGTGATAAAGATTGGTTACTGTTGCCAACTGTGGGCTTTGAGGGAAGAGTGCATATTTGGCTACATGGATGCACAGTTAGATTTAATTTGAGATAATTCTGAAGCATAAATTGCTTAACTTGACTGCTTCATCTGCTGCGGAAGTGATGGAGACCTCAAAGACGACCCAAAATACACTTCACATGGGAATTTTGGCTCCTTAATGAAAGAAATGTGGCAGAAAAAGAAGCTAATGTACTGCTGTTGATTAAGGCAGCAGCAAAATGGATTTTAGACACCTAAAAAAAAAAAGAACATAGATAACGGCTGCACACACAAATTGTAAAGCTGTCTCACAGCAAGGTAAACCGGTGAAAATATTCTAAATATAGTGTACATTAATGGTAATGATTATTTCAGGTATATACTGTAAAATATATACTGATAAATATATACTCCGTCTGTTTCTCCATCTACTGAGGCTCATACATAAAACAGCCCACCCAGATTACAATGGGAAGCGATAAACTGATTGAATACAATCGATCTGTGCTGATACTGACCATCTCTCGGCTTACAGGTCAGCTGATCCACATTCAATACCGTTTCTTCCACACTATTGCTACAAAATTGTCTTATTACCACAGAGAATATATTTAAATGCTGCAAAAGTCTAAGAATAAAGACAGTGTATTAACCTCTCCACTTAGTTAAGAAGGAATGTGCAGTTACATCCACGTGTTACATAACATTAAGTGTGCTGGATCACTGATCAGCCAATAACCTGAGTTTAGTTAACAGGAGCAGTGTGAGGACAGAGGACGTGCCTTATGTATGACTGTACCTCCTGGTTGTACCTGTGCTGTGACCTGAATGTATCATTCAAAGCCAGTCAGCGCAACCTTCCAGACCTGGCGCTGATTCACGTATAGGACTGAGCCCTGGATGTCCAGCAGTGTATTTGAAGACATGGCATGTTTGTTGTTTCACTGCTCCCTCACAGCTGCTGGAAACTAAATGCTGATTCTGTACTGCTGGTTATTTTCTGCTCTAGATGGATGATCACACAGCTTGCCTGAGTAATGCATCACTGGACAGGTCTAAAGCAAACATGGCTGAGTGAGAACTTGCAGAAACGATAGGTCTCCTAGATTCACATTGGGGTTCCTTAAGTTAGGAGAGGGTTGGAGTTCATAAAGTTGCCTTCAATTAGATTTAATCAAGTCTTCACAGATAGCCCAGGGTCTGTGTTAATATTTACATCATGGACCATGCCGGAATATGCAAATACAAACTGAGAAAATGCCCTGAAGCCAGATCATACCAAGAAGAGTATCGGCCCTACTGCTGACTGAAGAGATTTCACAGGGTCTGGTGTGGAATGAAAGGTGTGTGTGTGTGTGTGTGTGTGTGTGTGTGTGTGTGTGTGTGTGTGCGTGTGCGTGTGTGTGTAAATCCACTGGTATCTAGGAGAGTTGCGGATGATGTATGCCGTCTCTTATGGATGCATTTAACACATCTCACTTTTTAATTTGCCAATTACACAGCAAGAAGGAACCCAAAGTGTGGGCCATGTTTTATTAATGTGCCATTGAGCGCACGGGTGGTAGCTGGCAGACGTGTGTGTGTGTGTGTGTGTGTGTGGGGGGGGGCGTATAACCCCCCTCCCTCCCTCCTTGTCTGGGACTGGCCTAATTGGCACAATGATATTTTACTTTTGTTTAACAGCAAGAGATTAGACATTACAGCCTGCACACATTCACGCACTTCCGGTCACATCTCTCTGCTTACACGAAAATGAAAAGATTTGACATCAAAACATGATGACAATGTCAACTGTGGGCAGTATTCTGGGCAACACTGTGGAACCTCAACACACCCTGGAGGAGTAGACTGAACAGCGCCCTTGTCTGGAAGAAAATCCACCTGCTAAACAACATGCGGTAAGGAGAAGGTTCCTGAATCAACACTGCACAACCACTCACAAACTACCTGATGGGTCTCGACACCAGAGAGATTATGGTCTTGAGTGGCCACAATTGTGATACCTCTCCTCAGAGCTATCGGCAAACCGAAAATGACGGACCAGAGAAAGTGGAGCAACTTCCTCGCCGCGCCAAACAACACACCTCCACCTCACAAAACAAGGCAAGCCTGGACAGTTTCCCAGTGTGTCTCAGTTCACAAATTCTGTCTGTGATGAAAAATGAGACGCGCTAGCTGCTAGCGTACGTTCCATAGCAACGGCCTAGGTATGTGCAAGCAGCCAGTCCACAAGGGCCTGTTTTATTATGTATAAATAAAAAACGAATTTACTTGGAAAGTGTCTATAACTTTCATATTGCCTTGATCGTTTTATAATAGCTGTGATATAATTACAACATTACCCTGTCATGAGCTACTGCTTAAATATACCCTCACGATTTACAGAAATAACAGGCCCCTTGATAATCACTAGAGGTTGGAAACTCAATACAAAACAAACCAATCGGTGACGACTTTTTGCTGGCGTTATAAAGTCTCATTACGAGTGATTTTACATGCGGGCTCTTTTAAACTCTGGAATCCATTTCTGAAGTAGCCATGGGTTAATTTGATCCGTTAGCCTTGTACAGAAATCCAGGAAGTCACATTGTGCTGCCTCTGTCTGTTGCTGCTCTGGTATCTGCCTTTGCACAAAGGCTATAAAATGCGAGCTCGCCGGAACAGGGCTCTGCTCTGCTATCTCTATGGGGTGGCAGCTTGCTTGGCAGATCTGGCCAGCTTATTGGCACGACCCGGAGGCAACATGAGGGGGGGGGGGGGGGGGGGGGGTTTGTTCTGTGTTGCTGTTGGACTAAGATAAAGCAGAACAGGCCTTTATGACAAGCACATACACAGACGAGCTCACGCAATGACACATCTCCTTACACGCATACAGCGCTGTGGACGCTGGCTTCTATCGGAGGTTTTATGTGGGAGAGGTTGCTGTTTATATTCACCTGCCTCAACCCTAAATAGAACCTTCGCGCTCAATCAGAGCAAATAAATGCTGCTCTTAGTTTCAACCACACATGATCTTTTGGCCCATAAAAACACTCTCAAAATATGAATTAGCCTTTGAGATCTTCAGACCTACATCTGTGACGAAGATCTATATGTTTGATATCTTATGTAGTCATTGATGAGCATGAAATGAGACAATCTTTATTTAATTTACCGTTCCTTAACGTTTCATAATGCATGAGAATAGACACTATATGTTTTTAAATATCGTTTTAAGAAGCAAAACAAGTGAACAGGAGATGGCCATGGCCAAAGTAAGCCGTTTGTTTGTGGGCTTTGAATCCTCGTTCTCACTCAGTGGTCTCTGTACCCAAAACATTTGGTCATAATGAAAGCCAAATGGCCTCGCAACAAAACTGAAAACATCCCAGGCCTGCTGTTATTTCCAACTGAAGTACATTATGTTGTCATTATGCACAGACGATAATAACACAAGCCTGTGTGTTTTTGATGCAATAAACGGTCTGAACAAGGTTTAAGAATAGTTCCTTGTCATGGATTTGGCAGGGAATACGTTTTAAATTGACTCTGCGTGTAGTGAAATGTTGTAAAACTCTCAAGTTAAAATATTTCTCCATGGTACTTGCATTTTAATATAGCACACCATACTCATTCATACGGTGTGAAGGACATGAGATATACGTTTACTTAGTTGGCAATACAAACTGTAGCAGCAGTAACAGTATCTGAGAATCGGAGTCTTTATATGTGTGTCAGATCTTTGCATGAAGCTCACCTCGATCTCTTTGAAAGGCGGATTTGTCTCCGGGCTGCGAGGGAAAAACACCAGCACTAGAGTGATGGTGAGAGCCAGCAAGAAAATGGGGATAATGCCTAACCTGGCAAGGCAAAACACAGACACACACACACACACACACACACACACACACACACACACACACACACACACACACAGTTAAAACTAAGAGGATAACATGACGACTTGCACTGCTGATTTGTGGTAAGACTTGCAGTAAATGCGGAGTTATCTGAGGATAATGTGATTATAAAGTACCAATCAAAACAATGGCATTCTTTATTGTGTTTTTTGAAGTTGTTAACTTTCCAATCAAGTGAAGAGCACCATGTTTCACCTCATTTAGACTGTACTGTAATTGCATCTTACACATGGGCACAGTGTTTGGTGTCACAGTGCATTCTACACAGAAATACGCTGACTTTAATTGTATTATGGTCCGTTGTAGCCATTGCACAAGTATTAATCAGCAGGGATTGTAAGGTCCCAGCAATTAATTAGTATAGCAGCATGTGGGTTTCATTAATTGTTTCGAAGAATTTAGGCAAGAAGTCAGGAAACAGTAGTGATTTTGCTGATCTAATGGGTAGACAACAACATATTTAGGTGGCGCTGCAACTTTTTTGTGTGAAATCCACACAAAAAAAAACATTTAAAGAAATAATCAAAAATCCATATATAACAGTTAAAGGGAGCTAATGGACTTCCATGAATCTGGGTCCACTCATCAATTTTATTTCGACTATATTATAGCTAAATAGGCGTTTCCTCCCTTAAACACACCACTGTGCTTAATGGTGAGTTAGACTAAATGAAAGATGTTCGTGGCATTTCATTGTCACGGTTTAAATGGTTTCTAATCCAGAAGGTGTGTGATTTTACCAGCTTGTAAACCAACGTTAAAAAGAGGGAGACGTTTACAGAGATGCGGCGTTGACTGGTTAATTCACATTCTCAAAGAAATCTGGACTATTCTCCATCAATAGATGCTGTTTCACCGGGTTTGTAGCCGGCGTGTGTGGAGCTGCCGTTCTCACTCACTTTGCAGATTCGGATGCTCTCAGCAGCATCGTCCCGAACACAAGCGCCGCAATCCAAACGAGCACGATGACAAAAACACCCGTACCGACTTCCAACACGGTGTTAGCCATGTTTAGTGCTTTCAATGTAGTTTCCCGTTATCCGACAGACGGAACCGTTCATTGGTAAAGTCGGTGAGAACCGACGTTCGTGGCATTACTAAGAAATACTGTAGCTAACACAATGAACGTAGGTTAGCTAACTTGAGCTACATTAGTTCACTGTACCTTCCACCGTAGTGTGGGTACGTTAGCTAAGCTAGCTGCCACTGCTAACTATGCTATACCGAGGCAGACGGTTGCCTGCTCAATGAAAACATGTAACTCGTGATGGTCGATACGAAGTTTCCCTCACAAAAAGTATATAAATGCTGTCCGTTAACCTAATTTATCTATCGCTTCGATACATTAAGCGTTCTATACCGCGTCTTCTACTTCCTGGTAACAGCAAACGGGGGTTTGATTGGATACTTGAACTCACGACTGGCCAATCATATGCGTCGGTACTGAAAAATACGACTACTGTGGCATGGGCTCCAGAACTTCACCCAACCGCTCGTCTGACTTTACATAATGCATACGATATCCATGTGTCCCGTTACCCTTCTTCTGTCTACCTCAAAGAAGCATGTCTCATACGAGGCCAAGAGTTTTGTCTTTATATCGAGAAGTATTTACTCCTTTTTATTAATCACCATCGCCACCTGCGCTTTTGACATGAAGCCATTCATTCTCTGTGTTTTCAGCCTGCCATATCCAGACGAAATTCTGGTCTCAATAAGCCTCCGAGCTCCCACCATCCCACCTGTCTCTTTGAAGCATGTAATTATAAATGCAGACCGACAGGGGGCTGGCCAGAGCCGCGATTCAAAGGCGGGCGTGCGTGCGCTGCGGTCCCGCTCGAAGTGGCGGTGCCTCTGCCTTCTTACTGGAAGAAGACGTGTTGCCTTTGTGGGACCCTCGTAAGATCCATGCATGCAGTGTTTATTCAGGATTTGGACGACAAGTCACATGGTGTGATTGGATCCGGTTTACACCATAGAGCAATCAGTCCTAAGAGTACAACGGGAACACAGCAAACCGAGACCTACACAAAACTACCAAACTGTGCATGGAGTTCAGAGTTCTCACTGTGTTTACTTGGAATTCCCTCAGATGATTCGATTTTCTTCGTAATCACAACAAAATCCACCAGAGTAAATATGGCAGGATGGACAGCAAGCAGCAATACCAACATTATATGAAACTTATGTCCAGGGTCTTGTTTGTCTTTGAACTATTTAAACTCAGACATTTGTAAACCTACAGAAAATAACCTAATTAATGTAATTGACTGACTAAAGAGAAGAAACAATGTATTGGATAAATAAATATGAAATTAACGTGTTGAAATCAGGTTTATACCTCATACATCATAACTATAATTCAGTAGTAGGCGAGAATTAATGCATTTAATTGCAAAATCAACAAAGTTATTGATTGTGTTTCTTGCAACAAATAATAGAAAACCCCTGAAATGTATAATCTCTCTTGTGGGCTAAAAGTCATTGAAGATTGTTGACACTTTGTCCTCACCCTCACAGCCTCTGTCACACACAGCGTTCACATCAGAGATGTCTCGTTCTAAATCTGGAAGCAAATAGAATGACTGACACGTTTTAAAAATAGTACTGACTAAGTTACTTTATTTGTTGAGACATATCTTGTATAGGTGTGTTTGACATTGAAAATTCTGGTTAATGACATCTTTTAATTCAAGCATATCAAGAAAAAACAACTTGTTTATTTGGGGAGTCATCACCTCGGAGTCATTGCTTACAAGCTGAACTTCCCACACGACCTGAACGCTCATTTTGTCTTTCTCCTAAACCGATGTGACTCGTGAAGCCCCGCACGTGATTGCCGTATTTCCCACGGACACTGGAAGGCATCAGCAGGCCGGTGTTGGGAAAACGGGGAGCGGAGATGGAGGTGGGAGGGGCCTGGCATGGCTGACGTCACCGGCTGTGTGGAGGAGTATAGGCTGTGCTGTCAGCCCAGTGTCAGTCTGATGAAGATTGGCATGCAGGTAAGCTGTCATTCATTTTCAATGTCAGTGCATGGGAGCAGGGCTTTACCACTTCAGCGTCCTTTTTCCCCTTCCCCCCCCTCCTCCTCCCCCTTCATTACAAAAGGCAGGACATTATTCATACAGTCAGACAGCCAGCCAGGCCAGAGGGAGAGAGAGAGAGAGAGGGAGAGAGAGGGAGAGAGAGAGAGAGAGAGAGAGAGAGAGAGAGAGAGAGAGAGAGAGAAGGAGGGAAAGAAAGAGTGAGGGAGGGAGAGAGAAGAGAGTGAGAGAGGGAGGGGGAGGGGGAGTAGAGGAGGGGGAGAAAAAAGAGAGAGGGAAAGGAGAGGAGATGCATTTTTGTGCTGGACTGAAAGACCAGTGGATTTTTTTTTTTCCTCTTTTGCTTGGCGCTGCGTTTGGATTTAAAAAATGTGTTGGTAATGTTTGTGACGCACGTATCTAGGATGTGTTTTATTTAGCGGCGGATGTTTTTTTGTGCAAAAAGGTTGTAATTTTAGAGAATAATAATAACAATAGTGAGCGGAGGACAGAATGAGCGCATAGCTGCAGGCGGCTGGCGTTTTATTACGGCTTTGTCAGTTAGCACCTGAGTGCGACGCCGCATTGTGATTATGCCTTCGTTTTCCAACGAATACTGGTATAATGGTGTCGACCTTCGGTGCAAAACAAAAACAAATGTATTGTTTTATAATTATTTTTAAATGATGAAGTTACATGGTGTTTTGATTCGAGTGAAATGCTTTTATTTGGACTGGCGTAAAATGATTAACTCGCGTGTTTGAGCCAAGTTAATTCAGCAGTTTTCTTTATTTATCATACATGTTATTACAGTAGTGGCACTGTGTGTGTATTTGTGTTTGTTTTTTGTGTGACAGAAACAAATTACCACATCATGTCAAACTGAAGAAAATATATATCACCTTTGGCTGGAAATGTAACCTTATTTTGAGTGAGTGATTTAAATAGCTTCGGTTTTGTGTATAATATATATTTTTTTGCTTAGATGTGTAACTTTGACAGGCGCCTGTCTTCATTTTCTCCTTGCGGTTCATGAACACCAGTTCTTCAAAGTAAAACAGAATCGTTTTTTCTACAAAGCTAATGTCTTGCATTTATTCCAGAACAATCCAAAGCAAAACAACAAAAACAACAAAAACCAACAGCTATTTTGCTCACTTGTCTGCATTTAAAAATTCAAACAGGGAGTGTAACCGTCTCTGTGTGAAGTGTTTCTAAAGCTCAAACTATGTGCATCTCGGTGAGCTGTAATGTTTACTCCCAGCCTTCCCTGCCCTGCAAAAACCTCTCCACGCTGAACACTGGCCGTCTTTGTGTGCCACTCACCACTTTCTATTTCAGATGACTACTTTATTCCACAGTGACTGTTTCACTCACAGGAGACGTTTGACTGGCATGAAGTGCCGTCAGCGTGATTTGATGGAGGCTGTGTGATTTTAAATGATCATTTAGTTTAAAAAAAAACAATCTTATTTTTATAAGTCAAACCAGCTCATCTGTTCAGTTCGGCTTTGAGCTCTTCCCCTAAAATGCCACATACGTGTGCTTATACATGGATTTAGTAAACACATTTGGAGGGAAAAAAATCAGGAAATAAAAGTCCAGTATTACTTAACTGTTTCAGCGTTATTTTTCATTTGTCAGTGGTACTAACGCTATTATAACGTAGTGAAGGCCCCCTCGCAGCAAAGACAATAGTGTTGGCTTCAGGAGTACATTAGCTTAATTAAATATGCCTCAACCATTTGTTTACGAATCATCTGCTTCCCTGAGAAATCACAATGGTGATTTAGACCACTTTAGCTCCCTCCGTCAAACACATTCGGCAGGTGCAGAGTGCTGAGTTTAAAATCCCACGAGGAGCTAAACTCGCACCCCCCTGTGAAAGTAAACGCTTTGAGAGACCCTGTTGTCGCTGCTGTGAATCGCTGTTGACAGACCAAAAGAAGGCCTGTTTCCTTTTACGTTATTCAAATGATTGTGCACCTTTGTCAGTGTCTCAGAGTGGTAGGATTCAGCTGGGAATGAATTTTGACAGTGCACACACACACACACACACACACACACACACACACACACACACACAGGAGTCACAATGCATCACTACTAATGGCTCTCAGTGATGTGTATTCTTTGTTGTCATCTACCCCACACGAGTCTACATATTGTCAGATAGGGATAATGCCAATTGAGTTTATCCCCAAAACCCCGCTGAGATCTTAATTGATGATTTGTGTCATTGGACAAGCAGCCCAGGGGCAAATTTGCTGCTGCAGAACTACTCTGACAGTATTTGCATATTCCCATTCCTGCTATATGGGCAAATTACATGATGAGGTGTGATGCTGTGCATTCCTGCAGCTTTTGGGGGGATAATCACTAATAAAGTGATTCAGTCACACTAAATGAAGGAAGTAAACAGAGCGAGGAGAGCATATGTTACAAACCAATTTAAGCATTTATGTATGGCCATAAAGCAATCGAGGAAATTAAACCCTGAGCAAATGTCTTGGCATTTCCTTCGCCTTTGCCTTTAAATCCGCCCTGCATGGTGCCGAAGAAACCAGATTTATTTTCCTTTTTAGTGTCGTGTAAGGCTAACAGGCCTTACTTTGCAAGATCCCTTTTCTTAGCAATCCGATTGTGAGATGTCTAATTTGTTTTGTAGGGCCTCACTTTATTCAATCAGGCAGCAAAAGGCGAGAGGATGTTCAGAATTATTCATAGGCCTTTCGTCTGCTGGGTATCCTCGGAGGAGTGCATCTAGGTCCTGTTCCGGGCCCGTAGGCAATGTGATGTAGGCTAGTTTTCTCGTGTTCAGTAGAGCAGCAATCCTTAAGACAATTGTGTTGTATTGCATGTTGTGGGCCGTGTCCGGACCCTCACAGGTCATGCCCACTAAGCTTGCTTGATCCCTATTGCTCTCAAGAGGAGACAGAGGCCTGTTTATACCGTCAGACAGCTCAGCTTAAGGACAGCCCTCGCATGCTTACCCTTGCTCATTCCGCAGCCAGTGCTGCGTTGGCATGGCTCTAAGTAAGCCACCAGGGAGCAGGGTCGGGGTAGATGGATTGGCTTGATTTATGCTCCAAGAGGAGCAGCAGGCAAATTTAATGATCCTCCATACTGTCAACATCACAGAGCTTTGTTCCTGGAAGGACGTAGAGATGTCATATATGTGGTTTGAAAACTGCAGTCAGACAGTGAGCTTGTTGTGTTATACAGTAGCACAATGGCTGAAGTCATTAAAAAATAAATGTCCCCCATGTATGAAATAGATAAAAACATTCATCAATTTGTTTTTTATGGATTAATATCAGATTATTTATCATTATCTAATAAATACAACTCTATAGAAATGTGGTTTTGTTGCCTAATCCTCAGCAATTGGTTTGTTGTATTGCTCTGGTGTCAGATTGATGACACAATATGTACAGTAATATATATGCCACTAAATGATTAATCATGATTAATTGATCCATATTGAGATTGCTATTATTTATCGCGATTACAGTATTTTGTGATTGCTTACACACTCGTTGCAGAATTTGGCTCCTTGTGTCGACTCTTCACACAATAAGAGACAACACTGGGAGGAAACATCTCACTTCTGTGACAAAATGAAACTACAATCAAAACCCCATAATCCGTTTCCAAAATGGCATTTTTGCAACAAAATGCTGCATATGTGCGACATTTGAATGAGCAGCATCAAGCAGCAACACTGATGTTCTTTATACCAAACGCTGCTGTCTGTACTACTTTGTCTACAGGAAGATTGTTCCAGTGCAGAACATCTCACATTTCAATGAACACAAAAAAAAAGCTTCAGAAAAAAAAAAAAAACAGTTTATTTTTCTTTGCTATTGCAAGTTTTACAACACCAGAAGAATTACAGCATAATAATCAATACAATATTTTACTGTAAACTCACTGGAGCAAAAGTAATTATATTAAAATGACAATATAAAAAATGGTTGGATGGTTTTGTATCCCACTTTCTGTATGTCTGTGTGTCATCCTCTTCCTCTCACTGCCTCCATGTGTGCAAACTTCACACCACAGAGGTGACGTTACCTGACGGCTATTTTCATGCTAAGGCTGATTGGTGTTCAATACTGTATTTATTGATTATAGGGACAACATATTGACTTCCATGCTCTGCTCAATCCCTGCTAATTAACACATCTGCATCAAAATAAGACTTAAAATAAGATTTTTCCTCAGCTGAATTCAGGTCATAGTCAGCAGACGAGGAAAACGAGTCACATATCACAGTCAGTCGTGCTCATTTAATTGTGGGAAGCCAAAATCATGATCACGACTAATGTCGGATATAATGCGCAGCTCTAAAGCAGATGACGTTATTGATATGTAAAACAATGAACCTCCCCTCAGTGCCTTCACAATCACCTGTAGTTTGGGACAAATGAGATATTCTGTCATTTTTACTTCATATAATGAATCAGTGTTCGTCAGTGTGGCTTTGCTCAGCTCTCAGTGTGTCATCCAAACATATTCTGCTGAGAAGAAGACGAGTCTTCATGTGACTCAGTGATTGATTGGACTAGAGCACATTTCATTGAACGGCAGACAGTCAGAAATGCTCTTTTCCACACAATAATGTGCGATGTGTGGTTGAACAGTGAACGCCACAGCATGGAAGTAGTCATACAAAAGCTTTAGTCATTAGGTAATGATTTTAGCATCAGTCTTCTGATTGCATTCCTTTTTTAGATGGAGGAAATGAAAACCCAGCAGGGACACATTCCATAAACTAAGTCGAAGTCATGGCATAGAAGGGAGGACTCCAACACGGCTTGTATTTTTTTTCCACCAGCAGGATGCACACAGTGTTTACTGTGGGGGGATTTTCAAAGACGTGTAAGAAGTAGGCTATTTCCACTCTCTCATGTCTTCAGCATCCACAGTGTTTGTATAAATTGCTTTTGATGTCATTACTTTTGCGTTAAAAACAATTAAAAACATATATTTTTAGACTTCAGTGGTATTATTCAAGGATCAAGCACAAAATCAAATTAGCAACAGCTTATTATATATTCTGCATTTAAAGTCCTATAACAAGACTCCGAACCTCATTGTGCCGTTGGTTCTTATCTCTGGTGGAATGTAGATAATCCTAATAAATGAGTAGAGCTTCACACAGAGAAATATGAAGCCTGCCAGCAAATCCTGAATTTATTATATTTGAGAGTCCTGGTAACAGCTGAGTTGGGTGAGGTTCAAAATATTTGATTTGAATTCAACAGCAGATCATAGCGGAGAAAATCCCACCAAGCACTGTGTGGCTGCATATTTGTGCTTCCGTCCAAAATGAATAAATGCATGGGCCAAAATGGGGTCAGTGCTATTGAAAATGTAAGTCTTTTTAAAACATACTTTTGAGTGAAATGAAAAACAAACTCCTGATTAATGCGCATTTCATTCAGCAATATATTCTTCGGAAATGAGCACCGCTTTTATGATTTTTGAAGCTTAATTCGAACCATAAAGAACAATAAGCGAATTATACCACGGCCATGCGACTCCACGTCACCAGCACGAAGCTAAAGGTGGAACAGCGTTCGTGTGATGATGCTTATTCATCTCATTTATCCACTTGTTACCAAACGTCTTTTTAAAGAAACGTAAAATCTTCAAAATTCAAAGTCGGAATGTTTACTGCCGTGTTTTATATCGTCAAACTAAACGTTAAAATCTCTTAAGCTCATGTTGACCACAGACCTTATTTCAGGCATCTAACCAAAATCACATAAAAACACAGACTTTGAAAGGAGGGAACAGGAAGTGCAAACATGCGGATTCATTTCCGGTTTTAAGACTCATGCAGCACCAACTTAACGCCATATGCTCTAACAATAAGTGGCACTGGCTTTCTCTTGCCAGAACCAAATGTATGCTTGCAGCTTGACATCTTTAGCAACATATACATTTTAAAACATTTTTTAGGTTGATGACATAATAAAATATGGAATCCGATGTTCACAAAATCTCAATCGATGGTTCAAATGCAACAAAAAAGAAAGTGTTCATTAGTGTAGCCCTATTGAGATCGCTTTCTTCCATATGTACAGGAGCATTGTCTTCTACCATCATCTCCAAGGGTTGGTTTGATTTTGGAGTGGTGAGGAGCTGTGGGGGCTTGCTCACAAAAACAACAACAAATTAAAGCACAATCTGTAGTTCCAATAATCATCACAGAGACGGCAAATGTCTGTATATCTCCACGGCAACGGTTCTGAAAATCAAAGCTAAAGTGCTTTAAACCTGCATTCTCTCTGCTGGGACGACCCCTCTGGTTGCAAAAATAACTGATTGTATAGAATTCTATGAGAAAATGATCCTACTTTTCACTTGATGTATTATCTCATGAGTTTATGGTCTCAATTGGTTTCAAGTCTTCTTCAATCCAGCATGATGTTCATTTAGTAAATGATGGTCCATTTAGTCAAACAGACCAGAAAGTAGGGGATGCTTTAGGGCGGGGCTACCTTGTGGTCGCTACCACGGCTTTGATACCTTCGCTAACACTCTAGCAATGCAATTAGCTACTAAGATAACTTAGGTTTAAAGTTTACCTTGAGTTATGGAAGATAACTGTTTTTTTAAGTTTGATCTTTTTGGCAATGTTTGCCTTCATTTGACAGACAGTGGAAAGGGTAGAAAGGGAATGACCTGCAGCAAAGGGCCATTAGTCAGACACAAACCTGGGCCACTGCAGGACTCAGCCTTAGTGTACTAGGTAGCAACTCTAGCAACTTTGATAACTGCTTCAGACCACAATCCAGATGGATCCAGATCCAGTAAGGTTGCTGCTCGGGGTGCCGCTCTGCTGCTTGTGGTCATCAGATCCATCCGTTGCTCCTCCACAGTCCAAATATGGTCACTTCCTTCACTGGTTGCAAAGATTCCAAGAAGATGACGGCCAAAATGCCAAACTTGAGGCTTCAAAATCGTAGTCCACGAACCAACGGATGATGTCACCATGACTACGCATTAGTGCATTCTAATTCCCATCTCGCTGTTTGGTCAGTGACCCTCGCCGTCTGATACCGATACCCTTTAGCTTCTGTTTCAGATGCAATCTTAGCTTCAAACTAACTCTTGTGTAAAAGAGTCGTTGGTCAGTCAAGTTAATGTCAATCACAATCTTTTCCTAACTCTAAGTAGTTGATTCCTAATCCTAAATTCCTGTGAAGATAATTTATTTTTAAAGACACCGTCACTGATACGTGCAAATGTGACGCTACAGGGGAACTTAGATCGTCATCGTTTGAAGCGTTGCACGCCTGACCACGCCCTGTATTCCACCAGTTTGAAATGAGAATATGTGCGGTGCCGTTTTTTTGCTGGCGCTGGACACATGAAGGGGAGTTTAAGATTATTCATTTGCATCTACTACCCACATTGTAATGACACAAAGCTGGATAAAAATGGCAAAATATCCCCTTAAAGCTCAGTGGTTTCATACTGCAGGTTTAGCTCCAGCTGTTTTTCAGCACTGCAGTGCTGCTGCCAGCAGGAAAGCTGCTGTTCCTCTGTGAGTCAGACTTTTATTGCCAAGTTGAAGACAGACAAAGTACACATCAGCCACGCTAACTTATATTACTGTTTTGCACTTTTTGCATCTCTGACCACCTCCTGATGTTGTTTCTTTTCACTCTCGGGTACATTTTCACCAGATGAGCTTCAGCATGAGACAGGTTGGTGCCCGAGACATGAGGCGACATATGAAAAGTCTGGAATAGAATAAAAGTTCGCCACTTTGAAATGGTGGTAGATGGCCTTTTAAAAATAACCCTACTTTGATTATTGGCAGAGAAGTCCATTGAAGTCTGCTGCACTTTGAATAGAAACGCAACAACGCTAACATTGTGACCTCCAAAAGGCTATTTACTGGAGCAAGGCTCCATTTTTTCAGAATCCTCTCCAAAGATGTTATTGGAGTGTATTGCTCTTTCTGCCACTCACTCCTCATCTGAATGTCGAGACTATTGCACTCCAGGACACCATTGATCTGAAGGACAATATTTTTGCTCAGTCTATAACTGCTCTGCTTTATTTTGACATTAGACTTAACAAAAAAAAAACATCTTTCTTCCTTCAAATCCATTTGTATACCTAATCTCCTGGTGGCTTTTGCAGATGTCGGGTGAAACACTTGTTAGTGTGCATGCTCTCGGGTGAAACAGCAGCTTATCAGCGTATTTCAGCTAAAGCACTGTCGAGTGGCAAGGACAGAAAAATTTGCACTAATGCATTTTAGTGATCACTCTTATTAACTGCAAAATTACTTCCTTCGTGTAGTTCTGTCGCCTGCTGTAAAAGCGCCATGATTTTATGACAGCAGGCTTCAGTCGAAGTGCATTTCATTTTCCATGGGAAGGCTACATCTTTTATGGTGTTTCATAAGTCTTGACGCTCTTAAAATGTTAGAGGATGACTACACTGTTTTATTCCTGTATTATATTTCATTAAGGCTTTTGGCATCCCGGATGCCTCGGTGCTGCTGGATTTATATCACTTCATGTCTTCACTTCGAGGATCTAAAAGCCTCTTGCAGTGTAACACAAGTACGAGTTACCCTGGAGTTCAGCTGTTTAGCAGGGGTGCTGCTAAAGCTACATAGTAGGTCACATGTTATAAATATGGAATAATACATACTGACAAAGTGCACATAGTTTGACACAGCGACCGTGTCACCTAGAAATTAAGTTGACTGTACACAACCACATTGAGAGAAATAGAAAGCCACCCCAATTACTTTAATCAACATAATGAGGTAATTAATAAAAAAGAAAAAAAATAGGAAATTTAATTAACATATCTGCCTGGTCTCCAAATGATGAAACCAGATGGACCTGCAAAATGTATTTAATTAGTTTTCAATATCCATTTAGAAATAAAAACATGATTAATGGTTGCTATGATTGTATTTGGGCAACAAAAACACTTATAAGGTTAGGTTAAGATCATTAAATATTAAAAAAGGTAACCTAATGCACAAAACAGGATGTGCTTTCTTCCTTTCTCTTTAACAACAACAACAACAACAAAAACTAACCTTAAAACCACACACAGCAGGGCTGCACAATAAAAATTGCCTGTTTGCCTTTGGCAAGTTAGAATAAATCTTGCAACAACAAAAAAAGAAGAAATAAACACATTGTTTTTTCCGGAGCTGATGATTAAAGAAGCTAAATTAAAACGATTTGTATAGGGGCAGATTTCCCAACCGGCCAAGTAAAAAAAAAACCCCCATTAAAACCAGCTACAAGTGTCTTGTGATAAAAGCATGTAGCACTTTGTTCTCTGGAAAAAAAGTCCCCCAAACATGGCAGGCAGAATGTTTTGCATAAAACGTAACTGACAAAACAACAAGTATATTAAAAACACAATGCCGTCTAATTCATGCCGGTAAGTGTAATCTATATAGAGTTGGGAAAAGTCGCCTCTGCAGAATCATACAGTAGACTGGTTATTTCAAACGTCAGCTGTTCTTAGGAAACAGCAATAGTCGTCCTGGCCGTATTCGCCGTCCTTGCCTTCTCCTCTTCTCACTTCATTACATTCAGAACATTATGACTTTGCTGGGAGTGGAAGGAAACACGAGTGCCGCTGACATTAACCTCCAGTTTAAAGCTACAGAGCTCATGGTTCCTTTCAGTCTCTTTGTTCGCATTCATTATCCTCTACTTCCTGTTCTGAAAATGACGGCAGGATCAACACCTACATAAAGACATTCCTTCCGAAGAACACGCTCTGACGTCTGGCGTGAGTTTGAAAAACCTGGCGATCCCGGTGAAAGCGATTTGTTTGTGAGAGCCGTCCTCTGGACGACGGCGAGCTTTGTTGACTGGTGTCAGAGTATCATGTTTGGCCTGCAGCTTAGACTCTGCAAGCAATCACGAGTCAACCGCAGCAGTCCAAGGGAGAACTTGGACGGGGTAATGGGTGACAGAGGTTTCCGGAGGAGTGTGAAGATGACGTGTTCACTCCCGAGTCAGATAAATGTGCTTTTAGTTAGAGGTCAGTGAGACTTCAGATGTCTGTTTATATTGTACAAATCATGCATTTTTTTGTTTATATGTGGTTTTACAACCCCCATTTGCTCTATTATTAATTATTTTCTTTCTTGTGTCTGCTGCAGCAATGACTCAGGCATCAAGGTATCCACAGTTCTTATCCATGAAACATTTCTGACCTTCACTACGAGCAAAACACACGAAGCCTCCGCTCGGTTTCCACGGTGCAAAAACGTTATCAATCCGCCCAAAGCATGTCGCAGAAAAACAAAAATCACTGTCGAGTCTGATTTGTGGTGGCAGACGCACAATTTGTCAAGCAAAAGCTGCGCCGTGTTAAGTATGTTTGTACAGTGGTGCGGGCTAACCGCGCACCAGCTCTGATTTTACAAGTGGTAATATTTAATGACTCTGCAACACGCGTCTGATTTGCGAGCGCCAGACTCTTAGCGCCACTCGTCCGCTTCAGTTTCCTTTTTCTGATTTCCGCTGCCACTGTCGAGACCCCGGGCGTCGAGTCACGTTGCCTTTCGAGTCATAATGTAAACACGTCAGATTTCTGGAGTGTGTGTGAAGAGGCGGGAGCGAGCGTGTGCAATTATCATAACAGACACATCGCTGTAAATGAATCTGTGCAGAAGGCCGTGCACCTCGGCGGCCTTTATTCTTCTTCTACGTCCTTAAATACGTACCACAACAATCTGTGTTACTGCGTGCTCAATCAAGAAAATATTCCTTCAACATTATCGGGGACGGCAGACATGATTCCACATGTTAATTGCAGCACTGTGAACTGAAAAAAAGCAGACTGATTCCCCCCCCTTTTTTTTTCAAACTAAGACTTCTTTCCACTACAAAGAATAATTACTTTTCCCAACTCCCGCACCATAATTGGTTACTACTCTTTTATCTTATCTATGTGCGCATAATTATCACAGTCATCATATTAGATTATTTCATGCATAATAAATGAACTCAAACTGTGTGTGGTGTAATTAGCACGTTAGGATATGTGCCACGATAAGAGGTTTGCTCTCTGAAAGATTGTATTGTTCAAGACATTCCTGAAAAGTGCAGGAAGGACTGGGATATATAACCATTGCTGTCGTGAGGTCTTACGTTTTTAGGCCTATAGTGACCCAGTAGAGGGACCCCCTATAACATACCTTATAAAATTGTGTTGCTTATTAAACCGGTCAATAATAATGTATAGTGCCATGTATAAAAGTACTTTGTAATGATGTATGCTAAGCCATTAAAAATAATAATTGTTGACAGCTTTTTATATTTACAGAACATATTTTAATTCTATTTTCGCATTTCTACATCACAATTCCATCTCATAACACTGAATAAATAGGAAGATTTATATTTGCCTATTACAGGTTGTATTCATGTTATTGTCTTTTTTGGAAGAAATAAAGCTTGGGAACAAATCATTTTGGGGACCCCCTGCAGTAACTCTGCGGACCCCCTAGGGGTCCCGGACCCCCTGTTGTAGATGTCTGCTCTAGTGTTAAGAAATCGTATATATTAAATATCATTGTTGAAGTTTATTTTGTAGTGTGTATCTGCATGCCTGTCTGTTTCGGGAAACTTCTCCCGTAAAGCGATGCAGCTTGTAATGTTTTTAACTGTGGATTGGAGTTCTCCGGCAGACAGTCGTTTATATGCAGAAGACGTAACGAGACATAGGAGCATAATGGAGACTATTGTGAAAAGACAGGCCGATATGCTATTTGACTTTGGCAGCTGTCTGCTGCATAGATCTTATCCAATCCAAATGACAGATGTGCATCGCTTCAGTCATAAGTTAGCTTTTAAGTCTTTCCTTAAATTTCCGTGGAACATTTTGCTTTCCATAGAACATACACACCGCTTTATACTGTTGGCAATGCAAGTATTTACAAGCTGCCACCAAATGTTGTTAAAGGTTCCATATTACAGGTGAGAAACATTTCTATGAATCCAGTTGTGTGGAAGGTTGAAGTCAGAACAGCAGCTCGGCCACGAGGTAAACCCGCTGCTGATGCCTCTCCGGTTTAATGCTGCCCTACTTGGAAATATTTCAGTAGTTATTTAATGAGGGGAGTCAATCAGGACCAAGTCCAGTTATGATGCCTTGCCTGGGGTCAGTCTGAACTGCCTATAAAGACACAGGGATTTTTGAAAATGCAATAACTTCAAATTTTACCACCCAATTAAAGTCCAATTTCCACAGTGTATTAAACACCAGTGGAAAGCAATGTATATAAATGGAGGGAGCTGTGAACCAGCAGCGATGTAGAATTTATGTTCTGCATGTCCACACTTCCATTTTAAAGGCCTTAAATAGTTGAATTGAACTCGAGGAAAGTTGAAGCCACCCACATTCAAAACGATTTGCAAAGCAAACTCATTTTAGTGCGTCTTAAATATTTGTCCATAAATCTGCCTGTCAGATTATAGATGTATAAAAAGTTGGTCACTCTGAAACAACACTTTGACGGATGCTTGCTTTTTTCACCACTCAATAACAAGAACATTTTCTTTGACGCCAAATGTTTCACTTGAATTCTTTTTTTTTTTTGGCCGTGCAGCATTTTTGGCAGGAACACCTTCACCAACCTGAGCCAAAGCCTGTAAAACACAAACATAATGAGCTATTTTCAGCATTGAGATGTGTTTCTTTTTTCATTGAGTGAGTTGTTCAGGGGGGGAAGAAATTTATATTCACAATGTGATGACAGCTTTTATTTAAAAAAAGATAGTTGTCAGACTTTATACAATTAAATTCAATGTGATTACTGCTATTATCACTAACTAGCACCAGCACACTGTAATTACCGCGGAGTAAGATAGACATGATTTGCAAAATTTGGGGGTAAAATTTCCTTTAAAGAGTGTGTGTGTGTGTGTGTGTGTGTGTGTGTGTGAGTGTGAGAGAGAGAGAGTCTCCAGCGATTCATAACCGTCACACTTTCTAAATACGGTGGGCAATATATCTATATTATGTTGACATCGTGATATGAGATTATAGTATGGATGGGATGGGATTTCATTGCGGATCGCGATTAAACACTAACAATAAGGTATTTCCTTTATCTGGACAATCATGAATATTGTCACGGCCCGACTCACGAGTGACTTAAAAAAAGCTGTCTAGCTCACAAACATGGTAGAGACATGAATAAAAGAGCCTGCTGATTAAAATAATTCAGGATACAAAACTTACATTTTTAAAATGTATTTATACTTTATTTGTGCATGGAAGCCTTATTGAACCCTATTTAGGTTATTTGATTGTTTTTCACTAAAAAAGATGTGTGTCTTATTTGTGACACAATACACATTTTGTTAAGTTTGTTTCTTAACATTTTAAGAGTTTTAAGAATATTTTGCTGATTATCAGGATAATATCCTGAATCATAATTATTTTGGCAGGATAATCATCACATGACATTTTCATATCTTCCCATGTTTAGATTAGATATCGTCTTATATTTTGGATAATCTGTATTTCTATATTTTTTTAAAATGTTAATTCCTTTTATGTGCAGACATATTTGTCATTAAACCCCTTTGTGATTCCAATTGTCTCGACTTGCCAGACTGTTCGAGCTGTAATCTGCCCCTATCCACTTAGTCATTACATCCATAATACTGAGGATTATATCAAAAATATGATTGTTGAAAAAGTTTGTGAAAGGACCAATAGTCAATCCTATATAAGCGACGCAACATCAGGGTATTTGGTCACGAATATTGAGATATTTGATATTGCAGAGCCATGATTCTAAATAAAAAGAATCCGAAAAAGCTCAGTCGGATTCTTCCAGATACAAAAGTTTGCAGCCAAAGAGGTGATGAAGGAATTCATAACAGTTTAGAGGACTTTAATTATCACGGATGGAAGAATATTGAATAAAAGACGGCACACAGTCACACGCCGACACACACCACCACTTCCAGTGTAACTTCATAATGAGCGATGAGGGCTCTGTGCTAAAAGTCAGTTATATCCAGCTGCCGAGTGCGTGGTGAGTGAGGCAGCTTGGACGCGGTGCAGTGTCATGAGAACGCTTTCCTCCGGTCAAGGTCTCACTGCCTCCCTGGTATGTCTGTGCCCGTCTCCCCGCTGGCACTGCTTTGGCATTGCTACAATGTCAGTGTGGCGCAAATGGCACTTTGAAACATGATAGCGCTGATTGCAGATCCAATTTGTTTGTTTAGCTTTAAAGGGAAAGTTTTGAGGGGGTTAGGATAGTCCGTCAGTCGTCTGTGTGAAATCCTCCTAAGTAGATTGTTCAAATGCTCCATGCTGACAATTAAAGGCATATATGAGTGAGTCGTGAGTGTGCTTTCTTTTGTATACTGGAGGAATTAAAAAGCACGCGGGTCCGTAGTGACTCATGTCTCGGACTGTGTGGGTTCATAAAATCCTATCTGTTCTCTGAGACGGGCAACTGACTTTATTTGTGACTTGCCCTTTAGTGAAATCAAATTTGAAGTGAAGTTCAGTTCCTTTCTATGGAATCAGGCCTGAAGCTGCACAACTTGCTTTCTATCACGTAACACGCTGGGAATTAAACATTAAACACCACAGGGAAATCACCCATCTGGGAGACACGGATGCTTTTAGTCTTAATGTTTGCTTCTTCTTTTTTTTATAAACCTCTTTCGAGCTAACTTTACAAAAAAACGTGTCGTACTTCTTTACTGGATAAAGGTCAACAGGGAGGCGGGGAGGCGTTTCTGTGGGAGTAGTGGCTTGGAGAGTGCTGCCGGTCGGACTATGAAGGTGAGACGTGCCATGGCAAGAGATGAGGCATGACTTGACACCCACTTCAAAACAGGCCTATTTATATGTGTGTGTGTGTGTGTGTGTGTGTGTGTGTGTGTGTGTGTGTGTGTACAGAGAAAGGGGATGGAGAAATTGATTTAGGAATGTCTGAGTTTTTGTTTCGCTTTTCTTTTCTCTCTTTTTTTTTTCTTCCAAAAGCCTGTGTGTTCGTGTGAATCCTTCCGTCTCAGTGAAGCGACGTACCACTGTCCCTCTCTCCCCCGTGTTCACTGGTATTTATAAAGTGCCATAGACATTTAATACAGATGGCAGAGCACCTTAAATTTAAAGGCACTATTGCTCCGTCCTGGGAAATGGACAGAAAGTACTTTGTATTTAACTACCTGGATATGGAGCTGAGGGGGGCTGTGAAACGAGCGGTGCATTTCTAATGTGTGGGAAGGAGAGTGGAGAGCACAGAGGATACCTGAGCGTCAGTAAATTCTGCAGGCTCAGTCCAGAGGGATGTCGTGCTTTATTATGAGGAGATGTGCACAACTAGAGTAGACATCCAGTACATCAGTGAAAGAGTTAACTTTCTTCTTTTGGATTCTTACCGGGAGGGAAGAGTCGGAAGGAAAAAAGAAAAAAGAGCAAGGTTAGCTCACTTCAGACACTGATGGGGAATTCCAAGTTGTCTCGGCCGTCTCTGCCGAGCCCATTGTCTTCCCTGCCTACTGTTTCATAGCCAGACAATGAACGAGTGTTTTAATTCACTACAAGAAGTATTATTGCATTTTTACATCCCATAAGTGATACCTCTATATAAATAATGAGATAGTGGAAATGATTGTTTATGTCACAAAGACAATAATGCTGCTGCGATCGGAGCTTTCTCAATGTTTCCAGACGATCGTTCTTATGTACGTGGAGGAGGTGGGTTTATTTTCCTTAAATTAACTGAAATCCTCCACTCCTCCAAAATCAAACTGCAGTTCATCTTTTTCTAATATTGTTGATTATTGATATTTGTCAAAAACTTTTGTTTAAAAAGAAATACAACCATCAATATTGGGTTGGTTTTGTGCGCTCTTGTTTTTTTTTGTTGCATTCCTCAGACTTGTCTGACACCTCAGAGCCACCGTACATACTGATGTAATCATCCAAATACGTCTGATAATCACTTTGTAAACAGCTTCACACCAGAATCCAGATGGATCCAGATCCATTAAGGGGGGCAGCTCTGCTGCTTGTGTTCGTCAGATCCACCCGCTGCTCCTCCTCAATCCAAATATGGTCACTTCCTTCACCGGTTGTAAAAAACACAAGATGGCGATGGCCAAACTGCCGAACTTGAGACTTGAAAACTGTAGTCCACAAACCAACGGGTGACGTCACCATGACTACGTCCACGTGTTTATGGGGTTGCTAGTAGAGCCCGACCAATAAAGGATTTTGAAGGCCGATACCGATACAAATGTTTGTTGATTTAAAAATCCGATATTTCAATATATTTGCCGATATTTTTATTTTATTTCAGAAACGTGTGACAAAACATTAACAGATTTCCCTAACATTAGTTATTTGTAGTTATTTATGAGTCTTCACTAAAATAATATGATAATGCAGTTTAAAAATAAACATTTTATTGTCACAACGGAACAGAGGAACATCAAAATATATTAAAGTTCTGATAAATAAAATGTATAAAAATACAAACTTAAGATATAAAACTTAAAGTCCTTTGAACAAAAACACAATAACAACAACAACCAAACACAAAGTTACCAGTATTAAAAGACTTGGTAAGCTTCATAAATATAACTTCAAACAAGACTGGAGACAAATTCTGTTAAGTTCTATGAGGGTGTTTCGTATTCATTTAAATGCCGATACCGATAGTTTGGAAAATGCCTAATATGGTGGGGCTCTGGTTGCCAGTTGATGGTCACTGCATAAAGCAACCTCCCTTCCTATAAAGTACAGTAACCTGGGATTTTCATATCTGATTTGGTTGCCCACAATGTGAAAATTAGTCTAGTCTTCCAGTTTGCTGAGGATTTTGTTTATTGATCATACAATATCTCACAATGCAGTAGTGATTTATAGTTGTCTCTAAGTGTCTCTGAACTGTTGTCTTCCCTGTATGTAAATCACTGAATTCAATCAGTCCTGAATAGACAAGTTTCAAGTAAACACATTTACATATTGGCCCTTTGACCATTGCCTCTGCATTCTCTGTCACATCATGGAGACCATAACTATCCCAAAGGGACTTTCAATGTCCATCACGTGATATTAGGATTAGGATCGCTTTCCTGAGGGACTTTTCCAAGATACTGAGGGAACTGGAGGTTCATTTTGCACTGGACACATGTCCTTAATGTCAGATTGTTTATTTGATTGTTGGAAGATTTTGAAAGAACGCTGAAGGTGGACACAGAACCCAGGCGAGCTCAGATGACTTCATATAACCGGCCTAAACTTTTTTTTGAGGAACGAGGGAGGATTCCTCCAGGGATATTCCTGCAGTGTCTCGTCAGTGTGTTACATTTGACAGTCTGCAGCTGGTGGAAAGTGTGTAGACGTCCAAATATTTTCACTACTGTGGCTTTTTACATCAGGGTAGGCATACATCTTAGATGAAGGTTGCATATATTTGTGTGCGTATATACAATTTATTGGCATGTACTGGAGTGCTTTGTCTTGATTAATAAAAACATTTGAAGTAATTCTCAAGTTCATTCAAATGTCAGCTGGGATCGGTTTGGCTCTTGTATGCTAACATGATGAAATCTTTCATGGCAAAACACACACACGACTCCGTATCCACGACCCTCCTCCCTGCCAGCTTCACGCTCCCTATCACAGCAGCAGGGTCAGCGGGATCCCACCTGTTATGTCACTCATAGCAGGAAGAGCCAGAGCTTCTGCCCTTAAATCTAAAATCCAGCAGGTCTCGTGTCCAGCATCATGACAGCCAGCCGCCATCCTGGACCAACAGCTTGTTTACTCTGGAGCCGGACAAAAGATTCTGCTTTGACCAGAATCACTTTAATCTACTTCTCTTCAGACACACTTCATGGATTTTGAGAGAAAAAAAGAATAAATTCTTAGGAAGTCATTTAGTCACGTATTGAGGATTGTTTTCGTACAACAAATAAAAATGTCTGCCACTGGAGTGACAGAATTTATTCCATAGTTTTCATTGTGGCCATATTCATAAAACCAAGTGCGGTGATCTACATATTAAGACAAAACGATAAACAGCTGTGTATTAAATATCTTGCCAAGATAGATATCCTTTGGCCTGCATAGTTTTATTATAATATAAAAGTGTTTTCATTATTTTCAAATCAAATCTCATTTATATACATTATTAAGAACTGAGGGTACAACGGGCCTCATTCACTGATCTCTTCCAACGTTTTTCCTCAAAATTTGTTCTTAAGAAAGGTCCAAAGAAAAGCCGACATCAGATTCATGAAGTCTTCTTAAATTGTGCAGCAGTTTGGACCTATATTCTCATGATGATGATGGTGAATCCCTTGGTCCTCTTAAATTCAAGGTGTGTGCCAATGAATCCTAATTATCAGATGAACGTCCTGCATGAAACTGAAACGTCCAAACTAAAGTCTAAAGAGACCACGACCACGAAGTGGACGTTCTCCTGCAGGAAGCAAACGCCACATGAGCTGTTCATGGTTCATCATGGTTGTCTGGGTGAAATTAATTAGTTTTTATATGAATACGAAATAATGACTATATACTGAATTTGTATTGACTGTTTTTAACACATTTCTAATGACTGTGAATAATTGAAAAACATATAAGTACAGTTCTATATATGAAATAGATCTTACCGTAGTCCAGATGATAATAAGGCTATAGTCTAAAAGATAGTTGTGATGTTTACAGATACAGGAACATCTGTAATGCTAATCAACCACAGTGTGATTTCAGTGCCCTTTAAAAAAGTAACAGGCCTGAAAATAAACTAAAGGCCATCATCTCCTAATATAAAGATATAAAATACACCCATATTTTCCATATGATTTCATGTATGAAAAAAATCACAAATGAACACTATAAGCCCGACAACTATAAGCAAATAATTTAAACCATTTGTATAGGAATGATTCTCATTCCTCAAGCTGTTAGATCCATATAAGCGGTTGATTATTTGAACTGTAGTTTTTTTAATTATTTTGAATAGAACACATTATTGTAATTTAAATACTATGTAAATTAAATACTATGTTTTACAAATGTCTATTTTCTTTTTTAAATATATAATGTGTGTGTGTGTGTGTGATATATAAACACACACACACACACACAATTTGAATATCAATATGACAATTACAAAAGAAGTATGCAGTATGCCACAACCATCCAAGAAAACATCTGGCAGCATGCCTTGCCCTGGTTTACCCTACTGCTGTGTTCCAAACAGGAATGAAACTGTTTTTCAATGACAAATCAACATGATCAGCGTTAGAGGTCACAAGAAGTCAGTAGTGTTGCACAAAAAAGTTTGGCGTTGTTTAAGCAGCGTGGCTCAGAAGCTTTGGACAGAGAGCTTGAAGACCATATCCTTGTACAAGTGAAGGAGCTTAGCTATCACATACATACATACATCAATGAATAATCATTTTAATATGAGTAATGAAGGGCCACTTGGTCTAAACGATGAACCTATGAGACTCTAGTTGTCAAGGGTGAAAGGTCATTGTGACCTCACACCCTTCCCATTCTCATAAACGTGACATTTGGCACAAACTTGGACACACAACATTCTGGTTGTGTCCAGAATCACTCGCTATTCACGACTCCCTACATGAAGTACGTGCTCTACGTGGAGTTCCATGAAGAGCACCATTCAGTGAGCTCTTCTATAAAAAAAGGGTAACACACTTTCAGTCTCTACTCTGGTCATTTTCTCTGCCCCGTTAATAACGTCACTGCTGACGCACCAGCCAGATCAATGGTGGCTGGTGGAACATACATCATAAATACCAACATATTTTGTAATGAATACAGATAATTCAGATAATATGTCAGATAATTGGTTGTAATTTGAGTTCCCCTGGTAAACAGTGATCCCACTTTATATGTCTAGGGCTTTTATTGTGAAAGATAGGGACAGAAGGAGCATTATACGTCAATGTGGAGGCAATAAGCCTATTTTCCCAAATGAATAACTAAATTCAAAGTACTTTGTGACCGTCTGTGTTGTGATGCTTTGCTCACATTACACACATTATTTTTGTGCCACAACTCACAGATTTTTCTCGATCCTGCTGATCTCTCTACTCTCGTCAGTCTGTCCTTTTTCCTCAAATGCAATGCATGATGGTAGGCCTATATAATGCTCGGGTTAGTGATTGGTTGCATGCTATTTTTCAAGTTGAATTGTGGGATACTTTGAGTCCACTCGAGGGCATAATCATTTTAACTACATATTGAGGCAAAACTACAACATAGAGAAGTCACTATGATGAGTGAATGGTGAAGGACACAGTATCGGACTCACAGAACATTCACACACTCAAGAATTGACATGACTGATTGGTGGAGGCATACAAGCGCAAGGTGGTGATACTAGTTGGTCTAGTTAGACATTTAATCACCTTCCATTTACATCCATCTTCTTTCTTATATCATATTGAGATGGGTGTATACAGGAGCCTTAACAGTGAGATGACTGTGATTTTTGTTTGGCGTATTAATTATTAGCTTAAGTATTAGCATATTAGCTTATATTAGCTTACACTCTCCACACCGAGCACCAGCTTTTTCAGCGTTAGCGTTCTTCATGTAGGCTAGCTACATCAGCCAGTGCAATTCAAAGAAAGATGCAAGAGGGTTTGCTGTTCTCTCTCACTAGTTGGTCTTCATGTCATTAAAATATACAGATTTCATATCATATCTTATCATACGTATACTGCAAATATGTTGTTATGGACATTTTACATAATAAGCTAAATTAGCTCGCTATATGGAATTAATTTTACATTTTATTTTATCAGCTGATTTGAGGTAGAAGTAAAGAAAAACAACTATAATTTTAGTTCAGTGTTTTGAGATAGAAACATATCTTTACATGTTTTTTATACTACCATTAAAACTATTTGCCGTTTTACTGGCATGTTGGCTTTGGTCCTCCATAGGCTACACATGGTAGTGTGGAAAGACATATATATACATATATATATAAAATCTAGCCTAGTAGGGGAAGATGAAGTAGAGATTCCAATTTATGTCAGTATTAGCAATTCATTGTCCCGAAACGTCTCAGTGCAAAACACTTTTATGTTCCTGGCTGCACCTTTATTCTCTGTGATTCTTTCTTCTCATCATTAGCCTCCATTTGGATAATCTCTTTTTATCCCAGTAGTCTGCAGATTTCTTTTCTCCCTTTTTGATGCAACTTGATTCGTTAAACAGAAGAATCCACTGGTGGCACGGAGGATTGGAACTCAAAAGCCCAGACTGGAGGAAATTAGACTGGCCTCTTTTTGTTTGCTCAATCCATCCTGACTCATCACGACGTGGGTATTTTTAGCAGATGATTCCTGTTTGGCTCCCCCCTCCCTCCCACTGTTCACAGGGGCCTATCATATTATGTGAGACAAGGAATAATAATCAATGTCATATATCAGCCAAGAGTTGATTAGTGGCACAAAGTTAGAGAGCCTTGTGTCATACTGGAAGTTAGTGTGTGTTGCAGAGAGGAAAAGGGCTCATATAGGTGTGTGTGTGTGTGTGTGAACTTAAAGTGTGTGTTTGTGCTGTGTTTTGTCTGGCTCAGCTGCGTGTATCAGCTGCATGCTCGTTAAATGTTGGGCTTAAACCCGCGCTGACGCCGAGCCGGCTCTGGTTACTCCCGTGGGAATACCTGCCATTGTAATCATGAGCTCCTTCTAATTCCCTGGAATTAGCCTGAAATGGTGGAAGTTTGGCCTGGCCAGATAACCCGGCTTTGTCGTTTCCACCACATTTAAGGGTTCTGCGTGTGATACGTCTCCTGAGGTTTTATTGTCTGACATGTAGACCTCAAGCACAGCTGAGGTTGGTTCATCGTGGTCCCTGTACAGTAGTGTAAACGTTCCTCCTCATATAGTGTCTGACTCCTCACTGTTAAGGTGGCCAAGTGACCCGATATCCTGTTTGTCAGGAGAACAGAAATATTTCTGATTGTTGCACATCCTGCCGGTCAGCGATCTGTGGCACATACAGCTGCCGGGCATGACGACTTCTTTAGCTTCTATTGTATGAGCTTGGAAACAATCACACTCTGTACTGACTTGGTCTTCAATGCCAGGGAAGGATTTTGAAGTGTGAGGTTGCTGGCTCGGTTGTCATTATGCGTGGGAGATTCCTGCGAATTTTGGGTGCACGAGCCACGGGCATTATCATGTAAAATTAATTATTTGCCTCTTTTTTTTATGTCCCCCCGAATCTCAGCGCAGTAAAAAACCTGCCTGTGTTTTATTGAAACGAAATTATGGTATAATGTCACTTTTGCTATTAGCCTAGAGTCTGTGCATGCCAATTGATCCTGCTGTTGTCATAGCAACATGAACCACTAAACCTCTGCGCAGCTGTTGTTATGGAAGCCCTTGAACAGCTGGGGGGCTATAGCTGTAGAGGGATTGTGGGAAACGGGTCTTTTGGTCCTCCCTTCACACCTTGACCCCAAAGCTCCTGCTAGAGAGAAGGAGGAGGATTTGGGAATCTTAAAGATGTCCATCTGGAGTTTTCTCTCTGTTGCAGAGAGCGTCCATATGATCAGAGAGAAAGTTTAGGCAGGAAGTTGTGAATATTTAATCATGTCTGCGTTGTCTCCAAAACCCTGCATTGCCACGAATGAGAGCAGTGGAATTAAATGAGTCAAATGAGACTTTATTCTCTCCCAGGGTTTGCCTGATGCGTTGGAGCATATCCCATTATTGATATGAGAAAATGTTGTACACAGTGCAACAATAAAACAATCATTTCACAAGAAGTACAACTTGTCCACAATAGTACAATTCCTGCAGTGATAATAATGCTGAAACGTAACCCAAGAGAAAGGTCTCCTCCTCCCACTGTTTGATTTTATGCAGAATTAACTGACTGTGTATCAGGATTATCAGTATTGTGGACATATCCTTTTTCTGGCTTGTATACTCTGAAATAAGTGCTAACTACTGTGTATATGATAATATAAGATTGTATTGGAGATTGGGATAGATTAAAAAATAACTATAAAAAAAACACTATAATTATTAGTATTATTAGTATTTCATCAAAATGTCCACTAAAAATATGTTTTAACCATATTTTGATGATAATATGGTCATATTTTGATAATATTGTGACATATGATTTTCATATCATCCCATTTTTTTAGTTTATTGAGGTACCTATTGGCAAATATGGAATATAATATTAATAGGTATGTTTTTCTTTAATGTATCACCTATACATTAGAATCGTTGCATTTCTGTTATAGAATGAGCTGTTTGTTTTGACACACAGTCCTCTTCACTGCCATGTTTCTACAGGAACCCAGAGGGCCATTTGAGTTTTCACGTGGGCCACCGCTTGGCACACACTGGCCCCTCAAGTGAAAGTAGAATCACTATGATGTAAGATATAATCTATTACACCGAAAATAATTACATTCACAATCTTACTTGCATTATTAACTAAATGTAGATGGAACAATTGTCAAAAACAGGTTGTCGGACCCTTATAAACATCGTCTACTGGTGAACATCAGCAGTAATGACATGATGCAGCTGGATGGAGCTAAAGCTTGTTTTCATCATAGAGTCTGATGATTATTTTCTTGATTCAATGATTCGTCGATAATACGTCAGAAAATTGTTTAAAATCTTGATTGCCGAAGGGTTTAGGTGCACACTACTTCCCCTAATATATATTATCTGCTAACAAATAATGGTAATATGCCAAAACATATTTCAGTGTTCAAATGTCCCTGAGAAAAGCAGGAAACTATTAACTTGATCTAAATAGTTACTATGACATTTTCTTTAGTTTGACTATCATTAGCTAACCCTTTGAATCAGAAGTACTTTATATACTGTTTGGTATTTCAATCTGTTGGGTGCTCCTTTTATTGTACAGTATTAGCACTGTTCTGTGCTATATGTATCTTTTATTTTTAAGTTTTTGCTGCAAAATGAATTTCCTTTTTCAGGATAATAAAGTTCAAAATTGGACTGAGCTTGCGTAACAAGAAGCTGGTCATGCATTTTGAAAGTAAGATCTTACTTTGCAAAGTGTTTGCTCCTGAGTTGAGTATAAATTAGCAGAAAGAGTACCTACGTACATGTAGAATGAGTGGCTGTATACCTGTTTACACATGTAGAGGCTGCAGTGTGAGTGATGGTGGGCAGATTGAGGAATGCTAATGTTTCCTCTGTGGCTTATTTTGTGAAGAACACGGTGATTAGACCTCCAGCCCCCTGGGTGGAGCCCCTCTCTGCACCGGGTCCCACTCTGGTTTACTTTGACGTCAACAGGAAGGTCAGCTGGGTCCCAGAGGGGTCATGTGAGAGATGGTGAATGGTGTGTGTGGCGGGCTTCGGCATACAGAGACGCTCTTCCAGTATCCCAGACGGGGCCGAAGGGATGGCCGAGGGAGGAATGGCCCTTGGAGCTTAGGGAGGGCTTCGGGAAGGATTACTGAGAGGCTAAAATGTTTTCTTTGTGGCTGAAAGAAACCTAAGAAATGCTCTCACCCAAATCTCCCATGGTCTGAGGGGGCTGGTTGGGAGGGAAACTAAAGCTACATCCTAAAGAGCTTTGAGCTTGTCTTAAATGTCATTAATATGCCCTATTTGCTTTCAGAGTTTGAGCTCCAAATCTTTTATTGTAGCCTTGTGGAAATAGAGCCAGATTCACCCAATACTATAGCTAAGAAAGAAAGAAGTATTTTATTGATGGTGGGAGGAAGTGGATGGACTTGGAAACAACTGTGAGATAGTTTCAGCGATGAAAATGTCAACCAAACCTGCTTCCAAAATGCTGCGACACCAATAAGTGTATTAAAATGATTGTATGAGAACAACACCCGCCATATTCCTGCTTTTTGTTTTCAGTTGAAAGTGTGAAAAATGGCGGACAGAAGAGTAACGTGTCCAGCACTAATTCTTGAAAACAATCAAAAAATGGTTCTGCAATTTTCTCATAAAATCCCCCGATGTTAATCCATTCTATGTCCAATGAACCCCTTTAATTTGCTTCATCTCAGATGATGTAAACACTCTTAATTGACTTTCCTTAAAATTTGCATGCCAGTGGGATAGAATATTAACTTTTATTGTCTTTTTCATTTGCTCCGTCTTTATTTTAGATTGATAAAACTCTCAAAAAATGAAATGTTTCAGCTCTTCACACTAAAGCTCCACAGCTTTCATTCCAACCCCCCATCCACTCGGGGGCCTCTGGTAGTACCTACCTACCACACACACAGTAGTCCCCGCTGAGCTGTGCAGGTCTGGATAAATACCATCCCTTCAGAGGCTCTATGTTAGCAGATTGCTGGAGGTAGGCGGCCCGCTGTGAGGCCGGCCACACTCCCACTGTTCTAGAGGAGCTTTAAGCGAAAGATCAGGTGTCCAGCCCTGAATGCTTGATTGAACTTAAATCTTTTGCATGTGCGCCATAACTCTCTCTGCTGCGCGGAGCCCCGTGTGGCTCAGACATGGCCAGCCAGTCAATTGCTCAAAGGAATTTGAGTTTCTAACCTCCCTGTTTTCACCTATGTCATGGAAAATTATGATCAGATGCATTTTGTTTGTAGTGATGAAGAGTTGCATAAAAACAATGGATTCACTCTTACTAATCATTATAAGGCAACCTAATTAACATTGTTTGGCATTCTGTCGACAGCAAACGAAGAATTTCCTTGTAAAGGGAAACAATAAACTCTTTGAATCTTGAATTTAATCTTAAAATTTTACCTAATACTAACAAATAAAGCACTGATTTAGGTATTTATGCCTTAAACATCGCCTATTTCATATACAGGAATGTATTTATAGGAATATAACACTGTTAAATAATATACCACAACTGGATTAATGTGTAAAAAGCATACAATACATTGCATATATGTATATGTACATTATATCAGTTGCTAGTTAATTTGGCATGTGGTATCCTCTATATGGGATATTTCATACCCAAAAGTGCATTAATTCAAGGATAAAGACGGTAAATTATATTTTTGGATCATTGAAAATTTCAAAACCATCAATGAATGTATCTACTAAAACTAGAAAAATTGAAATCTATCCCATCAGTAAAAAAGTGGAGCTGACCCTTAACATGCAGTTTAATTCTGCATGTCGCCATTTTTAATATTCTTTAAAGTTATATTTCTGACCTTATTAAGTGGTAGGCTATCACTTAAACATTCTCATCTGTCTACAGGTTCTGTGTGGAGAGTTGGATAGTGGGTCACGGAGCAGAGAACAACCCAGAAAGCTGCTGCGTTGCTGTGGGCAAGCCAACGGTAAGTGGCCTTCCTGTAAACCTTCTGATATTTCCAGGCTGCACTATGTCCTGTCCAGCACCAGTCTGATTTAATTTAAGAGCACAAAATCAAATATTATTTATGCTCTAAACACGTTGCCATACCACAGTAGCTAATGATTACCCTGCTGCAGTTTACTTAAGCAAGTTAAAAACAGCCGATCATTTCAATCATTTGAGCATATTTTCTCGACATATCTTCACCACCTCGATGAGAATTTCTATTTCTGTGCTCAGTTCTTGCTGGAACTTCAATCTAAAGCTGTATGTGTGGGTTTTAAAATGATTGATGATTCACTCTTTAACAAACACACCATTTACTTCTTGGACCAGGAAGAAAATGAATCTGACCTAATGTGAATTTGGCTTGTTGGTACTGGGTGATTTCATTTTATATCCTGCGTTTAAATGTATTGCTGGCTTTACCTTGTACGGGTTTGAATTGATTGCCTGATTTTCCACAAATTCATGTACAAGCCCATACAACCAGCTGAAGAACAAAGGTGATTCCCTACTACTGAACATGTCTGCTTGTTTCTGGTCTCGACAAGAAATATGAATGGCAAACAAAGGCAAATGTAAATGAAAGATGACAAGCAACCTTTCCTTTCCAATGGTATGTTGTGCTTCCAGCACAGTGAGTGTAGGTAGGACACTGGTTTCTAAGGGTGCTTTCACAAGCCAAAGAGTGAAAGTGATTATTTTAGTACAACAAACACTAAAACCGAGGAAAAGATACATTTTCTGAGTAGAAGCCAGGATTAATAATATTAAGACGTCTTGATAGAGACTAAATACAATGTTCCTGTAAAGTCGGCTAGGTCTTAGCATAGAAGTGCTAACGGTCGTTTATGATGTGCTGATGTGATGTTTTTATGTAGAAACATCTCCAACCTCCCCAGGTAACGAGTAACATTGTTAACACAACGTTTAACCAGGACGAGCTCCAAACACACAAAACCAGCCTGGAAATGAAGAAAATGCACTTCATGAAAGTCAATGGAGCAGGGCCGGATAGTTGTCAGAACCTGGTCTGATCTGGCCATTGCTACGCTGTGATAAGCCAAAATGAGTCTGAGGGGCAGGACTTCGTAAACAGTCAATTCACTACAATTGAACTACACTTTGGTTCACTTGGAAACGGTCTGAGACAACCTTTTGCAAGCCGCCTTGGAAAACTTATTGTGGTTCACACCAGATCACGAGACCAAACGAACCGCGACAGAGTTTTATTTTAAACTGACTTAATGTTGGCTTGTGAAAGCAATCTAACAAACAAGTGTCCATCTTCAATGTTGCTTTGGAGTGGTTAGTGGTTCTGTATTATATTGCCAAGATGTTGAAATGCCCAAATGGTTATTGGATGTCCATGATTGCAACTGGAGTTCTTCCCACAAAAACACTCAGCGAGGGAGTTTGCTGCTGAGTCACTGAGGTTACCAAAGTGAATCATAGCTACAATCAGTGCAGGTTTGGATTATCTGGCTTGGAAAGTGGATGTTTCCCACCTTTCATGGTGCTTTACAGCACTTTCTTTAAATGGTTCTATATGACACCATTTTAGGTTCTTCACCGTAGTGTAGTTTAGTTTACTGAGGAAAGCACCATTAAAGAGAACATCTAAAGCCATACAAGGCTTAAAAGGTTCTTTGTGTACAGCAGTACTTTAATGCACCTCGATCCATGCCAAAGAACCACTGAGGAACAAACATGTTTTTTTAATATGTCCATGTACATACAATGACAGGTAAGCAGAACGGTGTTCTTGTCATCAAGCTAAGGCAGCACCAATTAGTTTCATTTGTCAGGGAAGTTGTTATTTTATGAAATTGTGCCACATTAGACAACACATTGTGAAGACTTTATATAACGCAGCAACTAACAATGCCATCACAATACAGATCATGAGAGACAGCCAGTTATTATTGCTAGTGTTTTTTGTTTTTTTTGACTTGGTAATGTGCTGAGATGAAGTGTTACTGTATATCATGCACAATGAATTGTTTGGCAGGACGGTGTTGTTGTTTGTTGTTGTTGGCCATATCCACCTCCACCTGAGTCCTTCCAGAGACAATGATATTAGAAATTAGGTAGAAATTGCAGTCTTGGAGCATTTTAATATTACTGCCTGTCCCTCTGGCTCAGATTGAAATAAGACAAAGGACTTTAATGTCCTCTGCTCGCCCATGTTTGCAACTAATTGCAAATTGATTTGGAGAGCTGAAAAAGTTGTGATGCCGAATTGAAAATTATTTAGATTTTTAATATTTTTTTCATGTCAAGCTTTAATGAACACCCCCTCCTTCTCTCCCTCTCTCTCTCTCTCTCTCTCTCTCTCTCTCTCTCTCTCTCTCTCTTTTATCTTTTAATCTACAAGCTGGAGTCACGGTTCTCTTTGTAAGATGCAGAGTTGCTGTTTAAATTGCTGGTGTTTGTGCTTTCATGTAATGACTATTTTGCAACTACACCTGGCTGGCTGAACTTTATACTTGTACGGAGTCTTCAGGGGTCCACTTGGTTCCAGTAATTGAGACTCAACCTAGAAGTCGAGTCAGGCTAGGTACCATTTCTATTCCGTCTAATTAGGTCTCGGGGTCTGCGTGTCTTGAGTCAATGTGCCAGTCTGTGTAATACCTGGATGATTATGAGCAGATGTGCCTCCATGTGTGCATCATAATCATTGCAATGTTGTGTACTAGCATCATGCCACAGTTCTTATTCTCTCTCTTTTGGTCTTTTTGGTCAACTGCATTTTGAATTGGGTGTAAGCACCATTGGGTGGGGTCGGACCATTCTGTCCATTTCAGATTGGGTCTCTTTGTCATAACCACAATATTTCCATAACCATAGAAGCCATGTGCCAATAAGGGAGAATTTAAAATAATATTGACATTGGGTGTAATATAAGAAGATATTGTCGGACCTCATCTAGCATTTCCCCTGCTGGATTAATGATTCAGACTTACTATCCTCTGTATTCTCTGTCTTCATCCTACTCTTGTAATGCCAATGTTCACACCAAACACAAAGTGAATTTCACCTTGTGTTACTTTGACCGAAGGATTGTTTGTGTCTATTTGCGTCACTCATGCTAGACACGCCAGAGAAGAAAATACATCACGGCTGAAACCACCATGATTGCTGCTTTGTACATATTGTGAATTCCCAGATACGACAAGAATCCAAACTCCCTCCTGTCTGAGTTCATATCATCACCCAGAGGTGCTCGGTGAATTTCACCAAGCTGTATTCACTGGATCTAGCAAGACACACATCGGCTGGTTTACCACAACTGGATGAACCCAAAATAAACAATAAACAAAAGTCTGCCTGTCTGCAAGACAACAAGATGACAACTTTTAAAATGCTTGATTTCTGAATGGAGTCTGGATTGATGGCAGCTAGGCTATGCTAACATTGTAGCTGCTCCATCAACACTCCAAATAAGGTCATCTAGACATAAATAAAGCAACCTTGTTGTTTGGACCATAGACAGTCTCTGGTTTCTCCACTGGTCTGGTCTCTGGACTAATGTGAGCTAGAGGTCTGGGGGACCACAGACAGGAGACACGTGTTTCCTTCATTTAGGATTCAGTGACGTTGTGATGACAGGAGGGAATCTCAATGTTGATTGGCATTTGCATCACGCAATTTTCTCACTTGAGTTTAAACATTTCTCTCTTTAATATATTTTGCATATTCACATCAGTTTTCACGTTTTTGCATTGAAATAGAACATTTTTACATTTGGCATGAACATATCAACCCCTTCATGAAAGTATTTGTGATAAAACTGTCAATGTGCTTGTATGAAGGAGGCCAAAGACAAAATACAAGCTAGGACAGTGGAGTTCTGTACACACGTGTCAGTTTCTAGATGACTGCCAGAGGAGGTCTGCTTATACTAAGCCATTTGTCTCTTCCTACACACAGGCCAGACTAATCACACAGCTAGTCTCCATGTCCTCTCAGCCCCTAAGTGTTCCCCATTGCTGCCCTCCCTCTCCCCTCCCAAAACCTCCAGCACGATTCCCCACCACGGATTGTTTTACGCTTAATTTTGTTAGACTTAATGAGATTTCACTAATTAAATCTCCTCCTGGTTGGAGACCCCTCCCCTGCATTGCCCCCCTCAATTCCACTAACAATCACTCCCAGCCCATGGGGTGATTGCTTGTAGAGCTATATTAGACAAATAAACTTTTTCATGAAGAACAGAGGCAGTGGGTTGCACAAGGACAGGCCCGTGTTACTCTGTGGATTTCCAATTTCGCGCCAAGATGCTCCGCTGCACTTGTGATTGCCAATAGGTTTTCAGATCTGAGATGTCTTTGCATCGTAAAGATGAGGTGCTGATGAGTATGTCACTATTGGTAAAGTTCTTTATACCATCTCATTTTCGGTTTTTGGTGATATTTGTGAAATATTGCCTGGTCCTTTACATGCGTTGGTAAAATTTTTAAGTCAAAACAAATATCCTGTTCTAAACTCCTCGTACTGTATATCCCACCACCACCTTAATCATATATGGTAGCACAGTAGCCAAAGCTCGAAAGCAAATCCAAGTGACAGGACTTCACTGACAAAATGCACACATGTTCCAGATTCGTGTCCCTAATAATAATCCCTGCATTAGCTGTGTAGCAGCGCTAAAAGGGAAGTGCTGAAGGGTGGGACAAGCTCAGTTCAGTCAGGCCTTGGAGGTCATTGTTGACAGCAGCCGTTTGCCCTGCTATTGTAGACGACCCATTGGGACTCTCGCGCTGACTATTGTGGGAGCCAGCCTCCCGTTTCCCGTTTGAGCCCTGGACACCCGGTGCCAGCTCTGCTGCTCAGCTCTTCAGCCAAAAAGTCCATTATACTCTACTCTCCCTCCCATGCCTCTGTGGCCATTGTAGCCCAGACACACACACACACACACACACACCCCGTCACAAGGCCCTGCGCTGTGTTCCTCGGGTGGGCGAGTGGGCAGTGTGCCCGTTTCAGATGGGGGTTGCTTCCTTGATGAAGGTCCGTGCTGATCGGGTTTCTGCCACCTGTCATTCAGCTTAGGAGGCAGAAAAGGGGGCAACAGTGGTTGTGGGCGGTGGGAGTGAGGGGGCAGGGTAGAGTCAGGGGCTGATAGGAGAGATGCCATGGCAATCTGGCACCAAGCCTGCAGCCTGCTGTTGTTTCAGCACAGCCTCCCAGATTTCTCAAGAAGTCCTTTTAGTTCAGGCAGTGGCGGGTCCCCTGTTTGATCTAATAATAAAGTAATCCAATTTCACACATTGTAAAATTATTTTTCCATAAGATTATACATTTGAAGGGCCTTTGGATAGCACAGAGAAGAGAAAGCATTAAGCGTAGTTCGAGGCACTTCATGGCCTCTCAGGTCAAACCCTTTCTTAGAAAAGTCAATGTAGCTCGTAGCCTGTATTTATAATTGCTGTTGTATAATTTACGTGTAGCTTCTGTAAGTTATTTCATATAAGAGGGATTTAAATCATCATATATTCATCTTCATGCTCTGCTCACGCTGCAGTGACACAGCACTGCCCACTGATATCCAAACACACACCTCTTCCTGTCTCTCCATGTTGCTCTGTTAGCTAATATGATCCACAAACAGCGAAGTGCAGTTTTATTTGACCAGTATGGCTGACTTGTCCCCCAAAGTCTCATTTGATTGGATTATTTTCTTGTAAACACCACTGAGTTCAGCATGAGTCATCAAAGATTTGAAACTGTTTTACAGGAGAGAATTTGACGTAAATATACTCTGATACAGATTTTTTTTACACAATTCCCTGCATGTAACTAGACATAAATGAATAATTTCCACACAAACACAGGATAGTTTTTCACACCACATCCAATTACCTCTTTTCCAGACGTATTTATGTAGATTGTGACAACTGCCTCTGATAAAGCTGCACAATTTTTAAAGAACGTTTTTGATCCTTGGTTTATATACACATATGGCCATTTATTGACATGTTTTGGACAATACCTAAATCATGGGATGTTTGTTCAATGATCAATCGTGCAGAATTCTAAATGAGTCAAACTAATGAGGACTCACATTGATCATCAAGCTTTAACGTTGCTGCAACCATTTATTATTGCATTGGCAGACCAGGGCCAAGAATGTTGCAACCAGTGTGAAGAGTATTGTTTATTAAGAATAAATAATCTATTAAGTTTTATCCTGTTGTCCTGATAACTAACACACAAGCAAACAAACTGGACCAAACACATAACTTCCTTGGCGGGGGCAACAAAATAATATCACCTGCTGTAATTCATCTCAGGAATTCATCTGATAGACACAGCATGTTATTACAAATTGGATGCTGGTGGAATGCTGGCAGTAAAGTGTTTATGGCCTCATTTAGCCTCGCTCATGGAGAGAAATTCATTTGCCTTTCCTCCCGTCAGAGGAGCAGGTTCCCTCAGTTGTGATTTCAACCCTGCCATGCTGCTCATTCTTTGAGATTTTAGTTAAATCGAGCGTCCGGAAGTTCATATTAAACACAATTACTTTACAAATTGAGTTTGATGTAATTGTTGTAACATTATGTTGAGTAATGGTGTATCCCCTAAACTTTTAGCATTTTAGTTTATGGTCTTATCAGCTATGAAATCACGGCTGCCATTTTAAATTAAACATGGCAGCAGCTTGTGGAACATCCGCCTCTCCTCTCTAGGTTAGTACCACCATGTTTAGCAAAGAATGTGTCAGATCGTGAGACCTGTAGTCTGGCCTTGGTAATGAAATTATTCTAGTCTCTATTTTGGCTGCAGAATGGAAAATCTGACTTCAATCAAAGAACACTGGAAGGCAAACTGGCATGCAGCGACATACTCTCTCTGACCTCTCTCTTACATGAATTTGGGGTCACGCTTATGCTCTACATTATTAGCTCCACTGTGTGATCCCACGTTTCCGTGTACCTCTATGCTTAACCGTCGCTCTCCAACCAATCCATATCCATTTCTGCTTCACCCGGGCTCTTTACCCTACCAACCCTAATTGTAATTATGTTGATTTAACTTAGACACATGAGGCTCCCTCCCCGTCATCTGAATGGAAGCTTATTAGTTTGGATATTTTTTTAAATATTTATTTATTCCCATTTCTCAGGGTCCCTGTCGGCATTTCCAATTACTCTTGTCGTGCGGCTGTAATTGCCTCCATGCTAATGGCCGCCAGACAATTGTGCTAAATGAGGTGAGGCCGAGAGGCTAGGAGCCCGACTTCATTAAGAGCTAATGGGATTTTATAAGGGGGACTGAAGACCCAGCTCATCAAAAAGAGGGAGATGGAAGGAAAACAAAACAGATGGAGGGGGAGAGCCAAATCACCACTATTCTAACTTAGCCTGCTCCCTTTCCTGGCACTCTGATGAAAAAAAGAACAGGTTTCTCTAGAGGACAACGAGCTTAATATAGAGAAAGACAATAAGACTGGATAGTGGAAAAATAGACACACTGATGAACGGATAAGTGTGCATATTTCCTCTGGCTGTCCAGTTGAACATGAAAAGCAGCTATTTTTATTTGTCCCTGGCTCTTGGAAGCTGTTTTAAGGAAAGTATTTCATTTTTTTTTTTGGCAAAGTAACAGCAATGGTTATGAATACATTATATATTTTAGAAGTGAGTGAGACAGTCCAAACTTCCCACATAATTCACACTTCATTTAAACACACAGAGACTTAGATTGGTGCAAACAAGGATGGATGTCAATACATTTCAACATTGCTCCGACACAACAGGATGTTATGAGACCAAGGCAATAACAGATACTGTAAATCTGCATTTGGGTTGAAGGCCAGCCAAGGCCATCAGAAGCCCACGAGGTCATAAAATAATTCAGAGCTCTTAAATCTGTTATTGTGTTGCCTGGTGATGAATTCCACTTTAATTACGATAAAAATTCTTCCTCTTTTTAATCTTGTGGCTACAACCAAACGTGTGACAAGAGAAGAAACATGCTGTATAAATAAATAATTTGGGGTATTTGTCTTTGGTTTTGTATAACAGAAGAAAACTGAATCCATTCTTACAAGCATTTCATTATGTGTGCGTGCTTGAAATACAATGTCCAATAATTACAAAAACGACATGCGTTTTTATCTCTTCCAGAAAAGCTCAGTGCAGTCACGTTAACAAAGTTCTCCATTCAGTCCACCAAACCAACCCTTCACAGAAGTAATGATCCCGTACTGATCTGTCTGCCCTTGAAATGCTCGGATAGGCGGTCATCCATCTTGGTGAAATCGTTCTTTTCCCCACTGGAATATAGTTATATTGTGCGCTCTGCAGTTGCAAGATCAGGTTTCCAGTACTTAAATGTGCTGCAACATTTTAAAGCGGACACTGTTTGTCTGCCGTTGGTTTCAGCCCAATGGCCTTTTTGGCTCCTGTAGACGTGTGGCCTGCCAAATTGTATTACACGCCGAATAAACTGACGTGTTCACCTATGAGAAGTGTACATTATAGAGTCAATGGGGTAATAGATACTGTAAAGTGGTGTACTACTACCACAATCCTGACTCATGTGTCTGCTCGTCTGCTTATGGAAGCATGGGAGATAATCTGTGTGTTGCAGCTTCATGGGTGTCAACTTTTGGTTATCGTTATGTCAATATTTTTTCACATTTTGCACTATTGACAAAGACAACTTTGAGCCAACATTTGTGTTGTATCACCAAACCTGTCATTCAACAGTATAAAATAATGTCACATACAAATGGCAGATTCCCCTTTAATTTAATTAATAATACCAGAATACAAATGCTGGTATGTATTTTGTGAAGTTATAAAATAAGAGGGCATTTGACTGACACACACAGGATGAGACTCTGAGATGTGTTGGTCCTATGACATATGAATAAAAAACATGTACAGATTTGAAATATGGCACTAAGTAAAACATATTGTATTTATTCCTTTTCTATCAAATATAAAAAAAAAACATTTCATTGGTATTGCTTCAAAAACAGCTCATGGTCAGCTGCCTCTACTGTGATCAACATTGTGATAACCTGTTTTCTGTTTAGTACCTTAAATATGTGTTAAAAGTACAATTGTACTCATAATACTGTTAATAGAGTACCACCAGTACTGATCTCAAGCCAGACTTGAACACCTTAAACTATGTCTAAACATGTTTCAATCAAAACTGAGGGCCACATCCATAGACTGGAAGTGCATGTAGTCCTCATGACGTCACCCACTGTTCCGTGGACTACAGTTTTAAAGCCTCAAGTTCGGCATTTTGGCCGTCCACATCTTTTAATTTTTGCAACCAGTGAAGGAAGTGACCATATTTGGACTGTGGAGGAGCGACGGGTGGATCGGATGCACACAAGCAGCAGAGCGGCACCCCGAGCAGCAACCTTACTGGATCTGGATCCATCTGGGTTCTGTTGTTAAGCTGCTCACAAAGTTAGCTTCATAATTCAAGGTCAACTTGACAGCTAAGTGTTGAAGTCGTCTTAGTAGCTAACTGCATTGGTAGCGTGGTAGCGATAATGTCACATGGTAGCCTCACCCTATAGCATCACCTGCATTATGGTCTATTTGACTATAAATGGACCATAATGTACTAAATGAACATCATGCTGGATTGAAGAAGACTTGATACTAGGGATTGAGACCATAAAGTCATGTTGACACTGAGATAATAAATCAGGAGAGTGTCATTTTCTCATAAACTTCCATGCAATCAGACGTCTTTTTCCACCCGCTGATAGCCCGCAGAGGAAATGCAAGTTTAACCACTTAAAATGTTGCTACCTGCTAACATCCCTTAAATATGTGTGCTTCTCCTTTAAATATCCATATTCAGGTGTGCTATAACGTTACATTAAGTATGGAAATGTTGAGTTTATAAAGCAAAGGAGTCCAAAGAAGAATGAAAGTAGCCATTAAGCATCGGGAGCTGAAAGCAGATTACATTTGTAGTAAAGTCAGTCAGGTCTTTATTGCGCCGAAGGAATCTCCTGTTCTTTTCCACAGACTTTTTTTGAAGAATCCACTAAGTAAGGCAGATGTGTCTAATCATTGGGGCTGCAGGCTGTTTTTGTCCCCTAAAATGTCTCGGCCGTGCTGATGGTGGGACGACGATTGTGGTTTAAGACTCAGGCCTGGTAGGAACAGCTGTCCTACAGCTGCCATCTCTCCTGCTTCTTTTTTTTTTTTTTTTTTTTTTGTGGGGGGGTGAAAAACAGTCCCAAACCTCCTGGGTCAGAGCCCTGGTATGGCGGTCTCCCTGGCAACTGGAGCTGAGACTGTGGTGGTGTGTATGTGTATGTGTGTACAGTGTGTGTACAGTGTGTGTGTGTGTGTGTGTGTGTGTGTGTGTGTGTGTGTGTGAGTGGGGGGAACAATCTGGCCAGTGAGAAGCAGAGTACTGGGGGTTCAAGCTATCCTCACTTTAGCTGCATCTCTCTCACTTCAGAGACTCCTGACATTCAGTGTTTACCTGAGACAACGGGGGACAAGCTGTGCACAGAGCGTCACGTCCCCCCGTCCCCCCACAAACAACAAACAACCCCATTCAGAATGACATGATTAAGATTCTGTTTCTCCTGCTTTTCCTCTAACTAAGCCCAACACAAGGGAATGTGAAGCTCCCCCAGCAAAGCAACATGTTGAGAAAGGGGGGGAAAGGGGAAGGAGGGGGTGGGCAGTGAAAAGAGGAGAATGTGAGTTTAGAAAGACAGAAGAGGGAGCGAATGAGAAAGAAGATGGGGGGATGGAGAGGAGAGCAGAGGGCTCTGGAGATGGAAAAGCGGGGAGGACAGGGGATGAATGGGAGAGGGAAAGTGGATATGTGGAGATACTTGGCTTTGGCCCCATCAAAATAGCGGTTGTCATGCTAACTCAGCCCTCCCTCCTTTTCTCTCTCTGTCTCTCAGACACACACTGAGACTCTCTTTCACCTTCACACTCCAAACCTCTCAGCCAGTGTCTAATCACAGAAATCTGCTTTTACATTGAAAAGCAGTGTGTTGTCTCAGAGGAGTTATGCACAATTACACTTTTAAGAGGTAAAACGTATTTTGTCCTCTAGAAACTTTTGCAATGACTCAAAAACGCATTAACTTTTATGCAGCAGGTCATTTGAAAGTTTTAATCAGTGCTGTTATTTTTTGTTTTTGTGTTTTTTATTTGACTTCTTTCCAAGCTGCCGTTGCCTACTACTTCCAGCCAATGTATATTGATACAGTGGTTGCCCAATCCAGACAATTATCATCTACAGTGTATTCTCACACTTAAACTTCAAATTATAGCGCCCACCAACCTTCTGCGCAAACACATTTGATGAAACAGCCTGAGTTTGTGTTGTGTTGAGTGAGAAATACTGTACAGTCTATTACAATAAGCTCACAAGACAAAAGCCCAGTAACAGGTGTTAGCTGTGACACATGAGCAGTTACTGTGTATTGGCTGATCAAGGTGTGAGGGGAGTGTGTGTGTCTGTGTATGTGAGTGTGAATGTGTGTGTGTGTGTGTGTATGTGTGTATGTTTTAATGGAAAAGCTTCACAAAGTTTGATGCAAATGGAAATCTTCAGTGAGTTATAAAAGTATTTTTAAAGCAATATTTTTTTGTTAGCTTGAATCTGCCACTAAGGTCATATTTAGATGTACATGTATGGACACATTTTAAACATCAATTAAAACCACCTGAACCTGAATTCATTAAAACTAAAGTATCGAGTCTGTTTTGAAAATGTAAGTAGAAAGTACAGATATTTGTTTTAAAATGTTGGAGAGTAAAAGTAAAAAGTCAGAAAAATAAATACTCAAGTACAGATACTAGAAAATTCTCCTTTTCACAAAGTATTTGTACTTCATTACCTCTACAAAATTCGAGTACTTCACTGTGGTTTTCTCATTGAACGTTTTTGTGGGAAGATATTGGACGTATATTAGCATTTAAAACACAAACTTGGATGAAAACATGAATAACTAATTAAACAATGAATCCAGTGGGTGAACCGTTGCTTAATGATTTAACGTCCGTCTAGAACAAATCATTGTTTGTGATATTTAATGTCGGGTTCGTACATCCTCAGACTGAATCCACACAGTGTCTTGATGCTTTGAGCGCTAGTGCACAAGTCAGGGGAAAAAAATATGTAGTCAAAAAGCCTTAATGGATTCATATATTTGCAGCAGTAGATATTCTCTGCTTCTTCTCTGTACTGTAAACATCAAATACAAGAGATACAGAGAAATCTTTGAAGGTGATGTTTCTTCCTCTTAGTCACAAGTGGGCCAGTTTTTGCCACCCGATGACAAGGAAAACACCAAACAGAGGGGCTGGACATTGTTTCCATAGAAACAGACCTCATGCGAAAAGGTCACTGTCAGAGGTTTTTCTTGGAAAAAGGCAGAAGGATTATAGGGGGGGGGGGGGGGGGGGGGGGGATTCAGACGAGGGGAAAAAACAGTTTTATTATTCATTTTTATACATTCTTCTTTACCCTGAACGAATATTCTAACAATGATAAAAATGTAGGATTTAAATAGTGCAATTACATGGCTGGGAATGGTGAGAGCCCCCTCTCTTTTTTTATTATTATTTCTTTATTCTCTTTTGAAGTCGGGAATTGAAAAGGGAGAGTGGTCGACAGGCTGTGCGATGCCTGAGCTTTGTGTTTCGGTGCAGATACGTCGCCTGCCTGCCCCCTCAATCACTGGCAGTTCCTTCCTCTCTCCCCTCCCTCTCAAGTCGTTTTAATTAAGTCAGTCTCACTGGCATGGTAGGCAAAGATAATTGGAGAGGGTTTTTGGATGCCATTTACTCTAAATGGCGCCTGTTTCTTCCCATTCTCTCGCTTTTTCTACACTCCCACAGCTTCTCCCGCCACCCCTCCCCTCCCACTCCTCATCTCCTGGCAAGGAGTTACCTATCTTCCCTTTCCTTCCCTTTTTCTCTGCTTCCATCTCATATTCAAAAGTGAAATATGGATTAACTTCTTCTGTGTGGCTGAGGGGACGACTTCCTGTGAATTGCAAATTTTGGCCAACACTGCAATTTATTTGAAATGGCAAATCAGGCAAAGCAATTTAGTGGGAAATAAGGAGGTTCTTTGAACTTCCCTCCTTTTGAAAAGTTTGTTTTCTCATCGGATGGGGAGAATCTGCTGAGAAAAACCTTATAGGAACGTCTATCCCATGCTTTAATGGAAAGAGTACAATCCTAAAAAACAAGAAGGGCGTTGATCTGAGTTTTTATTTGCATGAATGAGGTGTTTGGGAATGCTTTGAAATTCTTCAGGCAATGTAGAAATTGCATGTTGTCATTGAAGTTCAGAGTGGTATTCATGTTCCCCCATTACTTCCATATGTCTAGAGTAGTTACTAGAGAGTAGTTTGTGTTTGTCACTGACCAACTTGTGTTATAATGCACTTCAGCACGCTAGCTCTAAATCCACATGGACTGTGTGTAGTAACATCGTAGGAATGTGCAGCACATAAAGTGTATCATGTAACCGATGCATGATTGCCTAAACACAGTGAAAGGCGGAAGTACATGTGTCCATACTAATCCATGTTAGCAGCACCGCCAGTGTTTCAGTGGTCTTTGCAGTATGTCAACTGTGTGGGATTTGTCAGTGTGTGTGAGTGTTAAGTGTGCGTGTGGGGCTCCCTCTATCAATCAGGTAGGGCCGGGCCCTGCTGCTGAAAGGGGGCTACAGTGGGCCACCCATCCAGTCAGGCGCTCTGGGGAGATCCAGTGTCCTTAGTGCCTTAATGCACTCCAGATGTCCCTTCAGCCGAGAGAGAGAGGGGTGGGGTTGGGTGGGGGGGCAACAGAGAGAGGGAGAATGTGAGGCTGTAGTACCTCAGTGTAGACCTTGATCTGGCTCACGGACTATAGCTCTGGTTTGTTAAGGGGGGTTGATGTCGAGGCACCTGCAGTTTGGCGTATTTGTGATAGCTGAAGAGTTTTTCCACCATTTAGCACCTGAAGTGTAGACATTGTTCTTGTTTCTCATGTGTTTAAACATCTTTGTGTATTGCTTTGGAGTCCTGTGTCTACTGTACCATGAGCAGCAACCTTACTGGATCTGGATCCATCTGGAGTCTGGTGTGAAACTGCTAAAAAAGTTAGCTTCATAATTCAAGCTTAACTTTACAGTTTGAGTAAACTAGAGAGTGAGACCTTAAACACATGTTTACAATGTTAACTGAGATAATAAATCAAGTGAGAAGTAGGGTAATTTTCTTATAGACTTCTATGTTATCGGACTTGCAACCAGAGGATTTGCCCCCTGATGGACAGCAGAGAGAATGCAAGTTTCAGGCACTTCAGTCTACTTTTCAGAACTAGAGGTTGCCACCTGGGTGGAAGCCATTCATTCTTAAATGTCTCTGTGTTCAAGAAGCATTGTCTTTAAAAATCATCAGAGATAATACAAAATTGGTCATAGCAGCATACCCATTATTCCTTTTGTTCCATTTCTGGTTTTGTCTTTTTTTTTTAAAGAGTGTTTTTTAACTGGTTATCTCAGTTGAGCACTCATGAAGGTTCACCAAACACTCCTTCATCTCAGACTCAAGTGGATCAGATTCAGTTTCACTTCTCAACCTGTAGTTGGAGCTCCGGCGGGAGGTGAAGAGCTCAACACCCGGCAGCAGGCCGGTCCCCGCTGGGAGCCGACACCACGCTGCTGGAGGACCAGGTCTTATTGCTGGGCCCACTGGAGGGAAGGGAGACACAGGAGAACCAGAACCAGGACTGAGTAGGGCAGTAAAAGGAGAGGTATTCTCAAGGCAATCTGATGCTCTGAAACGCTACTGCTTTTGTCCACAGAGACAACCAAAATAAATGCAAAATGAAAGTTCCTCATAGTAGCTTTAACTTGTTGTCACTACTGCAGGCTCACATGTTGTTAATTGGTTCACATAACCTTTCTCACAACTGGGAACACACATCCAAAATTATTTGTTGACATATGACATGACATCTCCGCATCCACTGCAGATATTGTGCTAAATGACAATGTGTTAACCTCACACATGGTTCAACTAGCTTGCAGCGTGCTACTACAATAGGCCGATTTTTCTATGAAGTAAAATTGCAACAGCACTGATCAGAACAATGATGCAGCTTATAAAAAAAATAGTATATAGTATCATAGTGAATCAACTTTTCTTCTACTGGAGCCAAAAGTCTCCCATTTTCCACACTGCATTATCCCATCAAGATCACTGTCAAGGCCTCAAATAATGCAGCTCACAAGCTAATTTAGCTTGTAGTATAAGTAGAGGGATAGTCCACACAGGGAGGGAGGGGAGGTGGACTCCAGGAGACTGCTGTCGGTGTCCCGTGTCAAACTGAAACTAAACGTTGACATTTTGTCACATCAGGCATAAATAACTAAAATGGTGTTAGTGCCAGTGAGTCATGTGACTCATTTGTAGCTTGTTAGTCAGCTTGAAGTTAATGCCAACCACACTCTTTTCTATCCATACACTGAGCGATAGCCACGAGGCCACGCCTCACACAGATGATACCCTCTACTCCTTGCATTGGTTAGATTTACTGGAAGGGAGGGTCCATGAATGGTGGACTCATTAAACCCATTATCTCTTGTTTGCTTGATACGTCCTTCTACTTCGGCCACATACTTTCTTTTCTCCTCAAACAACTCCTTTACCTGCAGCATGAGCCGGCATGCTACCTCTGGACTTTCCTCCATTTATTTTGAGCTCCTTTACCCACCCACCCTTCTTCCACAGCGCCTTCTCCTCCCTTCCTCTCTTGCTTATGTGTCTTATCCCCTGCTGTCCACCTCTCTGTCCGTCCTTCCCTGCCATGCACGCTCTACTCTTCTCCCCATGGTATTGCAGGGGAAATTTAATATGGGTTTGTTTGGTGTTTCCAAGAATTCCATTCAGCTGCCGGCTCTCTTTGCCCCCCGACACTAAGACAAACAGAGTGCTGTGCAGCCAAGAGCAGCAAACACCACTGGTGTCGGCCTCGTTATTTGGTTTTCACATTCAGTGGCCTTTTTCAGTGGAAAAAACTGGCGGGGAACTACTACATTGCACAGATTTACTAATTTTACAACATTTTCCACACAGTGTGACTCAAGTGATAATCGTTAACTTGGTGTTATACTGATTCCCTGTTAATATGTGCTGTTAGTTTGGGTTGCTATGTTTGCCATATTTCACTGTGTTGTTGTGCTGCTTTCGTGTTTGGTAATCTTTGTGTTTTTGACCGGGTAACACACAGGCATCATCTCTGACAAGTTAAAAACGAGCCATTTTTCCCTGGAGAACTACTCCATTATATTTTAACCAGCGGTTTATCGCAGTATCCTGCAGCTGGTGGGAACTAAGGTGTTTCATCTGAAGTTGTTCTTCAAAAGAAAGTTTTTCACCTTGGTGCTGGAGGAGATAATCCACATCGTTTGTGGTGACGACAGCTTTTGTCGGCGGATGTGGCTCAGAGGTTCAGCGGGTCGTCCTGTAATCAGAAGATCGGCGGTTTGATCTCCGGCTCCTCCAGTCCGCATGTTTAAGTGTCCGATGTTTAAGTGTCCGAGAAACTCAGAGAACCCCAAATTACTCCTGAACAATGTGTCTGTGAATAGACCTGAGAATAACTCCTGATGGGCAGGTGGCACCATGTAGGGCATCAGTGTATCAATGTGTGTGGCATGAGCCAATCCATTTGGCTTCTTTTTTTTATTGCCAATAAAAAATGGATTCAATTTTCCTGTAATTGTAGAATAATTCTAAATAAATAAACACAGCAACCAAATTTTGCATCTGGCTCCATATGACTTTTTTAACGTGAAGCTGTTCACAAAGTTAGCTTCATAATTCGAGGTAAACTTTTCATCTAAGTGTTAAAGTCATCACATGGTAGCCCCACCCTAAAGCATCCCCTGCTTTCTGGTCTGTTGGACTCTAAATGGACCAGAATGTATTAAATGAACATCATGCTGGATTGCAGAAGACTTGAAACTAGAGATTGAGACCATAAACTCATGTTTACAATGTTTACTGAGATAATACATCAAGTGAGCACTAGGGTCATTTTCTCATAAACTTCTAGACAATTGGACTTCTCTTTGTCGAGTTGCCCCCTGATGGCCAGTAGAGAGAATGCAGTTACAACCAGACTTACATACACTGGAGGTCGCCGCCTGGCTCTATACATTATTAAACATAGAAAGTATAGCAGTCTTATTTTGATGGTCTCTAAAAAGCTTGTGACATATACAATAACCACATTTAGTCGTATCTCAACGGCATTTTCTTTTTCTGAAATTCACACAGTATTCCATACATGTAGAACACCTACTGGTGTTACATACAAATATAGCCATATGCATAAGATGTTGGACCGTTTTGCTGCAGGTAACATAGCCGTTCCTCTATTAAACCAAGGAGCCAGATGTCTCCTCTTCACTCCCTGCTTTGCATGCTCAAAGAGTCTGATGTGTCATTAGCTTGGCTGGGATGCAGACTTGTCGTACATGCCAGTCTGCTCATTCATCCTCTGCTTCTGCCTGGCCTCGAGCAGCTCTTTGACTCGTCCCTCCAAGACAGACTCAGCACCCTGCCCTCCCAAACCAGATCTCTGCTAACAGTCAAGTGGACACCACACGCACACACACACACACACACACACACATGGAGAGAGCCACCCAACAGCCCTTCTCATTAATCCCCCACCACTCTCCTCAAATATTCCCTTCTGCTGATCTCATTGTGAGGGAGTGGAGCGTATGTATTGGTGGTGGTGGGCTGGTGCAACAGGGCCTTCTGCAGATGCCGGGGTCCATTTAGTGAGATTTCACTTTCAGTTTGATAGAACATTTCCAATGTTCTGCATATTTACACCTAGGAGTTGAGGCCATGCAGCCCTGAGGGATGTGCTGCAGAAGCAAGTTCAACTACCTGTCTGAAGAGGCAGGTCTGAGACTTACTATGCAGTCATTGTCTTATATTTGAAACTGTGCCACCAAAAGCTACACATTTTTAATCAAATGAAATAGAGACATAATTGCTGTACATGGAAATTGTAGCTATTGTTTTGGTGGATGAGGAATCTGTCAACTCCCACAGAAGTGTGAGCATATAAAATGGCAATTTCAAGTTGAACCTCTCAGGTATAGTTAGTATCTTTAAAGTAAATAGCCAATTTATCTTGAGTAGTGTGTTCATTTTATGTCTTCAACCCAAGATGAATCCATCATTTCTCAATAAGCTCATGTTATGTAGACTATAAAAACCTGAATGTGGCATCTGCTAATCAGATGTGTATGTGTGTCCTTGGACCCGTTGACTGTTTTTCACAGCTGTGTTCCCATGGTAACATTCATCCTATTTATAAGTCTAAGATCTGGATTTAAAGACCATCTAAAAATTAGATTGCTAACATGCTATTGTTAGCATGCTAATAAGTAAAGATGCTAAATTGTACGTACTAAATGCCACCAGCTTTGTGAGGTTGAGGTAGACGCTTAAACCTTAGTTAGCTCAAAGCATAGCTGAAGTTAAGTTTAGCAAAGTCTGACAGAGCAACCTTGTCTCCAAGAAATAGTTTTTTACTCATTTGCAAATGCAAATTCATTTTGGGAGACTTGTGTGTTGTTTTTTTTAGCAACATAATAGGGTAACGTTTTTAATGAGTGTACATGCAAAGCTGAAATTAACTGAACGAATCAGCAAACAAGTTTTTTTTTCTCCCAACACTACCTCCTCTTTTGCGATACAGTATCCATTTGTGGCAACAAAAACACAATTAACATTTTTATAGTGACGTGTAGGCACTCAACAATTTTGTTCTGGCAACAAAAGCACTTTGGTTAAGGTTATGGAAATATGGCGGTCTTGCTTAAATATTAAAAAGTCAATATGTTGCCCAATAAGCAACATTTTTTAGTAAATTAACATTTAATCAAAACCACATTCTTCTCTTAATCTTAACCACAGTTCTTGTGTTGCCAAAACCGAACCGCATGATTCATTTAGGACGTGAACTTCAGTCTCTGGTGGCAAAATCCTGCTCTTTGAACTCACCATTCATTCCCCTCTTCCCTACAAAAACATAGCACTTCCTTCACTCACAAAAATATCACCACTGACATAATCCAGCCAGCAAATATGTTTCCATCAAAATGTAAATGTATTTTCTACAAGACGGGGTCGGCCAAAGAGCTTCGCAGATGAGCTGATTATGTGGCGCCACCCTCAGGACAATCGTACAACCTTTGAACAAGTAGCAGTAAGCCTCGAAGAACATGTATTTAATGAACAATGAAATGCATGAGCGGGGTCGGAGTTCTCCAGGTGATACTGACAAAAAGGGGGGGGGAAATGTTTTACATTTTGCTTGGGTATACTCGAGACGCTGTTCAGTGTGTATGCGCGGCGCTAACACGAGACCACAACTACAGCCTCGAACACAACCACCACCTCTCTGACACGGGGACGGTAAATGGTGTGGCTGCACTTTACTCATTGCAGGATTATTGCTTTATAGTAATATGATATTATGAGATGATATTATATGTGTAGTCTACTGGTTCCATCAGATAATGTCAAATCTACTATGTGTGGTCACAATACTGCAGATTTGAGATGAAACAGGAATAGTTTGTTACATAAAAACTTGAAGTTTTTAGGAGTGACGCATGCGTTGGAGGGATATGGATGCTAGAACCAGAATTATTTACGGAGGTCATTTCTGCCCTCTGTCTTTATGCTGTGTAGATTTGTCTCTTTTTAAGAAATATTCTATGGAAGTAATGTATTCCCTCATTCTGTGAAAGATGAACTTGTGCAGAGTTGATACTTCATCAATTGCACACTTGAACTACTGTTACTCATATCTTTGCATAAAAGGGTACATTTACTGGACTGTATAATTTATTCTGTGTAGTCATATGTTAAAGTGAATATCCTGTGTCAGTCAGTAGCTAAAGTTACCAGAGTGACACGGATGGCACTCACTCCCTGTGATAAGGAGGTATCTTAAAAAAAAAAAAGAAGGAACCTTGCAGATACAACAGCAGATAAATGGTAGATAAACGGCACAATGTATGTGGCAGCAAACATGACAGTAGAGGAAGAGGAGGAGTGAAGTGGTGGTGGTGGGCGGGGGAGCGGAGCAGAGCAAAGTGTCGGGAAAGGATTCAGCAGGAAACTCTTGGAGATTACATTTCCTCTCCATGAGCTCGGCCGTTCCAATTTCAGCTCAAATTTTTTCTACCTTCAGTGTTCTGATGGTTATCAGCTTAGCAGAGGAAATGCTCCTCCTGTGTGTGTGTGTGTGTGTGTGTGTAGGTGTGTGTGGACCGTGGGACGCAGACACTCGGCCCTGCACCACCTTGCAACATTAAAAATGCCTTCGCTTCTAAGCTTGGAGGCCGAACACAGCTGAATGGATTACAAGGTCCATGTGGCACGACATGTGTTTACGCAGCTACATATTTCATACTAAAACATCCAGGAGTCTCGTTGAAAAAACAGGATGTTCTTCAGGTTTGGTTTCACTGGAAGGGACCGGTGACACTTTTAATCAAGACATAATGAATGAAGCTATATATCCATAATGTGCTGATGAACTTGTCTCTTATCATCTGGAGGATGAGACGGTGAACTCCCGGGTCGTCTCATATGACCCACAATTCACTCCGACCTTGAAGGATGAAGCCTCAGCTTTACTCTCCACGAGGACAGACCCACGGACGTGAGCCGACGCGGAATCTTGACGAGAAAACGCTTGGATTTTTATACGCCTCGCGGCATTGTAAGACTCATCAGAGTTCTCCATTTTCTCCACCCATCAACGTCCATATGCTTGAAAATGTTGCATGTACACAGGCTGTGCATGACCCACTGCGTATGATGGTATGGCATCACTTTGGCCATACCAGTATTCACTCACCCATCCAAGGTCCAGGTGTATAAAAGCAAGCACCTAGGCATTTTGTTTCTACAAACATCTATGAAAGAATGGGTCGCTCTCAGGAGCTCAGTGAATTCCAGCGTGGTACTGTGATAGGATGCCACCTGTGCAACAAGTCCAGTTGTGAAATTTCCTCACTCCTAAATATTCCACAGTCAACTGTCAGTGGGATTATAACAAAGTGGAAGTGATTGGGAACGACAGCAACTCAGCCAAGAAGTGGTAGGCCACGTAAAATGACGGAGCGGGATCAGCGGATGCTGAGGCACATAGGTCGCCAACTTTCTGCAGTCAATGGCTATTGACCTTGTCACAACCCGGCTCCAATGCTGTGCCAAAATAGGAAGACAAGCACAAGCTGGCTACTAGCAATTGGCATTTATTGGCCCCAGAAACATAAATCAACCAAGGCAAAATGTGTAAAGATCAGTATCAGTCATGAAAGCATGTATGAGTGTGTGACAACAGAGGTGTAGATCAAAAAGAAACCAAGAAACCATGCTGCCATCAGGCCTGCCGGTGAGCAGAGATCGGTTCCCCAGAGAGGCCGTGTACAGAATGCGGACAGACTTTGTAGGCAGAGCACACTGGCCCAGGTGTAGCTCATGCAGCTGACGACCCTCCACTCAGCACCTGCAAAGCACAGTCTACAAGGAACAGGGACACCTAGTGCCTGGGAAGAGGGATCGTCACAACCTCCAAACTTCATGTGGCCTTCAGATTAGCTCAAGAACAGTGCGTAGAGAGCTTCATGGAATGGGTTTCCATGGCTGAGCAGCTGTATCCAAGCCATACATCAGCAAGTGCAATGCAGGTGTAAAGCACGCTGCCACTGGACTCGAGAGCAGTGGAGACGCATTCTCTGGAGTGACGAATCACGCTTCTCCATCTGGCAATCTGGTGGACGAGTCTGGGTTTGGCGGTTGCTAGGAGAACCGTACTGGTCTGACTGTACCACATGTAAAGTTTGGTGGAGGGGGATTATGGTGTGGGGTACCCAGAAGAGTTGAAGCTGTTATAGCTGTAAAGGTTGGACCAACGTCATATTAAACCCTATGGATTAAGAATGGGATGTCACTTAAGTTCATATGCGAGTCAAGACAGGTGAGCACTTTTGGCAATATAGTGTATTTAGTTTCAGTTTAAGCTCTGTCAGTTGGTCAATCCACCATTAAGGTCCAGACTGAAGATATATTGGCACGAAACTCCTCAGCTGTACTTTGTGTTTAGTGCTAAATGTGATTGTGCTAACATGCTAAACTTAGATGGTGTAGATATTGGCATTGTCATTATATGTCAGTGTGCTGATGTTAGCATTTAGCAAGTACAGTTTCTGTATTATACAGAGTTGCTAGCATGACTCTATACTGGTTGTCAAAGAGGACGAAGAGTAATTTCCTCAAACAGCTTGGCGGTGTGCAAACACATCACACATACCCTTCTCCCATCAAAATGAGTGTGTTCATGCAGGTTTTTTTAAACATAGAAAAACAGGCTTACAGTTAATAGGTGATAGATTGGCCCAGTGAAAATGCAATTACAGCAGTTGCTATATGTACAGTGTGTGTGTGTATATATATATCCATTATCTGACTACATACTTTAATAAATTGTAATACTATCCAAATCGCTGTTGTATCCACTTCAAAACACGTCACATTCCATGGCATCAGAAAAGGGCTGATTACAGATGGATGCTATAAATGTGTGTGACTTCTTTTTTTCTCTTTTTTTCTGCTTAAATGTCCAGTGGAAAAGGGCAATACATGAGTGAAAAGTATATTTGTGTATTTTTGGCAGCAGGACGGAAAAAAAATGTATCCACGTTCTACTAAAAATCATCTCATCCGTGGTTCTCTGAGCCTTTTGAAACCATACAGTCACTGTTAGAGTGCTATTTTTGTTGGTGGAGGGGAGCAAAATGTTGGCACTCTCCACCTACCGCATATACCCGCTTCCCAGGAGTGTGTGTGTGTGTGTGTGTGTGTGTGTGTGTGTGTGTGTGTGTGTGTGTGTGTGTGTGTGTGTGTGTGTGTGTGTGTGTGCCTGTATGAGTTTGTGTTTGTTTTAGGAAATGATGCAGCACCACTTTGTGTAAATTTAACCACGACAGAGCTGAAACAGAAAGCCGTTCACTGAAGCAGGTCCGACAACCATTTGGTCGGCATGTTGTGTATGTAGTGGAGCGTGTTCTTCTTATCACGTTCTGTGAGGAACATGCTGCAGTGTAACCCTAACCCTAGAGGAAACAAACATCTATGCTGCTATATTAGAGCTGTAGCCAATGAGAAGCTGGTTTTACTGTAATGAGTGCTCACTCTCATGTTGTGGCATTTTAGCTCACAGCATCACTGTTCAAATGAAGGGGTCTATTGATGATTGTGCCACAGGAATCAATCATATAATCGCATTGCACTGATTTAATCAATTCTCCAATTTCCATCTGATGTAAAGTATGATATTTCATGCACATGTTTAGCTCTCTTGCCCTTTTATTCACCCATCTTCTGACTATCCAATCCAATGTCTGCACCATATCAAGCTAGGAAGATACAGCCTGGAATGTGTTACTGTAGCTGGAAGCACCGCTTACCCATATTTGATATGAATAGTTATTCAAAAACACAATAATTAAAACGGAATGAAAAACAAAAACATGTTAGCAGTTTATATGGTATGCACTGTTAAATGATTCTTGATTCCAGAGGCATGGTGTCAAATGTGTTGTTGTTCTTTTCATGGTGAAAATAATAACAACAATCGGTGCTTTGTGTGTAAATATTTAAATGTTATTTAAGACAATTACAATTAAGCACCATTGTATTGCAGAAACATGTTAAAACAATTATAAGTCAATAAGTTGATTTAGGTTTTGAATGTTTAGTTGTTTGCATTTTAATTGAAGAGGCTAGAATAGAAATAGAGCCATTAATATTAACTTTATTGCTTTTCTTTTCTTACTTACTAACTTTATTATTGAGGTTGAAAAATCTGGTACCCCTTGATTCAGATGATTAAAGATAGTTGAATCATTTACCTGCAGCCTGGATATTCCTTTCATCTTTGTCTTATATGTTTAGCCTCCCCGGAAAAAAACTCACCTCATTACCAGAAGGGCTTTTAGCTATGCTAATAAGGTTATTTGCATGCAAACCACTTGTCCCTGGGGAATTACAAAAATGTTCCACTCTACTGTAGTTTTACCACCATCCGTTTTACTGGAGACTTTAATCTGATTTTTAAAAGCAGGAAGGAACACAATCAAACCGGAATCTGTAATATCCAAACAAACATTTGCATAAATACAAAGAAAACAAGAATTGCAGTCAGATTGGAGCACATTGTCAGCAGTTAGAAAGAAAGCGATGAATCTCGCAAACTGCCATACCCGAGGGAATTCCCTGTGTCTTCATTATGGCTGTGGGGCATATTTGAATATGTGAAGGGCGTTCATTAAGAAGTTCAGTATGAAAAATAATCTGGAAAGGTTATAGATATAAATTCAAGTAAAGAATGTCATTGGAAATTGATAAGGACGAGTCAGAGAACCCTTTGAGTGATGTCAGCCCAGCGAGCGAGAAGAAAACACGCCAAAGGTCATGTTTAGCATCGTGTTGACAATGATGATGCAGCGTATTTGTTTTATTAAAAATGAGCACGCCCCCCCCCCCCACTGAGCCACTGAAGTGTGAAGTTACCTTGTGCAGATTGAACCTTGTGAGACCAGAACAAATTCTGAGCATTCCAATTTGTTAATCGCTGACTGTGGCTTGTGATCATGTAATTCATTTCTCCCTCGCTCACAAGTTGGTTGAGATTCACACTGTAAGCAGCGTTGTGTTGAGTGTTTATGGGTGAGTTGCTTTCTGCTAAATGGGAACATGCTCAGCCAGGTGGTGACCACAGAAGCACTCACTTCTTCGTTGGTAAAACTAAAACACTTCCAGGACGTTGCAGAGATATGATGTCACATAAACGTCTCTCCTTCAACCTCTCGACACAAAACCTTTCAAACGGCCTCCGTTAGTCTGTTAACAGCCTTCACACATTGGAGGCTTTTTCTCCTCCATTAATTTAGATGTCAATATCATTTTTTGAACTCTTGTTTTTGTCATAAGTACTTTCACAGAGAATACGGGGGGAAAAAACGCAGCAGGCTTTTTTGGAATGAGCTTGATTTTTTCTGAGCTTTTCCACCAAAATAAAGGCATTAGCCAATCACATTGTGCAGAACGGACGGATTCAAAATGTACACTATTGTATAACAACATGGAGGCTGTTTATAAGAGGTGGACATATTCATCTAGATGTCACCCATTGGTTTATGGACTACCATTCTGAAGCCTTGAGTTTGGCAATAGCCATCGCCGTCTTGGTATTTTTGCAACCATATTTGGACTGCGGAGGAGTAAAGGGTGGATCTGACGAACACAAACGGCGAACTGCTGCAGTACGAGCAGCGATGGTAGCCATGCCGTGGTAGCGAATTGTCAATCACATGTAGCCCCGCCCAAAAGCATCCCCTGCTTTCTGGTCTGTTTGACTCTAAATGGTCCATAATTCACTAAATGAACATCATGCTGGATTGAAGAAGACTTGAAACTAGAGATAACTAAACTCATGTTTACAATGTTTACTGAGATAATAAATCAAGTGAGAAGAAGGGTAATTTTCTCATAGATTTCCATGCAATCTGACTTATTTTTGTTGCTCCCTGATGGCCAGCAGAGATAATGCAGGTTAAAGGCACTTCAGCATTGGCTTCACTTCTCAGAACCAGAGGTTGCCCGCCTGGTCCGAACCAAGAAAGCAGATTTTATTTCTCCTTTCAATCTCCACAAAGACAACCATAAATAACTTCTCTAAAAGGAAACTGAATAAAATATTGAGTTTTCTGCATTTTCATGTCATTTATCCATCTTCTCCAGGTGTGTAAAGGCCTCCTTAACAACGTCCACAACAATGTTGGAACGTCCTTCACCAAGCTTTAAATTAGTGCCTTTTCTATCTTGTGGGATGTGTCCAATCAACAGGCGCAGGTGAATAAATGATAGTCGTATGAATTGTAAGTGTGGGCTGGAGCAGAGCAGGGTGTTGTGAGGTCGGGTGGAGACAGGGCTGCTGGCTCAGGTTAATGAGGTGGTCTGGGAGTGTGGACTGGGTCCTGACTGCAGTATGTGTGGAGCTCGCACTAGCCTGGGGGGGATTTATAGCCCTAAGACCACTGGTGAGACCATCTTCGCCTCCGGCTGTGTATGCACTTTGAGTGTGTGTGCAGGGATGCATGTGTGTTAGATGCTTGTGTGTAATATTGCCCTCAGGATGACACTGGTTGAAGCTTTGCTGCCTCTGTGTTTAATGTTAGCATTTGTGCATTAATATACATGCCTATGTTTGCATGCATGCCCATTCCCACCTGAGTGGGGGGTGTTTGTGCTCTGATCTGTGTGTTTTCCCATTTCTGTGTCGAGTCCGACCACATGTGTACACATGGCCCCTCCTCCCCCTGCCCCAATCTCATTACCATGCCACCCATCCCTCCAACATTTTTTACACAACGCCATCAAGGCCTCGCCTCTCGGTGTTTGCATTGTAAATCAGGCCTGACAATAAGGCGATGATTAGATCCTACTCATATTCAAAAACACCTGATTTATTTATTCATCTTCCTCTCTTGCAGAGCATCAAGATGCATAATATCTGACCAAGGTGACATATCCACTTCCAAATATTATTCATTGCATTTGCAGGTCAACCTCTTAACCAACAAACTCAAACAGGGCAGATTAAATGAGATTTTCATTGCCGGATCTGGAGATGGCGTCCTTAAATCCACATTTCATCAGGTTCTCTGCCTCATGCTTGTACATGTGATACCAGATCTGGGACCAGAACGGGCGCTGCAATCTGTCACGCTTTCAACATTTGGACGCTGGATCCAGCCTTGAGCGAAAAACTGTGATATGCTGTCTCTGTTTTCATGAATATGCGCAACATATTACTCATGGCGAGCTCCAGGGTTCTGAGAAGCGGATCCAATTGATCACTAGTTAAGTCAGACAAGCCTTTGCACCGTTGTTGTTCTTGTGTTTAAGAAATTGGCATCATGGGAATTGGACTAATTTCTTTCAGGATTGCAGACTGCCCTTGTAACATTATTTCATTATTTGTTTGAAGCATTTCTGTGGGTCGTGAAAGCAAATGGATTTTGAAAACAGCATGAAGAATTTAGAGGAGCTTAAGAAGAGCTTGGTTGGTAATCGATATTAAGTTAAGTAATAAATGTTGAATATCAATATGATGTTTTAAAAAAAAGGAACCTTGAGATCAAATTTAAACAAAATTATCTAAATAGTGAAACACATAGAAAACACCAAATCAACGTTTCATGGTGCATTCAGGGAAATGTCCATTTGGACCCAAATGCAGAGAGTTGAGGAGGCGGCACATTAGTGAAGTGATTTATTGGAGATTCAGCAGGTGGCGAGAGTCCAAACAGACAGAAGGTCCAGCAGGCAGGTTACAGCAAGCTGCAGCAACACAACACGTATTGTCCATTCAATTCCTGAATTCTGCTGATTTCTATGCACCATTTTATGGTGGAAATATCTTTATTTATCTAAAAGAAAACTAAATTGAGAAAGCAGGTGACACAATATTCAAATATAACATAATACAGGAAGGCTCTCGGGCATTTTATGTTGCTTTCAATTATTTATTCTCCTGATCAACTTTTCACATTTGACGTTTTCCCTGCTGAGTCAACACATGATGTTCTCTTCCATCCTCCTTTGTTTGGGGAAGTTCATGAGCTCTTTAAATTTTGCACGTGGCACCTTGTCACCTCTGTGATACAAATTAATAAATGTTTAATTTGTGTATAAACACCTGGACTTGAATTACTCGTATGTATTCCATACACAGAAGCTTTCATCCAGAAAGAGTCCCACTCTTTCTGGATGAAACGTTTAGAGAAGCAGGTCTTCATCGGGGGGGGAAACCAAAGCTATCAGAAAACACCTTCATTGCTTAAAATTTGGCACATGTCCACCTAGACTCAAGGATGAACTGATTTGATTTTGGTCAAAGGTCAAAGGCCACTGTGACCTCACAAAACAAGTTTTTGGCAATAATTCAAGAATGCATATGCCAATTCAGACAATTTCACTGAAGCATCTAATGAGAACTAAATAAAATGATGAAGCGATGACATTTTGGACAAGACATGGATGTAACAAGATGGAGGATTACAACCTTGAGGTGGTAATTCTAGTTTTATGGTGTAAACTTCATCATTACCCATCTTTGGTTTGGTGGGCGAGCGAGTTGAGCTGTGTTCAAGAGCTCTAGACATCAGACAACCACCAGTTTGGGTCACAGACATCCAACTCACCAACGTGATGACTTTTATTTTGACATGTGAGGCCTGAATCGTGTTGATAATTCACCATTGTTGTTTAAAACATGTCCGCCAGTGCCAAACTCCTGTCAGGTCACAAGCTGGAGTGCAAGGAATGTTCCAATTCCACATTTGATAGAAGTTCAACACTGTACAATAAATTCACCCTCAAACCAAAGCAGACAAGAAAGAAGCTTTGGACACGGTTGAAGCGTGGAGGCCAGAGGCAGCGATCACACCATATGTGACCAGATATGGATTTTCATTTCACTGGCGGTGGTAAACGGGGTGAAACTGCAGCTAAGACGCCGACTAACCTCACATCAATACAGCCGAGGCCCATTCTATGCCTGAGAATTGTTGGAAAATTGAATGCTGAATAGAAGCTTTTCTTACAGCACAGAACCCGATGAAAGAGTGCGACTGCCTCCAATCCAAATTCACAAAACCCTTTGATGTTTGGAATAATTTTATGCCTACTTCTCATTTTCCATTTTATGCTTGCTTTTGAATTTTGATTGCAACTACAGGCACTTTTCAATTGATATGCATTATGAACTCTGTAATTATTCAAAGGCCTTTGTTGCGGTACAAACATGTCATTTGTCCTCAAAATGAATTTGACACTTATTGTGTGACCGTAAACCTTTGGCGGGTTCAGAGAGAGTGGCAGCTCTCCTTGTTTTAAAGACATTTAAGCTTCATGAGGTTGGATTTCACTGTTGAAATTAAATGTCTTGTTTTGTTGGTGCTTTTGCAGTGTTCTCGTGCGCTCTTGTATGTACATCCCCGCTTCAGCAGCCGTTGTACAGCGTGGCGTGTGTTTGTGTGCATAGCATGTCTCCGTGTGTGTGTGTGTGTGTGTGTGTGTGTGTGTTTGTGTGTGTGTGTGTGTGTTTGTGGATGCTCGATTGCCTGCTCAAATTTGGCGTTTGGTGGCCCGTTCCTTCGAGGGATGGGCGAAAACTTGAGCGGCTGCCTAAAACACTGTGCAGTAATTGGAATTGCTTTATCTTCAGTCTCATCAATTAATGTGCAATTTTCCATTTAATCACTAACACGCTCACTGCATTTGCAATTAAAATGAGGTCTGATAACAGAGAAGATGCCTTTCAGCTGATACCAGTTGGAATGAGAACAGAAAACCAGGAGACACAATCGGTACACAAAATGACTCGCAGAGACATGCACATGGCACACAAACAAGTGTGAACACACGCGGTGCAAACAGTCACGCTCTGAATGCGCACGCACACACCAGCACAGTATGACGTGATAAAACATGCAGATTCGCTACAAAAAGAAATTACAACTTGCCGATGGTGAAAGTAAACCAGCATTTAACATGAAAATGTTGGCAGCAGTGGCGGATCAGGATGCCACTCAAATGGAGAGTCGGGTCTCAGTCGGTTGTCTTGTCTGAGGGGGAAGTCAGAGACGTTGCCAGGGGTCTGGGTCTCAGTGGATGAGCTCAGCGGCGGGGACGTCACGTATTCTTCTGATTCTTAAGAGAGGGATGTTTGCTTCTCGTTTCTTCTCGTTTGGCAGCAGGAACCTGAAAACGAGTCTTTTGATTGGAGGGGCGCAGGGCTCAACACACTGATATGTGACTAGAAGAAGAGCACATGACAGGGGTTTTATAGTGCTGTGAATATAGTAGTAGGTGTGGGGGCAATATGGCAAAAATAAAAAAATATATATCATGATAAGATATAATCCACATGAACTGTAAATCATAGAATTTTGACATAGAAGAGGGGGCGGGGCGCGGTTGTGAGTTGTCATCGGTGGAAAAAGATGGAGAAAGCAAAAAAGCTGTTTATAATTTAGAATTATGGTAGGCCTACAGTGGCTGATATACTAAAATAAACCTTTATTATTTAAAGCCCATACATGATGTATGGGCTGACACTGATTAGTTGTGCCCCTGACCACACACACACACACACATCACTTTTTAAGCTGATTCGCCTGTTACTCTTGTTATTTCCTCCTTTGTATGTCGCAGCAGTGCTACACATTTAGCAGCGGTGCTATGCTGCTGTATGCAGCGGGGACGATGGAGCCGTAGAATTGCAGCTAATAGAATACTGATAGATACTAACGACCTCTCTGTAAAGGCCAGACACATTCTAACATGGTCATATCACATTAATGTTCCTGTAATGTAATCAATATTGTGTGTCTTGGTATTCACCTATACATTTACAGTGATCCTATAGTACTTAATAGTATATTTACATTTATATATACCCTTTATAGTATTTTTAAGATCAGTTAATGTTCTTGTAAATGAAATATTTAAATATTAAAGTTTGTTTTCATTAGTCCATAACTCTGTCACACACACACACACACACACACACACACACACACACACACATCCTGGGCCGCAGTGTTCAGCCAGGTTTCAGGTTTCCTGATGCGGTAGCTCTGAACAGATGTTGCAACCGGCACAGAGAGTTCACTGGCATGCGTGTCTGTCCACGTCGATACCATTCACTCCGAGTGCACCGTCCATTGTAATTGTTTCCTGTCTTCCATGACCACACAAGGCTTTAAGTGGTATTAGAAGACATTTTCCCAATAACTCCCATCGGCTCAAGCTATCCAGCGAACAGTTAATTCACAGCACATTTCCTTGCAGCTAATGCACATAGGTTATATGTAGCTTCAGGATGGAGCACCTGCTGTGCTTGCCTGTAGTAAGTTGAGGTGATGGTAGGGGGTCTATGTGGGTGTGTGTAACATACCCTGAACCAATTAGCTCCTTCAGTGGGGGTGGGGGGGGGCGCTGGTTACGGCGGTGTTCCACAGGGTACAGCCCTCAGCCCTGTGGGGTCCCGGCCAATAGCAATTAGCAAACCAACAAGAGTCCTAATTAATCCTCTTGATTGGCTTGGTAACAACCAGCAGCCAACCCATAGACGACTCCACCAAGATGCATTGCTTTAAAGCCAGCTGTATTGTGATTAGTAAACAAGCATAGCTGTCTGTAATTGGTAAACAAGTAGTCGGGTTTGTTTGCGGTGTCATTACGAACCTGCTGGTTTGTAAAGTATTTCTGTAAAGGGCTCGATGATTGAGTCTGCGTCGCTTTGTTTTCTTTCTGCTCGGCAGCATTGTTAGATCACTCAGTATTAATGCATCATCCCGGCTGACTGCCGGCTCTATGCCATACATGCAGAGGGAGGCTGCGGGGAGAGAGAGCAGAGAAATAAATTAGTAAATGGAGGAGGGGAAGAAGTGTGAGAGGGAAGAGTGAGATGTTTCGTGGGAATCCCATCTCCTATTATTTAATCATAGCAGCACCTGGTGGCTGCTGCTGTAATAGAATTTACAATCACTCCCTGCACTGGATTTATGTTTCTCTTCTTTTTCTCTGTCTCTCCCAGTCTAAATGTGAAGCTATCCCATGATGCAACATGTGTCCCCAACACCTGCAGTGACAATGATGGCCACCCAGAGCGTTCCTCCACCATCGTACCAGGAGAGCCAACAGGTCAGAGACAGTTTCATCAGAATTATTTTTTTTAAATGTATTTATGAATAATAATAATTATAATAATAATAATAATAAACAACTAAAGAAAATATATATTTCATCTAACATAGTGGCTAATATTTCCACTGAGGTATAACTCTTATCAATAATAATAAAAGTCAAACAGAGGCAGTGCTGCGTAAAAACTCCTGTTAGCTCCCATCACAGACACAGAGCAACACATAACCATGTTCTACAATCTAAATAGGAATATTAATAAAATGATTTGTCATGGGGGTGAATAGCATTTCATAATTAACACATCACGATACATACTGTATGTCAAAGTGTAAGAATTAGAGGTCGAGCCCCAGCCTGCAGTGTAAAACACAACACGTGATGCCGCCAGCAGGTCAGTGTATTTAATGTAGCCTTAAGTGTGGCTGTGTCTACGACCGCAGACCATCCCATGGGGGTGGGGGGGGGGCAGCGACCGACCGCCTCACCCTCCTCCTCGTCCACACCACCTCAGTCTGCTTTCGCCCAGAGGATTAGTGCCATGGGAGAGCTCCCGAGCTGCAGTCTGCCCGCTCGGCAAATGCAAATGAGAGCTAGTTAAGTGTGAAGAAGCTAATTTATTTCCCATTTGGTGCTGGGATTAAGACTTGAAGCTTCCTCCCTCCCCACCCCGACTCAAAGAAGAAAAAAAAAAACGTGGAGGGTGGGGGTTGTTAGACTCATTTCCTCAGAGAGAACGGCTGAGATACCATTGCGGTGGAAAGGGATGAAGAAGACAACGGATTGAGTTCGTAAAGCGTGTCACTCCCGTGGCCACCCAACAGACAAATAACAGCAGCAGATCCTCCAAAGATTGCTTGTTCAACCACCAGGCCGACCCAGTCTCAGCAGTGTGGTCACTAGTGAACACTACAGCTATATAGCTATACACTACATCTATCCGTCAGTCCATCCATCCATCTCCTTCATTTTGCTTAACAGCTTCATTAAGAGGCAACTGACCTGTCAAGCAACAATGATTCATTCCAGCTGCATCCTCATTCCTAATCTGCCGGCGTCGGATGCATGTTGCTCCTTACTGCTTTTGAAAAGTGGTTAAAAATGACTCCGACCTCACAAGCAGCTGTTCACTCATGGCAGAATAATACTTTTTCTGTCAAAATGTTACACTGTTGATGAAAAATGATTACATGTTTTGGCCTGATTGACAGGAGATGAGGTTGAGTGTTTTTTTTTATCTGATTCAACTCTAAAGGCCTGAACACGCCAGGGCCGTTGTTCTTGTGCGATTCATTCACATGTGGTTTTATTTCATAGAAATGAGTACCTTCTTAGCAAAATAAAATATCATTAAAAAAAAGCAGTGTTAGCAATTTTTATGAGCTTTCGCACCGCAAATAACGGCATCGACCTGTGACGTTGTTCGTAAAGGACACATTCAAAACGTTAAACCAAAGTGAACAACACATATTCTGAAGTAAAATGTATTACATTTATTTAGCATTTCTCTAAAAAGGAAATAATAATACAGTTTAGCTGAAACCCTAAACTGTTCAATAGGATCCTGCTAGTTGCTCCAGAATACTGTAGTTTAGATGCAAAATCATTGTTTCTTATTTTATGTGTCCCCAGATGACGGGCACCACTCAGCAGAACACCAAGACCCCACAGGTCCACATCCCAGCAGCCTCTGCAGCAGGAAATACCTCTGTCAGTGTGACCCTTGACCCCCAGGCCCAGCTTGAGTCTGACAAGAGGGCCGTTTACAGGTTGGTTGACATGTCATTATCAGCTATCTTGTGTGAATGATGCACAACCACACATGTTGTTTTGCAACTGGTAAGCCTTTTACCTTTTGGTAAAGGAATATGACTAATTGACAAACATGGCACCATTCTGCCCTTAAATTGTTTTTTCCTTTGAAATCATTTTTGCATTTTCTCTCCTGCTGGCTTTAAGAAAATGTATTAAATTGACTTGATGGGCTACTTGCTGAAGAAGGCCCAAAGCACTGTTGTTCTATTGAATTGATATGTTCCCTTAAAGTAACCATGACTCAAATGGGTTTTTAAAATTGAAGGGTATCTCCTTGAGTGTCATTCATAAACCAAAAGGCACCTTCAGTAAATGAATTCAGTCATCAAAGGCGAGCAGAAGCACCCTCAATTGCTTTGGTTTGGATTTGATAAGTTGGCTTTAAAATAATCACTTGGTATGGTGGTAACAGTCAAGTTACTTCTCTGACCTCTGCATCGTGTAAACTGAAGGCTCAAGCCTTTTGACTTTGATAATTAGGCAATATTAAAACACTTAAAATGAAGACAATGAATGCTTTTAATGAGTAACATGTTCTCACTCCCAGTTGGTCAAATCATGCAGTCCTAAACTGGAAACTGGAATGACTCTCGTACCCTTCTAGCGTCAGTTTTGAAAAATAAACTACCTTCTTCACAGGAAATAACTTGATTAGCTTAAGCAAAACATTTGGTTCAGTTAAGGACAAAATGTTGTTTTGGTTACAATAAATACATTTGTTACATTGTTGAGTTTGTTACATTACATACATGACATAAGCTAAGAACGTTACCCTCGTAAGTCAGTCGTTTGGTTTCACAAATGAATAGTCATGTGGGTTTGACCCAAACATAATGAATTCATTTCAATTGTATTAATAGTGTCATATCACAGCAGAAGTTATCTCAGGACACATTGAGCAGGGCTGGAATACACTCTGATTTTCTCTGAGTTAATACAGTTTCAAACTCAGGGGCGAGTAATAAACTGCCTTTATAGGCTTTTAGGCGGAAATCTCGAGCAGACCAGGCTTTGGGTTCCAACTGCATTTGGTGTTGGTAGTAGTATAGTAGTAGAAGCAATAGTATCTATTGTAACTTCCTCGGCTCTATCCCTCTTTACATTAAGGTTTAAGAAGATGAGTGAGTAGTAGGGTCATTTTCTCATGGCAACCAGCAGAGAGAGTTTCAGGCACTTCACCTGACTTCATACATCACATTACCACGTCGATGTAGAGCCTCATAGTGTGAAGCATCAGGCCACTGACCAAACTATCGTATAGGCATCGGCCTATAAACACCTAAAAGGGCAAAAGGAAAAACACATTGAACTAAAAAATGTTCATCTAGCAAAGTTGTTTTGTGTAAGGTTACAGACTTAAATGTGTTTACAGTAGAACCATTTCTTTCTCTTTCACGCCAACAGTCATTTTCAAAAGTACCATTTTCATAGTGGTAGAGACCTTATGTTGGAATTAAACTACCGGTTTGTTAATACTTCTTTGTATATTTTAAAGCCAAATTTAAAAATTAAACAAAGGAAACTGTACGGTATGTGTCAAAATAAATTGAATATAGTAGAAACATGGCGGTACCACACGGTGGACCCTCTCCCTGATATGAAGGGCTCATTCTTTATAAATATTATATACGATTTCTGCTCATAGATCCCCCTGAAAATACATCACACTGGCCCTTTAAAGAAACGTTACACTTAATTTGCAGTCAGCTCGGAGTATAAGCTTTGTCAAATCTTGTCTGACAATTTTCACAGGTGTAGATAAGCGTTTTGCCTTTCCCCCCTCTTTTGTCACCCTTATTTCAGGTTGTTTACAGATCGCCCTTCAGACATGTGTTCCAAACTGTATTCCTTTATTTACCATGTCGAAGCCCTGGAAGGCACCACCTTGTTAGGAGGAGAAAATAAGCAAGAAAATCACTGCTGGGTGTAACTCAAACTCTAGTAAAAAGAAAAAAAAATACACCTCACTCCTTATAGCTTATCACTAGAATATTGATGCACCCTTATAATGAGCTTGTATTATCTATTTATGAAGTAAATTATTCAAAATACAGACATTTTTAATCGAGCCGGTGTAGGCAGCAAACCAACAACTTACTAGATTTGTTGAGTGGAACGAGACAGGAGCGCCGTCTGGCGCAGCCCGTCCTGTAGCGATGACACTGCACAGGACGCGGGGCCGTCTGTCCCGGCTCCTCGGGTCCCACCCGCGGGTATCCACCACTGCTGTTGCAGGAGGTGCGAGCCCCCGTGCTCAGGCCTGAGGCGAGCTGCTGTAAAGTGCTCAGCAGCTCCTCTGAGATACAAGGCTGCCTTTGATGTGAGCAGCCATGTTTGGAGCAGCTCCGGATAGCGGTGGTGGCGGTGTGTGGTGAGGGGGGTGTCTCAGTCCAAAGCATCCCCTCTTCCACTTCCATATGGGCTTTTCTGGATCTCCACTTTCCTACTCTTCTTCCCCTAAACACACACACGCACACACACACACACACACATGAACGCAAGAACAGAAGAAGCTCACAATGGTAGCAGTGACGATATAGACTTATTATTTATACGTTTATATTTACATGGCCTCTGTTGTCTTCTAGAGAATATATTAACGTTAATAATGCTGATATACTTACAGCTTGATTGGAGTGCCTCTATAAGTGCTGGGATCTGTGTGCCCATTCTCTATGTTCATTAATGTAAAAATGTTTTAAACATGCACAGTAGAAGAGGACTTGCAGCAGTGTGTATTGCGCTGGTTGGGCAATGGAGGCAAGAGGCCAAAGCATGGATTAAAGGAATAGTTAAAAATGGCCGAAAAGCAAAACTTCCTATCTGGAGGATTTTCTGATCGGCGGATTTCACTTTGAATGATGAGAACAAGGAAGATTAACAATACCTAGTCGATATTGTTCACACAAAATATAGTACCAAAAACAGTGTATTATGCCTTGGGTATCCTTAAAAAATCGCATTATGCAAGAAAAAAAGCACTTTTTTTTTTGTTTTGTTTTCTCAAAAAAAGATCGGAGGTTTTGCGTTTTGGCCATGAGGAATGACACTGACTTTCTGTCTTTCTGAGACAGAGGTGAGACGATGAGTATCAACCATAGACTGTGTAAGAAGTAGATTTTCAACGTTGTGGTTGTTGCCATCTGTGATTTTTTCGATTTCCCCCACGTAGATCAGTCAAGCTATTTTCACGTGTTTATTCGTGCACATTGATGAACAATTTTGGTTTGTGTTGCAAATGGAAAAACATGTCACACACAGTTACAGGTGAGCCCTCCCTAGGTTTCCCTTTATCCTCGGCAAAAGATTAAGCTAACCAGTAAACGTAGTTTATCAGTAGCTAGACACAACTCCGTGTTGCTGACCCATGAAGGGCAGAGGTAAAGCAAGAGAGCACATGTATGAACGCAGCGGGACAGAAACTGAGTCACAAATGTTTCACGGGATTTTAGAATCATATCATTTCCACTTATAGCTATTTATAGCTACAAGCTACCGATTTTGTGTGATTATAATACTGTATATTCCAAATGTACATTCACACACATTGTTACTGCATATTACTGCTGTATAATTGACCCTGTTACACAACAGGATGGAAATAAAATAAGAACTTGATTTGCTTGTAAAGGAGAATATCAAGCCGACTGAGTCTGTGAGCGTGTATGATGGCCAATTAAAATGTTGTGATCAACAGCGTGCTCGGGGAGCAACATGAGCTCAGGATCCACCAGCATTTGCTGTTAAAATATGTTTATTTGTAGCTCTTAAGTGAAATCCTTGCTGTTCTGTACCCAGAGGAAGCAGAGCACATTACAACTTTTGGAATTGTTTTGGTCCATCCAATGAGCTAATGACTAATCACACCTTGTTACCTTGTTAAATGCGCAATTAAATTTGACTTCACAAGTCACTGTCTCCCACAGTGAGTCAAATTATGCTTTAAAAAAAAAAGAGAAGAAAACCTCACACAGCACTGTTATTTTAATAGAAGTCTGATCCTCCAGTGTCCCTGTCACTACACGCAGCTCATAAGGGGGCTGTAGACTTTGAAAAGCAGCGAGAATCAGCATCTCTGCCATTTTCTTTAATTATTTTGCTCAGGAAGTCTGTGCGGGCTTTAATGTTTCTTTTCACTAATTGCGAGAATGCCAACTTTATGAGGAGATGTGTGGTTTCCTCTCTCTCTCTCCCTCTCTCTGTCTCTCTGCCTACTTTGTTATTAGCAGCGGAGTAAATGTGTGATAGGGTAATTAGCCTAATGAGTTGTGGCATTTACCATAAAGATCCTTCTGGATTCTGTGCATCTTATTAAAAAACTGGCTTTTTTCTCTTTGTTTATTTGTAGGTTGGGAATGTAACATTCTCAGCTGATGGAAGCTCATATGCCTCAGAGATGGAAACATGCACTTAATTGAAAGAGACTTCATAATAGTCCTTGATTTTTTTTTTTACCAGAACATGCTGTTTTAAGGTCACACTTTTAATTCCACTGTTTCTTAAGAGATAACTGCTCTCTTGCTTTGCATGAAGAGAACTTAGGGAGTCAGTAATAACCAGTAAGACAAGTGCGTAAGTCCTCACAGGCAGTATTAATGCCTTCCCACACAGAGGGGAGACAAATAAATGACATAGAAATGCGAAATATTTCACATGCAAATATGATATATCTATCCATGATAATCCTCTTTTATTGTTAAAGGTAAGACTGGAAGGTTTAAATCTGGTTGAGAGTTGCCTTTGTCAAGATAGACTGTATAAGAAGTGGATGTCGTCATGGTGACGTCACCCATTGGTTAGTGGACCACAGTTTTGAAGCCTCTAGTTCAGCATTTTTGCGGTCCCCATCTTCGATTTTTGCAACCAGTGAAGGAAGTGACCATATTTGGACTGTGGCAGAGTGACGAGTGGATAATTCAAGGTAAACTTTACAGCTAAGTGTTAAAGTCATCTTAGTCGCTAATTTCACTGGTAACGTGGTAGCATGGTAGCGACCTGTCAATCACAAGGTAGCCCCGCCCTGAAGCATCCCCTGCTTTATGATCTGTTTGACTCTGAATAGATCATAATTTACTAAACTAGTTGAAACTAGAGATTGAAAAATGTTTACAATGTTTACTGAGATAACTAATTGAGTGAGGAGTAGGGTCATTTTCTCATAGACTTCCATACAATCAGACTTATTTTGGCAACCAGAGGAGTCACCCCCTGATGGCCAGCAGAGAGAATGCAACTTCAAGGCTCTGAAGCTTTGGCTTCACTTTTCAGAGCTGGAGGTTGTTGCCTGGTCAAGATCGAGTAATGAAATAATAAAGAATAAGCAATGAAATTTGCTGTATTGTTTCTGAATACGGAGCCTCTGTATTGTTACATTCAATTCAAATTAAATGTAAATAATGGTGAAATTCAACTCCTCCAGGAGACTGGTTGATGTCTTTATACATTAAGATTATAAAATCCAACTTCATTCAAAATAAATGATGTTGCTTTTTCACCGTATAAAGTTCAAAGTACACAGGAAATAAACAACAACTAATTTAAAAATATTTTGACATGAAATAATCACATGAAAAAAAATTCCCCCAGTGTGTAAAGGTCTTTTTACTTGCTTTTTACAGTCAGACACACACTACACAGACTACATTTCCACAGTCCACACAGAGAGCTATTAGCTGAATTGGCTGGAATAAAGAACAGTAATGGCTCTTCAAGAACCTATTCATCAAACACATGGAAGTGTAGTAGTGTTCAGGAACAGTTATTGATAAGTAAAACATGTCATTTGCATCAGAAAGTGAAAGAAAGCGAATTCAAATGTGATTTATTCTGTGTTTTGACAGTGGTGGGATCCTGTTACAAAGCTGCCGGTGTTGCGGTGCAGAGCCCTGTATGGTGCATATTATCATTCACTCCCTTCCATAGTGGGTCTTTGCTGAAAGCCTCTCCCATGCTGGTCAGCCTGGGTATTTTGCATTGAGGCTGGCTTTAAGAGTTTGTGTGTGTATTTGTGGGAGGTTAACATGCCGCCACGCTGACAGTCTCCAAATTCCAAGACACACAGGATTGTATCCAGCCTCGGGTGTGTTTATGCTTGTATATGCGTTTGTTGTTAATAGCATAAAAGAAGTGAACATTGAAGCCCTCGTACACAACAGGAGGGAGTGCGTTTAATTCGACACATCCAAGGATGCCGTTGGCCACATTTGTGCCCGCCTGTGTGTTTGCCTGCCTCTGTAATGCACCATAAAGTCTGTTTATCCTCGCCGCCACAATGCATCAATGCATCCTCGACCATCGCGCTGCTTTTTCCAGCAGCGCAAAGACTCTCGCTGTCTGATGGGCTTAAAGCAGGCTGTGCCTCCTCCATTTAGCAGGTCAGCGTGTGCTGGTGCTCAGCCGCTGCTCAATGCAGGAAACTGTGTCAAAGCTCAAGTGGTTTTATTGGCTGTTTCCTTCAGATACCCCCTTTTATGAGTTTCCTTGCAGCTTGACTTTGGGTGAGAAAGGAAGTCCACAATTTTCTTTCTTTCTTTTTTTTTTTTTTTACTTCACTGATTACTTTTTTAGATCACACACACACACACACACACACACACACACACACACACACACACACACACACACATAATGTGTATGTATAGTGCAAACAATATGCAGAGAGGGATGAAAGGAAAATAAAAGGCGAGAAGAAAAAAAGATGTATAATAACAATAATAACAATGGGAGGTTGGGTTTTGCAGGGGTTCAGTGCAGCCCTATGGAGGAGGCAGTCAGTGGGGTCCAGCTCTTTTACTGTGTTGTGTATTTAGTTTTCTAGACATTTTTCTCAATTTGAACGGATCCACCCCTCACCCATTTCACAATATCCCAGTCTTTTTTTATTGTATGTGTGTTAGGAAGCAGAAAGTTGATGTAATGTAAATGATGTTGGTGGTAAAGAACAGGTTAAGCACATGCATGTATGTGAGAAAATAACAAAATCATTAATACGACTGTGAGGTACAGTAAAGTTAGGAGAGGAACTAAACACGGTGTCCCTTCTGTATGCATGGGCTGTGGTGTTGTGGTTGTGGCTGATGTTGGGGGGAGATGTTGTACAAACCACAGGCTGGATGGAGCTTCTTGGTTCTCTGAGAAGCAAAACATCGAGTGAAGTTCAGGACCAAACGTGAGAATGAAAAAAGCAGTTTGAAAAGTAGAGAAAAGGAGACAGGATTTATTCAGATAGTGCCGGGGGTTCTTTGTGTGTGTGGCGTGTGTGTGTGTGGCGTGGTGGGGGTTTTTCACACACACACACACACACCCACATGCCCTCACACAGGGTGTGCTTCAGACATGTAGCCTGGGGAAACAGGGGCCTTGTCGGGAGCAAACGCAGCAGGATTCCACCACAAACCGGCTTCTAATATATGGGGGTACAGCAGGACTGATTAGGCTGGCGAACAGTAGGGAGCAGAGAGAGTGAGAGACCTCCATCGCTCTCTCTCTCTCTCCAACACACGTACACATCCACATAAATACCTTCAAACCCGACCCCCACCTCTTTCTGTACCCCCTTGGTGGCCTGCCACATTATTACGGAAGCAGGCGAACATGACTTATTCCGTCTACGCTGCTTTGATTGAGCTTTTTTTTTTCATGCACAGCTCTGCATCTTCACATGCACTGTAACATTTTTCATTGGCCAGAGAAAACCTGCTACCTCCAATTTCCATAACACACTTAAAGATGAATTGCTGTTGATGTTGGAGGTTTGTTGACTTCATAAGCAGTAGTTGAGAGAACATCTCACCACAAGTTTCATTCAGTTGCTCAACGCTTAAAACAATCTCAGCAGAGGGGAGTTGATTTTTCTTTTTTTTCCTACCGGCACATAGAAACCAATAGGTAGGTCCAGCTCTAGTTCTCCAGCGATAGTTCTACATTTTCTCTGCATGCCAAGCAAATCTGGCAAGAAGATACACTGATAAACGACTAATATTAAATTATGTAAATTATATATTGTACAGGATATAAATGATTGCATTCTGATAATAATATATATGCATCCCACACTTTTGACTTTCTTCCCCTCTCTCCCTGCTGTTCTTCTGGAGATTCAATTCCCCCAAGTTCACCTCCCATGTGATCAAATGTTCAAAAGCATCCATTATATTTCATGAAATATAGGCATTTTTATTCTATATCTACATGCAAAGTGGGTCCTATTCACAGAGCCAGTCGCTGCTACAGCAGCCTAGAACAGAACTATCAAACACTGGTTCTAGATAGAGCCATTCAAGCTTTTGCGTTGGCCACCACTGTAGTTCTCCGACCCGCTTGGCATGTGGGAGACGTTTCAGTTGGTTGCAATCTGCAACCGACAAATTCTACACACTGGCCCTTTAAATGTCTATAATCAATGTTAGTTATCATGACAAATTATTTAACAGCAGTGTGAAAAACACATTTCAATGATTGTTGTGATGATCCTTCAGAGAATCATCACCTGACGCTGCAGCTTCCCTCTGCTTCACAGCTGTATCGTGAGTTCCAGCTCATGGTTAAGCTGTTCGACTGCATCTTCACTTCACTTCACTTCACTCGTTGCATTTTTTTAATGTGACCATCGTTTTCTACCTATGAGTCACACTTTTACATGTGTACTGCCTTCTAATCAAACATGAAAATCCAGCAGCACCTTATTTCCTTCTTCTGCCTCTGACTCACCGACCATAAAGCAGATGCCACCAGAGCTGCCACGTCCCTCACCTTCATGTTTAAGTCATCACATTCCCCCGCTGGCCTCTGATTCTCCGTTTTGGGCTTTTCGTTGGTGACCCAGCACGATGCAGTGCTGGAGGGTGGGGACCGTGCTGACTCCACTCACTGGCCATCCTGTAAATCGCTCTTTTATGGCCCTCATAATGATCCCCCAGCCGGCAATCTCCACTCCGTCGCACTGCAGATAGAACCTGCCGCTTCTGGCAACCAACATGGGGGGGCTCAGTATAGTTGCAGGAGGTAGTGGGAGACTGGAAAACACACGTAGCGTGTCCATGCACTCAAACACACACACACACACACAAGCAGACACATGCGGCTATGTTCACGTTCATAAAAATGCATGCCTTTTCACACCCCATCTACCTTAATCCCAACTTCCTGTATAAAGGTCAAAGAAAGCACCGCAAGCTAGTGTTTTTACTTCGCTCCAAGTTGGCGAGGTCCAACTGTGCACCATGGTACGTAGTCAAGGATAGACGTTTCCTCGTGCAAACCCTGATTGCCTTGATAGCGTTAGCCGTTAGCCTCAGATTACCAATGACGAGGTACGATTCCCACGGAGCACAGGCACTACACAGCTAATCTCAAAAAATAATAATGATCTTCAACATATCATGTCACATGTCCTCAACTGAAAAGCTTTCACGAAGGGAGAGAACAGCATCGGAATTATTATTTTTATTGGTGTATCTCCATCGAGGCTGAAAATCTACATAAATATTGTTTTTTCTTGCCTGGTTAAACAGCAAAATGAAAACATTGCTTCTATTTTAATTATATCAATTTCAATGAAATGGCTCCACATTACATGTTTAAGAAATGTTTGTTGTCACATCTATGAAAAGGAATTGCAGCAGTGAGAAAGAAAATGCAAATACAATATATTCAATGCAAATGAGAGCAGATCAGGCTTTTACAAAGCTGTTGCTGTCAAGATGAAATTCTCACCCTGTATGTTAACACATTGTTACAGATGTCAGTAACATTTCAGCTCAACAAAGTCTGCTGAACAAATTCACTACTTTACGCTGCCTGAATGTCAATTGGACTCAGCACCATTAAACAAGACATGCTTTATTATTTTGGAGCAACAGAACAAACATCATTGCTGATAAATCAGGAGGCTCACACAAACTACAGATAAAGGTTTATGGGAGAGGGCTGTGCATTAACCCATTTGGTTCACTCTATGATCTCAGACTAAGGAAAAATCAATTTACAATGAAAAGCAATCAAAGCAGAATAACAATTAATGATTTATAACATTGTATAATAAAGATTTTCTCATACTGGACAGCTTTTAAAATGAAGCTACCAAAAAAAAGAAGAAGCAAAATAATAAGCCCCCTCCCTCCTCTCCGGCCAAACTGTGACACACGTTTGGTGTGAACACGATAACATGATTAGTTTACGGAAGCCCTGAGAGGCTTTTTGCTTTATTAGATAAACAGGAAAGTGAGAAAGACTCACCTGGAATAAAACATGAATGCTTTTATTCCTATTGGTTACATGGGGTTGTGGTACACTTTAGTCTGCTGTGGTCAAAAACAGTATTACAACAACAAACACTTTCTTTCTGGCCAAACCTTTTTTTCTCTCTTTCCTCCTGTTCACACCACAGGACAGAAAACAATTTAGATAAGATTTAGAAAATGGATCAACAGAATTTGTGGTCTCTCATGGCTTCCATAAAGACATCAAGAAAAAAGAATAGCAGTACCTAAAGACAATCTGTATCCTTCTGATCAAGTATAATACACTGATGTGGCAGGATGTTGCCAAAATACATTATGATTGTTTGGGAATGTGGTGTCAGATCAGATTTGACCCTCCTGCCAAGCCAGATGACATTAGGAAAGACCGCTCAAATCAAGAATGCAATAAAACACTAATCAAACCATAAAAATCGGTCATAACCTCATTTAATAGCAGATGTATGATGCCTCTTTAGGAATCGTTTTACTGATTTAACATGTACAAGCTTTCTCGTTTTACCAAGATGAATCGATGAAGTTGTTTACAAAAACGTTTCTTGTTGAAATAGAAATTTGTGCATAGGCTGACGGATGGATGTCTGCTATTGTCAGACTTTTCTGCTATCTGCACTATCTTTTCTGCGAGGGCACAGTTGCAGCATTCTGTGATTAGTGCCGCTTAAGACGATTGGGAATACAAGCGTTTTAATGCTTCCACATAGGCAGAAGCCATTGCTGGAGGCATTATGTTTGTGGCCTTGTCCATTATCATTAAGGTGACATCTCAGATGAATTTGAAATTTTCTTTGAAACTTGAATTTAGTGATCAAAAGCCATTGCGGCCTCACAAAACATGCTTTAGGCGATAAATAATTGATGTAGTACCATTTCAACAAAATGTCCAATAGCATGAAATGATGGAGGGATGACTTTTTGGACCGACAAAGATGTAAATTGCAACATGACTCGTTGGCCGAGATGAGGTAGTAATTTAACCCTATAGCAGAATAATCAGGTTTGGAGCTTCAGCGCTGATACAGAACTCAGGAGGTAAGTCTGTCTATGCAAGAGGAGGTATTAACAAGGTCATAATTACAAGACAACTGTTCTTATTGTAACATGAAAAGGATCTTGTCAAAACAAGAAATCTTCCCATAACAAGAAAGAAAATACATAGTTTTGTTCCAAGGCAGCAATAAGTAGCGTAATAATATAAAAAAAATGTTTTATTTTGAAATTTACTGTTCAATTATATAAACATTATTGTGTCTATTAATCAGGTGGCAATCTCCAACCTGATATGCCTTAAACTTGTATTATCTCTACTGGCCATCAGGGGGCGACTCATCTACTTGCAAAAATAAATTAGATTACATTGAAGTTTATGAGAGAATCATGCTACTTCTCACTTGATTTATTATGTCAGTAAACATCTTAAACGTCACGTCATGATGTCCATTTATATCCAGCCTATGCTTTTAATTCTGCTATCACACCTTTTCTTAGTTTTTAGCTTTTCTATCGGTGTCTTTTTCTCTCATCCACAGGCAGTAGTCTATATATTTACCAGCCAATAAAGGTGCTGTGTACTCTGCAGCTCGACCCACAATGCCCCTGGGTCCTCAGTCCCTGCAGTGCCACATCTCCTTGACAGCAGATGTCTGTGAATAAATGCATTTGTGTAGGCGCTTCTGTTCATAAAGTGACTCACGACTCAAACATTGTGTCAGTGTGTTGACTCTAGTGGGCCGACATCTCTTAGTCTTCTTTATTTAGTAACTCAGAAGGAAAAATAGAGAAGGTTAAATGATCTCGCCGCATTGGTAGAATGAGTTACTTTCTGTGATAAAATAAAAATAACACAGAGACTGAATGTGAGACTAAATAACTTGTATAGACACCATCTGCAGTGTTGAGAGTCACCCTGTTTGCTGTCGGTTATCGTTCCCCCTCTCCTTCACCCCCACCTGGATTCTTCTCCACCCACCACAAGCAGACATTAAACAGACGAGGCTGAGGCTCTCCACTCGGCACGTGACCCTCCTGTTTAGTATTCCTGCCACGTCTGGCTGAGGGAGCGGCATTAAATTGGGATCAGGCAGATTAGAGTATAATATAGACGACTATTAAAGGCTGCAAATGAGAGCCATGGGTTAGAGCCTGAGCAGGGTCCCAGTCCGCCTCCATGTCAGCGCAGTCCGCTGCACTATACACACACTGACATGCAAGCACATACATGTGAGAAAAATATGACAATCTTCATTGGAAAACAGCCACCAGTAAGTGCAAAAATCAAATTTGTATACATGCATGCTGGATATATATTGCATGCTACCCTTGTATGCAAAACATTACTGGTTAATAATGAGTCAACAGCAGCACCACAATACTAGTTTAACTAAGCTACTGGTAGAAAACCACCCAAGGGAAGGACTGGTTTTGACCCAGCTGCTGGGTCAGTTTTTAACCCGGTGATATTTTAGCTCTATATAAACGCTCTTACAACAATGCACACCTCCACCCCTCACGGATCTGGCCAGGACACAAATGTCCAACAAAGAGAATTATTTGTTGTATTAATAAAAATAATCATTGTGCTTGGTATTTTTAATAATATGAAGAAACTGTCCTGGGTATGCCTTTGAGCTGCGAGCAGTGTTTGAATGACAATGTCTTCATTTTAAATACTGAAATCCTCATATTCATGGGGATAATGAGTTCTCACATCACCGATTTTGCTGTTTTAAATGGTAAAAACATCAGTAAACTTCCTGTATGCCCGAAAAAGCTGAAACAATGGAATATGCCACTAGTAAGCAGCTTACAGGGGTTTTATAATACACTGCCTTATCATAATTAATTTGGCAGGGACATATTTTGAGAAGTTCCCCTGGGTTTCCTTTCAGTCAAAGGTAACACAAAGGAGATTGTGTGAGACGATGGAAGAGGCAGAGAGCTGAAAAAGAAGAACACGGAGAGATCCCTACTATAAAATATAGGTCTAAGGGGCAAATATATGAATCTATTCTCAGTCAGTCTCCTGTCTTAGTTTGTGTTCTATCACCATATATGAATCTATTCTCAGTCAGTCTCCTGTCTTAGTTTGTGTTCTATCACCGTGGCCATTCAGGCTTTCTTCCAATGCTCAATAATTTGGCATGTACAACATTTACCAGCACAGTATGGACCATTGCACAGTGTATCTGGGGGAACTTACCTGAGTGACATTCCCTATAAAAGGCAGATGGTAACAATGTAGGTGACACTGTGAAGCCAAGCGCTGTCACTGGACCATATCCTATCCACTTAAAGATCTTTTTTTGATCTCTAGCTGAACCTTGTCCGTATGTTCAGCATGTCCTTTCGGGAATGTCATGGAGCTGCCACGCTATTAACAGTACAGTGAGGGAGGGAGAGGGGTTTTGGAGCAGAGCTCGTATTATGTCTCAAATCTTATGTCTCTGTATCATGTCTCTAGGATCTGCAGTCACTCCATTGAGAGTCCACGGGTCTTCATAAAGAACAGTCGGCAAAGTGTGAAAAGAAGTTTGAGATGCGGTTACAGAGATGAGAGAATCAGACAGCTTTGTACCTGATAGAGCAGACATGATATTCCTTAATCTCTTTCTGATGGACTGACTGTCAGCCCTGATGGACAGTGTGCACCTCCAGCAGAGCTACTGAAAACATGAAATCATGCATTCTATTATATCAGGCTTTCAATCTGGAGCCTCAGCTTCCAACTATAGTTCTAACTCCCACAAGGCCCTGCCCTCTACTGGGCTCTATGGGTAAAACTCTCCTCCAATCATGCATTCGCCTACTGAACATTTGCATAACAACAGCCGGCCAATCAGGACACGCCTACCTGATGTCCGCATGTCCCGGCCTCATTAGCAGGACGGATTTTCACAATGCCTGTTTCATCTGCAAAAACATAGATATCTAAAGATCTAAGATATCTAAAACGCTCCCTGGGTTAACTGGTATGTCTGTTCTTTCCTCATCCATCTCTAGACAGGAGAGGTTAAACACAGTGGTACCATATCTGCTGCTGCATTTGCAGGTCAGCCAACGGTGATGCATTCACAGACCTCATCACTGACTCAGATCCTTCCATGTCCGCCTTCCTTGGGCCAGCCTTCCATTCATGGAGGGTCTGGCTACCGAGTGGGCTGGGGCATAATATTACAGCTTATTAGCAGCTGTGCCCCAGCTGTTTGCTCGTCCTTTTACGGGGTGACAATGCACTGGGTTAGACTGGGTTATTCTCTCCACTCCTGCATCGTCTGTCCTCCATTCATGGTGTTGAATCAGGGGATAGTTTACCCCTCAGCAGAGAGCTGGACCCACTCTCCACTCAGGACAGACAGAAATGGTTTTACTCTTTTTAGTAGTTCTCAAGAAGACAGAAGAGTTGGGACCCATTTCAAATCTTTGCGTTCAAAAACAATGCATTGCTCACAAGACTTTCCCAGGGCTGACCATCAATTGGTTCCTGGACCTGGTTCAACTGGGCAATTGGTTCACCTCCATCCACTTAAAGAAAGCGAACTTTAATGTCGACGTGGACACAGGCTGGTTCTTGGCCACCCTCTCAGGAAGCAGTTCTTGCAGGAGTTCAGCAGACCATGTCCAGTGATGCTTGCCTACTTCCTTGAGGGGGAACTACCATTGGTGGTCGAGGCTTTGGTGAAAAACCTTTCAGCATCTGGAGTGCTCCTTTCTTGTGAGGTTGTCATTTAAGACAGCTTTGCTGCTTGCACTGACCTTGACAAAGAGTGTGTGACAAATTACTTCATGTTCAGGAGTTCTTCCAGGTCGAGTGGTGCAACAATTCCAAGATGGCATCAGCCAAAATGCCGACCTTCAAAACCGAGTCCACAAACCAATGGGTGACGTCATGATCACTGTGTGGATTTCTTATATACAGTCTATGTTGTGTTGGCATGTTATGTTCAGATACACCATCAGACAGACTACAGAGCTGTCTGTGTGCTTCAGGGAGGGTGTGGCCGGTAAAACCCTATCAAAGAAATAAGTAGATCTCCCAAGCCTGTAGGCAGGCAGGAAGAGGCTCTCACACTGTGTTCTGTGTACACTCTACTGTACTCTAGTGTCAGCATTGACTAGTGGGGTGACTATCTCTATGGGTAAGTATGGTTCTTCAGCAAATTTCTGCCCATGGTCATGTCACATTACATCAAAATAATCCATGTTTCCCAGCAGAAACAGTGTTGTTTTGGGTGCTAGCCCCTAAAAAAAAACAAAGTGCAATGGTTATTTTTTGCTCTACATGGACACACTTTGGCTGTCTTTCATTGACTGTTTTACACTAGTTCTCTGGGGCTCGACAAAGGCTTTCTGGGAAATGTAGGACACCTCCGACTGAGATAAAAGAAGTTGCTGCACCAATTGAATAATTGCAACACTCAAAATTCACCAAACTTCTACAATGCATTTAGCATGGAACTTGAAAAACTAGGGAATTACTATTTTCAAAGCTACATTGATGATGATCTGGATTTACTTCTGATAGGTAATCAATAATTTAGAGATGAATTAGGGTCAAAGATACTGACATACGTTGCCTCTCTCTGTCTTCCTCCTCAGACACCCATTGTTCCCCCTGCTGGCGTTGTTGTTTGAGAAATGTGAGCAGGCCACACAGGGATCTGAATGCATCACATCAGCCAGCTTTGATGTGGACATTGAAAACTTTGTGCACCAGCAGGAGCGAGAACACAAGCCATTCTTCAGTGAAGACCCCGAGTTGGACAACTTGGTAAGCCGACCGCTGTGAGGCACATGCTGATCATCAACACAACACGAGCTGCTTCAGCTACTTTGATTTCTGGAAGACATTGTCTTACGGTGTTTACTGGATTACATGCTTTAACCAGTGCTATAATATTAAGTAGTTAGTTAAGGGAACCTGCACATCTTAACTGAAAAATAATAAGAAAAAAATAATGCTGCAGGAATGCATGTTTCCTGTGCATCCCATCATTACTACTCCTAATCATTCCTCCTTTTAATCTTCCCCATCCTCCCCCTGCACTTCCCCTTGCACAACAGCTAGCAGTAATTACAAATTAAGAGAAGGAGGATGCTGATCATGCTCACTGAGAAAAAGAGGGGGAGGAGTTGAAGCCAGACAGAGACAAAGACAGACGCAAGAAAAAAAGTGCACTCTTGCCATTACAGTACTTGGGACGGCAGGCCGACAAGTGCTGAACAGTCAATTAACCCTGCATCTGTGTGTTTTATGAGGCACTGGGTACGGGCATCCCTCCCAGAGGGCACTAACTCTTCCACGGGACAGTAATGTTACACTGGGCCTGACTGGCTGCGATGGGCAAAGAGTTACTGGTCCCTTGATTAAGTGAGCGCAGTTTAATTAGCTGATTTATCTCCTCCTTGGCCAAGCACTTTTCTGTCCATTCTGTTGACCTTGAGTGGTGACTTTGAGGGAGTGCTCTACAGTGTGCTGCTCTGAGTGGTGAAAGGCCACGCTGTTGATGGTCAGATAACTGCTGAAGACACGAAAGTACAGTAGTCTATGAAGGTTGTACATAAACTGGATGATTCCTGTTAAAAACACACCTCCTAGATGCTAATCTTTTTATAATATGGGTTATTTGAAACAACATTCTGACGTTATTCTTTGCCATCATAAGGAATAAACCTGGGCCCATGCAGTTCCCTAGCAACAACATGCCAATGAAATGGTATTTTAAATATCAAACATCTAGTCCATCACCTAATATGACAGAAGTTCCTCTCTGACCCGTGCTATTGCATTTATTCAAAATATTTTATTTGGTCAGAGCAATATATCCATTTTGATAAGGGGAGATTTTCCTTGACAGCTTCAGGGACATCAGTCTAAAAAATTGCACTGAAGCCTGCCTCATCAGCCTCCAGACTTCCTCAAGGCTGTGCTTGTTAATGCCTTGCTAATGTGTTGGTCTAAATACCATGCTTAAGTCTGTGTTTTCTTGCTAGGAACCATTTGAAATACTGAAAACTGTTAACAATACAATCTAACATGCCAAACTCTTCAAGCTGCCTTTAACACAGATTCCATCCCAAAACAGTAGAAGGAAAGGAAGTTACTTTTGAAACCATAAATACTCACAGATTTACAATATATGCAATCAGAGAGGAATCGCCCCCTTATGGTCAGTTTAAATCACATTTGCATTTGCTTCACTTTTCCGAGCCAGAGATTGTTGCCTGTGAAAGACATAAAATATACGTATTTCAACACATAGCACAGCACTAAACTAAGATGGTTAACATTATTTGCTACTTTAATTATCAACACTGTGATTGTGAGCATTTAGGTAGCATTTAGCGCAAAGAAGCACTATGCCTCACGGTGCCCCACAGAGCCGCTACAAAAATCTGCATTAGATATTCCTGAATGTTTTTGGGGAAAAAAGAGGCTTGCTTAATTTTAAGGAGTAAACTGTGCAGAAAATGTACTAAAAAAGAATGAATGGGGAAATGAATGGTGGTTTAATAAAGTGATTTAATTGTGTAGCATGTTGTGAAGGTGATCTGTTTGTGGTTTCTCTCTGTTTCCTGCAGATGGTAAAGGCCATTCAGGTGTTGCGAATCCACCTATTAGAGTTAGAGAAGGTCAATGAGCTCTGTAAAGATTTCTGCAACCGTTACATCACCTGCCTCAAAACCAAGATGCACAGCGACAACCTCCTCCGTAACGACCTCGGAGGGCCCTACTCTCCATCACACACCAGTCTCAACGTTCAACAGGTCAGCCATGGACTCTCTGTGGATCTTACACTTCCTTGATGGTATTTTTGAGTAGCACTTACAAGATACACCATGTCATTTATCAGCAGGCAGATTTAGCTTCTGGGAATTTTTCAGTCACAAACAGTAGAGCTATATCATTTGCATTGCTCACTAGTGTCTCTCTGTGATCCCCCAGGAACTAATTCAGACCTCCTCTCCATCCATGACCTCTGTCTCCAGCTCTGTTAACCCTTCAGGGATATTGGTGCCCACCGGGGGTCTGCAACAGGGCAATGTCGCCATGACTACCATCAACTCTCAAGTGGTATCGGGTAAGCATGTGATAACACACAAACACCAGGACCCTGACACGCACACATACACATGCAATATTATCTCGGCTTTTATTAGTGTTAGGGGAGTGTTTCTAGGGCAATGTCTAATATAAAAGCTGTGCTAGTGGTTTAATAAAATCTACATAATAAAGATTAATGGGACTTGGATTGGTTCTGGTTGTTCTGGACAGACAAGGGTAATTTCAAATGGACGGAGCACATACAGTACACTCCACAGACAGTGTTTTTTTCAAGTTACCATGGTCACACTTCCTTTTACAATGCAGTCTTTTGCAAATCTCCACTATCAGTTAATATGAATACAGTCTAAACAGCACCAACTTATTATATAGTACTTTGTACTATGTATGAATGGGGACATCCTGCTATTCAAAACTTATCATCGGGGGTCAGGACATGAATAAGAAGGTAGAGAAATGAGGTGTGATACTTGAAGATTCGCAGTTAATAGTGACAAACATGCTGTAGTGGTATGAAGTAAAGTTTGTTAGTAAGAGGTTGATTACTACCAGTAATGTGCCAATCTGAGAACCCATTATGTTCACGCCATCAATGGAGTTTTTTTTTTTTTAATACCTGAATCCTTAACTGTGAAGTCCCCCAAGGATCCATTTTGGGACCACTTTTATATTATTATCTACATATATGTGGGTCACATAGATTTGAGATTAAATTCCATCTCTATGCTGAAGACACACAGCTGTATGTTGGTCTAACATCTGGTGACTCAGCTAATGCAGCACACATTTTGTAAAGTTTTTTGGTAATTAAAAGCTAGATGTAACAAATCATCTTTCTATCAGGTCAACCATCTTTCACCTTCCCCGTCAAAACAGAGTCACCATCTTTAAAATAAAGGATTGGGCAGTGAGAGTTATATTTGAGTCTAGCCTTTTTATTTGAAAATCAAGTGACAAATATGGTTCAATCATGCCTTCTCCTAAAGGCTCATTTATGCTTCCATTTCGTGCGTAAATAGAGACGTGCGTTATCAACGTTCTAAACGTCGCTGCCCTCATGCTTTCATGCGTCCTCTACGTTGGAATGGACGTTGAGCAAAACATCCTCTAGAGGGCGTTGTTCACATTAAAACGTTACTCCAATAAAGTTTAAAAAAAATAAGTTTATCACAACAACAAACATGGCGACTGGACAATGGAGGAGTTAACGATCCTGCATCTATTGAGAAGGAGGCAAAATCGCAGGCAGCGTTGTAGACGGCGGTGGTCTGTGAGACCACTGAATACATTCCAAGTGTGGACGGAGAATTCCAGTCATTGGTTTTACCGATGACTGGAATTGACGACGAACGTCATTTTCAGTATATCAGGGGCTCATTTATGCTCTACGCTAGACAAGCATACGGATACGGACGGAGCCTTCTGTCCGTTCTCTGCGTACATTTCGTCCGTATTTCTGTCCGTATCTGGCAAGCTTGCGGATGCGTACTGATACGGACCAAACGTTGCAGTTCCAACAGAAATCGTGGGGGCAGTGTCGGGCATTGTACACAGAAAGTGCCGTGAATAGCATACACAAATTAAAAAACGTTTTAAAAATGACTGATCCCTGAGGCGAGGAAGCGAATGGTGACCGCTAGTCGCTCAGCCGGCGTCACCGGTGAATTGTGCAAGTTCCCATGCTTAATGTGAGCAGCCACCCGGCGAAGCCAGTTGTCGAAAGCCCCGACGGACATCCTGATATACTGAAAATGACGTTCGTCGTCAATTTCTGTCATCGGTAAAACCAATGACTGGAATTCTCCGTCCACACTCGGGATGTATTCAGTGGTCTCACAGACCACCGCCGTCTACAACGCCGCATGCGATTGTGCCTCCTTCTCAATAGATGCAGGATCGTTATCTCCTCCATTGTCCAGTCGCCATGTTTGTTGTTGTGATAAACTTATTTTTTTTTAACTTTATTGGAGTAACGTTTTAATGTGAATGACGCCCTCTAGAGGATGTTTTGCTCAACGTCCATTCCAACGTAGAGGACGCATGAAAGCATGAGGGCAGCGACGTTTAGAACGTTGATAACGCACGTCTCTATTTACGCACGAAATGGAAGCATAAATGAGCCTTAAGCCGACATGATATCCATTTCAAGTCTCACAGATTTGGAGAAAATACTCTATGCTTTTATCTACTCTAGTTTCCACTGCTGCAATACATATAAATCAGGTCTTAACCAGAAGACTAAACACCAGAATAGCTAAAGTACTGTTGCCTGGCTCAAATGCCTTACTTTTAATCTCATGTACTCTGTTTAATATTTGTCATGTCATTTGCATAAAACATATTTATTTATATCTCCTCCATCTTTGCTTTATCAAATTTCACAATTTCTTTTTTGCGCTTTTTTTAACTGCTCTTTGTAACCACATTCGTGCTGAACAGTATACATATTATTATTATTATTATTATTATTATTATTATTATTATTATTATTATTATTATTCATCTAGTGTACTGGCTTCTATGTATATGGTATGTATATATTACTGTATGTGTATCTGACACCGATGATCGTATCATTCATATGGTGCTTGGCTGATAGGTTTTTATAATGTCAAGCCTCTACTGTGAAATGTTAATCCTGCCCCCTGGAAATCCCTTTTAACCCAAAATAAATCAATATCTGCCTTTGATCACTACACATTGAAGAGCTCAAACAGACTGTGGTAAGAGTGTCTTGATCAAGACTAATTAAGCAAGAAGCAGAAGCACACTCCCTTCTTCTTAGTTCTTCTTCTGGGTTAAAAGACATTAACGCACCTTGAATTTAATCATTTCATCTCTTGTTTGCCGTGTTTTGTTTGCGGGGCTGACAAGAAGTTAATAAGGCTCTGTTGGTAGCACGAGACGTGGCTGCCAGTAGCTGCTGAAGCCACTTGATACTCATAACAGCAAATTATCCCCTCAGGTGGGACCCTGTACCAGCCGGTTGCCATGGTGACATCGCAAGGGCAAGTGTTAACGCAGGCGCTGTCGTCGGGAACCATCCAGATCCAGAACTCACAGGTAAAGCCACCTGACCGATGGTTCTCTAGCCGACATATTCGCTCCCTCTCTGTGCCCTCACCACCAAGTCTCGATCTGTTATTATTAAAAGAGTCTCTTTACATCTCACAGAAAACCCCCAAGGCCCCATTTCATTGTCTCTGTCTGAACATAGCACCCCGCTGACTGACAAAATGGAAGCAGTTCATTCCTATGATGTTCAGGGCACGAACATGATCCTGGCAGGTTTGACTGTGAATGAAAGGCATGGGAGGACATGTACTAAGTAATTTATACTGGAGATTAAATAGATACAGGTAATACACATTTTCACTCATACTCACTCAAGTTTTTTTGTTTTTTTTACAAAATTGGTCCTTGTAAAATACCTCAGACCAAAAAAAAAAAGAGTAATGTATTGTGGAATTATTACGGACAGGAAATAACCACAAATATTGTTAGTTTTTTTAGCATATTCGGAACAATCACTGTTGAGCTCTCAGCTGTTGTGGAGATGAATGAGCCTCATGCATGTTATCCTTCATCCAGTGATCCTTCGTGAAGTCCCCCCCTCAAACGCAGACTGGTCAACCACAGCATAGGATCTGCCAGCTTAATTCACTCATTCACTTAATTCACTCTTTTTTCGTCACAGACTCGTCTCTGTTGCCATTAAGAGTACAAACCCTGTCAAAGCAGAGTGGCTTCGCTCACACGAGGAATGTTTTTGTTTAGTTCCATACGATAGAAGCACAAAGAATCTGACCTGGGAACTTGGTGCTGAATCATCAAAAGACGGACCGAGAGCACAGACTGAAGGCAAAATAATCAGCCATCAGAAGACAATATATTCTATATGAACATAAAACACAGAATTCCATTTAAAAGTGAAAGGTTGGCAGAAATGCTGAAAGGATTTTAATATAGTTAATGTCACGGAAAATTGCTGAAGTAGTCGGGGACATTTCCACTTTTTTAGACTACAAACATAAAGTACAAGTCATTTTTAGGAAGTGTCCTTGGTGCATGTATAATGGCCTGATGAAGTGTGAATGTTTACGTGAATGTTTACGTGGCCTTAAAGCAGAGTCTGTGGTGTGAAGTTAATGTCTGTGTGCATGAGGGAACAACACGTTTATGCCTCTCTTTATGGATGTAGACATTATGTTTTTGTTTTTTCCGTCTGTCCGTCTGTCCCTCTGTCCGTCCTGCTCTTGAGGGAATTCCTTCAAACTTGGAACAAACATAAACGTGGCTGGAAGGATGAACTGATGTGATTTTGATAGTCAAGGGTCAAAGGTCATTGTGAGCTTACAAAATACGTTTTTTTGGCCTTAGCTCAAAAGTACTAAAAGACAATTTCACACAATCTAAGAGGATACAATGATGACATGATGACATGGACGTAAACTGGAACTTGACTGGCTGGGGGAGGACTACAACCACGAGGCAGCAATTATGGTTTTAATATAAGAAACCACATTTTTATTGAGCCACAACTTAGATTGACACTATTAAAATATGCAACAGAAGATAATGAAACTTATTTTCCTTTTACATTTCACCCCACGCTTTAAAGTGGAGTCTAGAAGCGCCTTTTTCCCACTGGACGAAAAACCCCACTAACGCCCACTAACATCTGGCTTTTGTCTTCAGAGGGAAAGGTTACAGTCAGCATTCATTCCTGGGACAAATGACTATGCAGTAGTCACGGGTATTTATTGGCTCCAGCTTCGACTGGCAGTGAGAACCTGTGGAGACACGCCCCCTTTTCCTGTGCGATGCTGGGACGCACGTTCAAGTGGATATATTGTATATATATTGTGTAAAACCAACAGGGATTTGGACAATTATTGCAATGTATTAACATAGAAAACATACAAGTAATCAAGTAATATGCTGTCAGACAACAGGAAATGTTTTTCCTCTTTTTACTGTTCCAACAATCACCAGCTCTGGTTTGAGAGTTTGAAAGAGGGATTGAATGAGTAACAGAATAATTAAATGAGGAATCTGTTGCTTATTTTTTTATTTATATTTTTTTAACCAGCATATATGCGCTTAATTTGGTGGTTACTTAACAATTTTTTAAAACCACCAAACAGCAGTCTGAGTAAGTTGGTAATTCAAATTGGAATTTACAGATAAAATTTAGTTGGAATTTTAGGACTGAATTTGATCATTTCTGCCCATGGGGGGGCAAGGGGGATTTAATGCATCTCTGGTGAGGCCAGTCTTTGTTTGGCCTTGACTGTCTCAACACTTGCTTATAGATATAACTGGGGGGGACAAATAGTGCAGAAGCCGTGTCCTGAAGAGCAGCTCAGTTTCAGACAGGTAATTTTGTGCTCGACAGTCAGAGGAGGCCTCGGTGAATAGTGGCGACCCAGCTGAGGGCGGGGGCTACATGTGGGCTGGGAGTTGAACACAGCCCCGTTGCTGCTTTGCCGACAAGCCCTGAGTAATCACACTCTCGAGCTCAGTGCCGCCAATTAATTCAACCTTGCTTTCCCCCCGCAACACACACACACTCCCAGTGCTGAGGGGGTATAAGAGGAGGTTGTCCACGTGACACCCAGCTGCAACTGTAATGACTCTTGTTTCATGTGGGGAGTATGAGGGGGGATGTTAGTGTGTGTGTGAATGTGTATTTATGGTCCTTGTGTGGGTTAAGGGGGGTGCATATATGTTCGCCTTTTATTTATCTCAAAGAAAGCCAGGATTCTTTCCACTACTACGCTCTGCAGAAAATTAATCAATTTTATATTCTTTAGCAGACCTGCATTTTTTATTCATGCATTTTCTCCTACATGCTTATATAAAATGTCCATACAGCATGTTCCCTCTGAAGTGTTTTAGCCTCCACAAACAGATTCCCCATTCAAACAAAGTTGCTGGTACTGCTTGGTGCAATGGCAATGATTAAAAAAAGATTTCTCTCATATTACGTATTTACAAAAATGCAGGCATTAAAATACAGTATGCAGTGTAGACATCTGTATGTGTCCAGAGTAGAAAGTATAGAAAACCAGCATTTTGTCCCTAGATGGGGAGTGAGTGGCCACCTGTGTAGATTTTACTACACAGATAGATAGATTTTTTTTATCAGACCTTGTTCAAACAGGAGGAACTATACATATAATTTCTTTGGGATTCTTTTCAGTGGCAGATTAATCCACATTTGGTGCTCTAGTGAATATTTGGGGCAGCAGGACGGTGGATCTGGGACTGAGTCAAAATAAACTACAGCGTGTGTGTTCATGGTAATGAAGGAACATGTCACCCAGTGAATAGCACAGTTGAATAAGATATATCAGGCTTTGAAACACACACAATACTTGTTAGTACATGTAGTGTTGGTCTGGGATTTCTTGACAATAAGAAGAAATATTGAAAATGAATTCATCATGACTTCCCTGCAGCCCAACCGTTACCGAAAATGCACTCTTGACTGGAACATCCAGACCGTGTGACCTGAAGTTAACCTTGACGGCAGCAAGTCCATCACAACCCTACATGTCCTCACAAGAACAGTGGACTGTGAAGTCAGTCCTCACAAGTGTGGCTCAGCCAGACCAAACACATGGACTCACACACATCCATATGTACACCGCGGGCTGTCAAACACTGTCGATACTCTGAGAGCGTCTCGTCCTTCAGCACTCGCACTCCAAACAATAACATCTGAATAATGATTTCTCACTGAACACAAAGACAGGCTTAGGTCAACACAAATGAAGAACCAACACAAACACAGTCACACTTTGTACCAGCCCTCCGCTGCTTCAGCACCAGGCTGTGGAATCCAAACTTTTGACCGAAGGCTTGTCTGACCCGACACTCTTTCTACTCCTCATCCAAGCACCAAAGACGACTGACCCTCTTGTGTTTTCCACATAGTCAAGGTCGCTGCTTTTTTCATATATTTTAAGTATCATTGCTCAAATTCAGTTTCCATGGTGACACTTGAGGAGGTGTTTCTGCCCTTGCCACTGAAAAAAAGAAAGAAAGGTAATTGGTAGTCTCTCTTTGTTTCCGTGGCAACAATAACTAAGCCCCATCCGCTCCTTTTTTCTTCTTTTCTTTTCTTCCCTTCTCTTCCTGGTCTTTATTGCGAAGGTAAACTTGGACCTGTCTTCCCTGTTGGACAGTGAAGACAAGAAGTCCAAGAATAAGAGGGGGGTCCTGCCCAAACACGCCACCAACATCATGCGCTCCTGGCTCTTTCAGCATCTCATGGTGAGTGTGTGTCTGGTCATTCCTGTTGGTCTGTTCAAAGGAAGTGTTATGAGGTGGACAGTGATGAGAGCGATGTGTATGGAGAGGATGAATGGTTGGAGAGTGACTCACAAATGCTGTTAATTAAAGTACCGGTGTGTCTTTTTCCTTCTCTCAGCACCCGTACCCAACAGAAGACGAGAAACGGCAGATCGCAGCACAAACAAATCTAACACTTCTACAAGTGAACAACTGGTGAGATGCCGTATTCCTCATGCACTCAGACACTACTTCCTATCACTGGAGTAGAAACGTGTGTTGAGGTTTAACATGAACCGGAGCATACTGTAGCACCTCAGCACATTTCTGACACGGTGGCGCCATCTTCTGGTCATATTTACCAAGTACATCTGAGACCAAGTTCTGCCCCCTTTCTTATCGTAATCCGTTCTCACCCTTGTTTTGAAATGGAAGATATTTGAGTATACTTTAAAAAAAATGAGATTAAAAGTGCATAATGTTTGAATTGAAAATAACTTGAGATTCAACCTGTAAAATCAAGATGTATTTGTTAAAGATAGTTGGTTGTAACTATGTTTTGTATTTTGTTCTAATTTATATTTCTGTACTCAATAATGTTGCTTTGTTTAACTGGTATCTATGGTGATATACATTTTAGTCACGTGACTGTTGAATGGACTGTATAAGGAAAGCAGAAACCACCAGAGAAACCAGCCTGATGAAAGTAAAACTCCTGAGAAGGTTCGGTGAATCATTTTGGATTGACCGTCGTTGAAGCTCATTATCTTCTGGACATCGCTGGTTGTACCTTCACACCTCTCCGAGTTTCCTCTGGTGTTCCAGTTCATGCTTCACTTCTAAAATGAAAGCTGTCTTGATTTGAAAACGTGTGTCTTGTCCTTTCCTTGTTCTCACAGGTTCATCAACGCTCGTCGCCGTATCCTCCAGCCCATGTTGGACGCCAGTAACCCAGACCCAGCTCCCAAAGCCAAGAAGATGAAGTCCCAGCATCGTCCGACACAGCGATTCTGGCCCGACTCCATCGTGGCTGGAGTTCTGCAGACGCACAGATCAGGAAACAACTCAGACAGTATGACATCCTAACAATTCAAGTCATTTAAACAGACACCGTTTCCAACTCAAAATTGTGTGTTTGTAATGTCCCCACTAGATGTCACTAGTGACTCTTTGCTTTTATTTATGTGAGTAGATATAAAGGGTAAAGTCAAGAACAGAGAGTATACAATTCTTGGAACATAAAAAAAAAAATTGTCAGATTGGAATCTTAAATTAGATCTGAGTATGTGTTTGAAATACGAAGGGTCCGACTCTCTTGAGAATGGTTTGATAACCACAACGCCGACACTTTTAGTCATCCATGGCCCATTTTAGGATATCGATTGTAGTCGTTGGGTGTAATTTATTATCTGCTATCGCTGTGCTGCAGCTGTCGCAGGCGAACACAGAGAAACGTGGAGACGCAAACCTCTCAGAACCTCACTGTCCTCGTTTTAAGTGAAACCAATGCTAATATGAGGATATTCTTCAGTGTCGTTTTCACTCAGGAAGGGGTTTCCATTTGGAGAACGCGTTACACTGTCGACACTGACGCAGGGGTCGGTCAGTTTGAAGAAGTTGTATAGACAGACCCGGGTGGACAGTGGTGGTGATGTGGGCCGGCTGAGGGAGCAGGCAGGTCAGGATAGGAACCCTGGAGCACAGGGACAGACACAAACTAGTCCCGGTAACAAGAATACAAGTTACTTCCCTCACTAAGCTGCGCCTAAGTGTAGTACCACGGTCCTCGTTATAGATGAACTGCTTCTCACCTGGAAGCATGTGGATTTCATACAAAACGTGGTTTGTCGTCAAAACGTAGAGCCAATTTGCTCTTTGATCAGGCGACAGCCAGGCGTTTCCCATCATGCCCTGGGTCCCGCAGTCAGTCAAGAGCAAAAACTCCGGCTGTCGATCACGTGAGGTTACCGTTGCCCACGTGTGCATGATGTCAGAGCGGGTCGGGCTCAAATCGGACACAAATCTAAGTGGCATGCCTTGGGCTGCGTGATCGATGGTGTGCAGGCCTCGCTCCTCTCCAAAGAGCCTCATGATGTGGCGATGAGAGGGTGAAGAGCCGAGGTAGATATACTGCAGAGGTGATGAGTGAATGACAGGTGTGAAGGTAGACGGGGCCCAGGTTGATGGCAGGACAGGAAGGGACACACACACACACACACACACACACACACACACACACACACACACAGGGAACGAGCAGGGGACGAGGGCGACAAGAGGAAACACAAAGGAGAGAGAGACTCAAGAGACACTGGGGAATAAGCAGAAGCAAGGCCACGGCATAATGAAGCTCAGCTTCTAGGCAATCATAAAAGACATAATTTACATTTTAAATGTTTATTCAGTGAAAGCACAGCCAAACCTCCCATATTCCGATAATCAATTAAATGTAATTTTATTTATACAGCAACAAATCAAACATTTAGCTCGGAGGGCAGTCGAATAAGGGAAAACTCCCCCCAAAAAAACCTTTAACAAGAAGACACTGAGGAGGATCCTCCACCAGGATGGACAGACTTACAATAGATTAATAAACACGATGACATGTGGTCAATTCATATGACAAAACATATACATATGAGGAGCAGTGGTAACAGTAATGGCCAAAAAACTACTACTTATAATAACAGCAGCAGTGGATATCACATATTGTTAATAATTATAAAGCAGAACTAATACCACAGTAATATTAGAATAGATAGAAGAATATATTAGAAATATTATCTATAAATTACCATCCATGTTTATGTCTATATAAAGATGAGATTAAATGAAAAATGCCTTTTAAAGCCTGTTATATCACATTAAATGTGATATTGTGCACATATTCCACGATGTATGTATTTTTGGTATATTTATAGAACAATATAATTATATTTTCTTCCTGTAAAACCAAATATGATGCTTCCTTAAGCTAGCTCTGACCAATTTCAACCAATAATATCATGACGTAATGCCCTCCCATGGCCACCATCTGTCCACTGCTTGAAAGCCTGTGAGGTAGAGGAGGGTGCACAGGTGAATGGAGAAGGAATGGGTTTATAACGCCTCACCTCTCCTCTGTTTCCTCCCCTCAGACCCGCTGAGCATGGACAGCCTCCAGTCCTTGTCCTCGGACTCGGCAACCCTGGCCATGCAGCAAGCCATGCTGGGAGCCGACGACTCCATGGACGGCACCGAGGAGGAGGACGAAGAGGAAGAGGAGGAGGAAGAGGAGGAAGGGATGGAGGAAGAGGAAGAGGAGGAGGATGGAGATGAGGAAAATGACAGGGGGAGGCTTATGTCCAGCGGAGGAGGAGGAGGCAGGAGAGATCTGCTCATGGAGCACAGCGAGGATCTAGAGTAGTCGACGAGGAGGAAAAGACGATTTGAACCTTGACCCAGTTGTCCCATCGATACGGCCAAATTCAAACTAGCACAGCTCTGATGCCAAGTGACTGTTGAGAGCGTGTGAGAACATCCTAGGTTTCCACCTAATACATGAGAGACTCTGATGCAGAGCCACCACGAGGTCTAATCAGACACGATGACCACGACTACACAGGACGAATATGAGTTTAATGATGAATATGTGTTGTTTCATTTTACTATTGTATGTTTTCATGCAGTGAGCTCTTGAAATATTTGGATAGTAGCACTTTTTTTTCTCTCTATTGCTTGTATTATTCGTGGACATAAATGGCACAAGAACTAAAAGGTTGGAAAGATGACTGCCAGTTTTAAATTGAGACATTTGAATACAGTGACAGTGAAAGAAGCTTGGTGATTTCAGAGGGCCATGACATGTTGAGACTGCGTGAAAGCAGATTACAGTGAACTGAAGGAGGAGGAGAAACAGGAGGAGTGTCGAGTAGTTGCACATGCATCCAAAAAAAATATCTTTGCACATTTCTTTGACCATTTTTTATGCATGTATGTGATAAACAACTACTTTTTTAAAACTGAAAGTAATCTGCACCATAAAATGAGCAACCAAAAGGTCTGCGGCTTTTCTATCTGTTCATTTCACTGAAATCCCAATTTTCAACTGATAGTCTCCATGTTAAAGTTGCTGTTCATGCGTCATTTTGCCTCCTAAAATAAGAGTGAGGAGTACTAAAAGAAAAGTTGTAATGCTGTCCAAATATCTGCAGAAGTGACTGTCGGCCAATGTGTTGGTTTCCACTGCTGGGATATCATTCACACCTTCTAAATGACTCGTAGGATCTCAGGTCGAATACTGCTCTCATTCGGCTTCTTCCTCATGAGCAAAACACTTGACTCACTGCTGCAGCAAACCTTTTAGAGCATGACTTTTTCAAACAATCTTAGTTCATTTCTTTCTTCTTCCATGAGCAAAAACAACTGTAGTAAACCAGTGTATTCTGACTGCACTTATAGTATGTATATCAGATTTTTCATATGTTTGCATTCTGGTGATGAAGGTTTGCATATTTATTCTATTTCTTCTTTTTATTTTGTTGTTGTTGCGTAGCCTCAGAGGGTAGCTTGAGGAACAACCTGAAAATGGGAGTTGCTTCTGCAACAGGTGACTATATTGTAACCCTATTTCTATAAGCACAGACGCGGCCCTCTACTGGACTCTTCCGGTAATACTGTCCTCCAATCACAAGCATACATTTTCCCCGTGAAAATGTGCATATCAGCCAATCAGTACTGTCTACAACCCTCAGTATTAAGGCAACATACAGTTTAGGCCATAGTTTCTCTTCAGTCTACTGGACTCTATATCACCTACTTCTGTATAACCTAGGCCACAACAGTGGAGTTGCCTTTCATACTGCGGAGTTCACACATGTTCAGGTATACATGTACTGATTGGTCGGCTTGGCTCATGCAATTTTCAATGCTCAAATGCATGCTTGTGATTGGAGGAGAGTATTACCCATCGAGTCCAGCAGAGGGCGGAGCTTGTGTGAGTTAGAAGTGTAGGTTTTGCAAACTTTCTGATGAATGCTATTGCATTTGCTGGTGGCCATGCACATACTTGACTACAACCATCTAGTCAGTCTTAGAAAATCACCCGTGTATTTTTTCTTGTGACTGTCATAAAATAAGAACATGGCGAGCCCTGCCGGTCAAACTGTCTCACTCACAACTCAACATGGAGGGGAATCACACAGAGATGGCCGATGACTGTGGAATGCCCAGCCGACGGAGCCCGTGTCTTTTACTGACAAACTTTTACAAGGAGACAAAGAAGACAATTTTGAGGAAAACGAGAAAGAGAGCGAAACTCAGTCGCAAAGTCTCTTTCAATTTTATGTGAAGGATTTTCAAGAAACTGTGAAACAATTTCAGCTCTCTGTTTTGTACTAAAACACACAAATGGAGTCGCTCGTTTCTAATGTGAAGATAGAAAAAGAAAAAAAAACATGTTATATTGAATGTTCTGATTGTTCATTGTGAAGTATGTTGCTCATTAATATTCTTTTCTCAATTTTTTTTTTTAATGGATCTTCCAGAGCAAGTGACAGACAATAGGGAATATTTATATTTCATTTGTACACTTGGTTGTCATAATCTATTGTGTTTCAATAGACCAATTTTAATAATTAAAACATGTAAAGGTGCTGATTATGACTTTGTGATATGAAGGTTTTGCATATGTTTAGGCTGAACAAACATTAAGGGTCATAAATTCCCAATTCAGGAGGTAAGCCATTTGATTCACAAGGATATATAGAGACTAAAAACACAAAACAAAAATAACAACACTAGATATGTTTAATTTAAACCCCGGATCACAACCTTATGTGACACTTCCGCTGTGTGCCCTGTTGCATTCCATTATTATTATTATTATTATCCAGCTATTACAGAGTTAGTAGTCCAAATATTGCTTTAACTTCCCTCTCTTTCCTGTCTCATGTGTAGTCTCCCACCCACTGGTTCTTGCTCTAGCCTGTGATTTAAGTTGCTTGAAGACGCCCGCCCAAATGTTCCCCTTCCTACCAGAACCGTACAGAGCTCCCCACCACAGGGAATCAACTGTGGATTCTGCTTCCTTGGAGTAAATGGCAGTCACTCCCGTGGGTGTTTGCTGTACGAGCCACATTGTATTGTTTACACGGCTTGTACGCTTGTGTATAATTGCATCCTTGCGTTGTTTTCTGCCGCCCCAAAAAGGTCATTCTTTAAATGCAGCCACACGTATTAAATATTTGTTATTGTCTACCGATATGCTAGTTTTCTCCTCCTTCAGCCGCATTTTGCAGTAGGTGGAATTTGCATATTAGTGGCCATGTTTGACTTATAAATAATATATTTGTGAGTGCTTGACATTACCATGAGAACGCGATAGACAAAGGTTCACAATATTTAAGTGATCTAATACAAAACATGTAAGATTATATCGGCATCACATCAGCTCTTCTATAATTATTCCACACAGAATTGTTTAGCAGGTCAGAGGAGGAGAGGATGCAGTTAGAACAAGGAGAATGTGGACATTTTAATATATCCCATATAGCTAATGTAGGCATTTTTATTTCCTCATGGGGTGGTGTCACATACAGCAGCAAACTCTATTAATTAGTGTTGTTTGTGAGAATATGTGGAAAAATAATGTAAAAGATGTGCATTTTTTTTCATTCACCCTGGACCAGTTACACGATGCCAACAAAAAAACACAGCAAAACAAAGAAGCAGGATGTATAGTCAAAGGTGTTGAACCTTCTTCAACTTTTAAAACTGAATTGTCAATTACATAAATTACATTAAGGTTTTTTCTCCCGGATCCTTTTTTTGATAAATCACAAATACGTTTTTAATCAAAGTCACAGAAGTGTGCATCAAGAGGACGTCTGGATGGATGGACGGACTTCCGGCCAGGAGATTGCAGATCACATCCTGTGTGAAACCAAAAGTCAACATTGGCTAATATTCATATACGTCTGTAATTTAAAGAATGTATTAACGTTCTTTAAATTACAGACGTTAATATTTTTGGGATTCTGCCCCTAAAACTGGACTTCCTACTGAAGAATCATATTCCAATGTGACCGCAGCCCCTTACTATCACTTACACAGAGCTGCTTTTGGTGTACACCTTTTAGCTTCTTTCAGCTCATTGTTTTGGTTTTATCGCATGTAAGCTTTTTTTCAATTCAAGCGCAGCAGACAGACAAAATAGCTTGTAAACACAGTGGAGCATTTAGCAGCTGAAGAGGGTTGGTAGAGACCAAAAGGGCTAAAAGAGAGAGAATATTGGACATTCATATTGTCGTTAAATAAATAAATCAATAATGTCACTAGATAAGCAACTATTTGTTAAAATATTAGCCTTGCTTTTATACAACTTGTTTTTGCCACTAAGTCATTACAGGTTTATGCTCTGTTGATTCCACAAGTCAAACTATGTGGTCAATGAGATTGGTGGAATGGGTGACAAATACTCATTTAAGTTTAGGCAAAGGCTGTGATCATGGTTGAATTGAACTGTTGATAGATGATGAGGCCTCACCTATCTGGAAGCTACCAACTTGACTTAGCTAACTCAAAGTGGTTTTGTAATATGATTCCTCCACTGCAGCTCAGCGATAAAAAAAACAATATCACAACATTACACAGAATTTAGGGCGAAAAAAGACTTTGAATGTACCCACTTCATATAAGCTTCAGTTGATTACATTTGTGTATGTTTGTGGATTGTGTCCCCCATCACTTCATCAGGTTAGAATAAATGATTACAGCATGCAACCCCGTTTTAATGTACATATGAACCTGCGACTACTGTCTACTGTCTGACCTATAAGATGTTTCAACAAATTACAAATGTTCTTTTTCTGGTGAAAACAATTCTGTTTGTGGAGACACAATTCAAACCATTTGTAACATTTGGCAAATCTATCAAGATTCTCCCCTTAATTTGCAGCACAGAACATAATGCAAGAAACTACAACACAGATCCCATGCAATGGCCAAATGCAATGTAGTCAGATTCAGAAACACCAGTTCATCCCATCCACAGAGATCCTGTCGAATACAGTTTATCAGATACAATTTTACACATTGCGAGTTTTTCTCCGAAACACATATACTGCAATGGACAGAAACATGACCATCCCTGTTGTATGGTACAACATGTCAGCCAGCAGTCGCTCTGAGGCTGGAGAGCAGTAAAAATAGTCTCAGAATGACAGAGGCTGAAAAAGCCACTGGCGATGGTTCACTTGTTTGAAGTGGCCTCACCATCGCGCTCCAGTGTGGATAGACCAGAGAAACACACACACACACACACACACACACACACACTGCATGGCCTGATGTTCCTTCGTAGTGGAGGTCTGCTACAGTCAGTGCCATCTGGGCGCCTGCATGCTCCCAGATGTCCACTCTGTAATTAGAGCCAGACCCGGACCGGCCTGGTCCAGCCCAGATCCAACCTCTCATTTACAGAGAACCTCCCTGAATACTTAAGAAGCTTTCCAACACTGTGCAGGCCTTTAGAGGAACCCTTTGGCTCTGCAAAAACATTTTCACCAAAAAAAGCTGGAAGACTTACGGTAAGGCTCTAGCTTCCATCATATATTGAGGACATTTGCTTGAAATAATGTTAATTGCAATTCTGATTGAATTTCCTCCTAATTGGAAAAACAATCAACTACTCTAGAGGTTTTACATTTACAGGTATTTCTGCTTTATTAAATCATATACTGTGAAAACTGAAAGAGATGATAATGTAGAGAAAAGCCAGCAGTGACAGGACATTAGACAGATTTGTACTCACAGCACACACTCTTTCTTTGCTTCTCGACTGTGTCAGGAAATAAACCTTTTTTCTTATCACTTCATAGGAGTTCAAAATGTCTATCGCCCAGGCGGCCGCCAAGGCCATGCTATCCGATGCCCTGCTGCAGAGCAACCCCGGAATAAACCGGATCAACCACCTGGAGCTGGAGCTTCCGCTGGACAAGGTCATCAAGTTTGTGTCTGTGGGCCTTCCACTGCTGCTGGTGTCCATGGCCTTCGCCCGTGAGGTCTCCCTGGGTGAGCCACTGTCTTTCTCCGTGCTTTTGTCAAAATATTTTCTGTGATTCGGTAACACTGTTATGTGTCCTCCGTAAAGTAACTGTACTGTTTGTCCTCTGCCTATTATATAGCACTGGTTATGATAAAGAGGAATATTATACATAAAAAATTACTTAAATTATTAGAATTTAATGGTATTTAATTCAATGTTAACACAACAGGTTTGACAGAATTATATATTTTTTTAAGCCACTGAAGAAGTGAATCAAGTTTTTCTTTACTATGTCAGAGCTGAGTTTAAAAAGTCCTGAATCAGGGCAAGGGAGCACATCGGTTTTCTTCCCCAAGGTCCCCGATTTTTATTTTTGCACTCGGACACATCAGCTTATCCCAACAATTTTCCTATTTGAAGAAAATAAAAAACATAAAGAGCAATACCAATGAGAGCTATAATTACGTCGTACTTTCGTACGTCGAAACAGAATAAAGCAAGAGGGGGAAAAAAACACATAACCAACAACCTATAATAAAAGGAAGACATGTTGACTCCATTTCAGGGAAACAAAAACCATGATTCAAACATCAACAAACATGTTTCGTGGACGTACCAATTGCAAAAAGACACGAGAACATGGTTGAAAAAGTTTGAGAACTACAGAAGTTACCATAAGAATACAGTAGATACCACAGCAGCACTGACAACTGTGTCAGCACAAAATTACAACCGTCTCTGCATTCATCATCGTTTGACTGTTCTGCTGTCGGCTGAAGCGATTCAGACGGTTTGTCATGAAACATGCCAACAACCTGTCTGTGGTCATTCAAAGAACACAAAAAGTGCAGCTGCACAATCCAAAGTATACGTGGCGATTCTTTAGTACGAGTCTGTCTGCTGGGGAAGGCTGACTCCCTTGACTTTGAACTAAACGTCTCCCGAGCTGCTCTGCAATCAGCCTGATGCTTCTGATGCTAATTGCCATGGGGATGATTGAGAGCAGCGTTCACTGACGCTGGCACACTGTAATTACAAGGGGAAGTTGTTCTGTGGCAGCTCCCCACTATTTGAGTCAAATGAGAGGATATGTTGATTAACTGGGGGTGTGGTGGGGGGGATGAAACACGATGTGTTGCCGGGGCGCACGGCCCGACTGATGGATCTTGGCTGCCTATCTGCTGGGTTGTCAGTTTCACAACAGTGCTTGATTGCGTTGCTGTCTGGAGTCTGGTTTAGTTGCACCTGGACTCTCAGCCAAGAATGCTTGTACAAAGCAGAAATGTGGGGATGATCTGCCAATGTTAATTGTGGAGTGGGAGTCAGTGATAGGAGCGGTGGCAGAAATGTAGGTTCCGTCGCTTTGCCAAAATGGCTCACAGGGATGGGGGAGTTGAGCGGGAGAATATTTTACAAGATTTCGAGAAAAGGCATGTGCTGTCTTTTTTTTATTCAGGGTGAGTTGTCAATGTATGCGCCCACACATTCACTCACAAGCAAAGTGGAAAACAGATTCCCACAGGAAGCTGCATGAGAACATACAGTGGCGTCAGATAGTATTATGACCACAGCAATCGCCATGACTTAAACCGGAGAAGGTGCCAATGCAGCTTCCATCGGTATAATGTGAAAAATATAAGATTGAACTTGCTTGAGGCCCTAAAAACATAAATCCGTTCTGTAACAAAAAAAACCTTTTTAATGTCAACATGTTTGCACAATTGGAAACAAATTACATATATATGATGCCTTTAGGGTATTGTGAAACTTTGAGGACAAAGAATGTGACAGACTGCTTTAAAAAGCCTTTTTATAAAGTATATACTTTAACAGTATTTCATTATGTGGCGGCCTAATAATGGATGGTGATGAACCAACCGCTGTTCTGCTCACTACTTCCACCATCTGTCCTCACCATTAGCCTCGCCATGTTGGCCTCCGATAATATCCACTATAACAGGATTCCATATGTCCTTACAAATTTCAAATCAAATGCATCACATACATTTTCATACAAACATTTTATTCTATATAATATTGAAATGAGTAGGTGAAACTTGAAGAATGTAACGTCTTATGTTGCCTTATCATGGTGCTTTCAACTGCAGTATGTGAAAAATATAAATAGTTACATAGACAAAACATATTTAGTTTGAGTTCAGTATCTCTTTTTCATATAAATATATCTTAAAATGAAAATCCTCCATTATAACCTCAGCTACCAAAATAATAATTTAGCTGTCACAATCAATTTGTTGAAGAATAGCTGATTAATGACACGCATGTAGTATAATTGGACCATGTAATGGTGTACTGGCAGCATAAATCACATCCTGACAGTATGTTTCTACTCCCAGAAAGCTGGGCAGATGTGGTGTAAAAAAAAAAAAAATAGAAGCTCCATGATTCTCTTTCAAGGCTCTGAATTAGTTGCGGCCCCACCCTTGGTGTGTTCCCTTCCAAGCTCTCTGCTTTAGGGTGGCGCGCCCTTGAGAAATAACAGATGGGTGCAGAGCATGGATTCAAGTGGTTGGACTGCATGTGTTTATATCAAGGTGAACTAAATATAAGGTGCAGAATGGAGTCACCCAGGGTTCTAAATGCCAGGTTGCCATTTGGAAACATATGATTTCTCCAGGGAAAGGAAAGGGTATCATGGTAGTTACCATGTGCATGTCTGGTAGTGGACCTCCTGTACTATGTGAACTTGTACAGCTTATCTTTGTTGGGATTCATTTGAGCTTTAGATAGAGTGGGGACATTTTTGAAAAGTAATACATTTTGGCTAGTCCTCACTTTGGGACAGACCTCAAAAGCCTGTTTGAGGTTTAAGATTTGGTTTAAGAATACATTTTGGATTAGGTTAGGATAAGGGTTGGGGTCAGGCATTTAGTTGCTATGGTTAAGGTAAAGGCCAGAATGATGCCAATTAATGCCCTCACAACAATAATACAATGTTTTGTGAGTGTGTCTGTGTGTGTGTGAGAGATTGATATGAACTGCTTAGCGATTTCTTATGGTCAAATTAATAAGCAGAAAATAATTTCCCATATTAGCAGATAATGTTAGAAATCAACATTTGCTTGTTTTGCAGGGCCTCAGATCAGCTGTTTTCCTCCCAGCAATTTCACCATGAAGCAGGCCAGCTATGTAGACACATACTGCTGGGACTCTCTCATGCATCATGAGTTTGACAGCGATGGGAACTTTGAGGAGCGCTCGCTCTGGGTGCACAAAGTAAGTTGAGAGATTGGCTGACTAACTTGTTTTGTCCTCACAGTCACTGGCAACACTTCAGTTAAAATGCCACTGTGCCGCTTTTAATAAGAAGTACATGGTTTGTTTTCCGAAAGCTATTTTGAAAGTATTCAGAGCCAGTGCAGTTGACATTTAAGGTCCCGTCACAATCAGTAAAGCAGTTCTAAATGTGGACTTGTGGTTGTGAAGCCTTCGTCTGTCTTCTGCTTGTTTTAACTCTTTTCTGCCTCTCCTTTCTCTCACTGTCCATCCAGATGTTCCCTTACTCTCTTCTGGCCATGGCAGTGTTGATGTACCTGCCAGCTCTGATCTGGCGCCAGCTTGTCATGCCCACGCTGGGCTCAGATCTGCTCTTCATAATTGAAGAACTAGACAAGTCATACAACCGCTCGATCCGACTGGCCCAGAGCATTCTGGATATGCGCCAGAACACTAAGAACCCCCTCACATTTCAGGCCGAACTGCAAAGGTCAGAGACCAGCGACTGTTGGCTTGTGCAATGCCTCTTTCAAACAAAACACTTCCATATTCATGTTTTCAGTAATCCAATTTTATTTGAGTTTATTTGACCCCCAAAGTAGAACATACATTTTTAAATTCAACTCCCAGCTGCAAATGAATGGTGCTGAGACTCTTTTCCTTGTCCAATTGCAGGGCCAAGAAGAAGCGATACTTTGAGTACCCCCTCCTGGAGAGATACATGCAGTGCAAGCAAAACTCCTATTTCCTTGTTAGCATGCTTTTCTTGCGGGGCTTCCTCCTCCTGACCTTCATGACAGCTGCCTGTCTCTACCTGGCCTACTTCCACCTGTCTGCCTTCCTGCAGGACGAGTTCAGCTGCTTTATTCGCACAGGCATGCTGCGTGATCAGAACTGGGTTCCTGAACTGGTTCAGTGTAAAATGGTTGGGCAGTTGGTTTTTCAGGTGATCAGTGTTGCCAACGGCGCCATCTACGTCCTGCTGGCTCCTATCGTCCTCTTCAGCCTGATTCGCCTCTTCGTTTGGGACACCACCTTCTTCTCCGTCTACGAGGTCCTCCCGGCCCTCGACCTCATCAACCGCCGTCGACTAGGCTGCCCACTGAACGACCTCAATGTCCTCCTGCTCTTCTTGCGTGCCAACGTAGCTCACATGTTGTCCTACGGGAAGGTGAGGGCACTGTGCTCGTTGCCGCCACCACAGGTGGGCAACGCCACCGCGGGGCAGGGATTGAACGCAATGCTGACCCAAGAGGAGATGGAAGAGCGTGAAGAGGCTGCGATGGAGTTGACGGAGGAGGTGGAGGAGGCCAAGGAGGAAGGGAAGCTCAACCTCGTGGACATCATGACTATTCTGGGAGCGGCGCAGGGACGAGTGGTAAACTGCAGCGAGAAGAGGCCTCTGGTGGAGGAGAATATGAGTCTCGGTACCGTAACACTTATCTACTCACTCAAACGCATTCTGCTTGTGGCTATTTTCATCTACATCATCTGGGATGTACAAAAAATTATTAAGTGACCTCCAGACTGCAGATGCAGGGTCTGAAAATGTAAATGGAAGGTAGCATAGGCAATTCTTACTGAGCAGATACTGAATACACAATAAGGTCAAATCCACATGGACCTGAAGAAGCAGTTTTAGAAGTATTTGCAATTGGCAAATTATTCAACTAACATTGTTTAGTATTTTTTTCTCTCTTTATTGTCTGTAACTGTATTGCTACTGCACTTTCTTTTTGAAGCCAGACTGAACTGCCTACATTTCTAAAAGAGTCTTTTAAAATCACTGATTACTGTAGAAGAGCTAGATTTGTGGTACTTCTTAGCCCTAACTGCCCTCTCTGTCTCTTCACAGAGCCAAACCACCAGGGGTACCATGAGTTGAAGGAGACCGCACCATTTAGTCATTACTAGGCCTCCTATGGACTGAATCAATGTGATAACAATGGGGGGGTTGGGACATTCTCAACAGTAGCTTTTCAAGATTACTGTACCCACACAGGCTGTGGACATCAATGAAGACCAACAACAACAAAAACTCTTTTAGAAGTACAGGGCAAATTGTTCTGGCTACCAGTGTCAATAGATTTGTTTTCAGCATGTAGTATGTCTGTCTGTCTCTTACTGGAGTACCATGCAGTTCTCAGGAGGCCAGTGGTCAAAGGGGAGTGAAAGGTTGTTGTAATTACAGTGAGAGAACACAAAGCATGACCATGTACCAAAACATATTTATCCTCATGACTTGGTCAGATTAGTGAGAGTGTACGTTCATGTCAATTGAAAGGCATACTGTAACTATTGTCAGTAATATTCTTTTAATGCATTTAATAAGAGGTAACTTATAGAATATTGTTTTATTCACAATCTGTTTTTTTTTCTTCCGTCCTTGATTATAATGTGTTGACATTTCTGCAGTTATAACTTGGTTTGTTGGGGAGAGTTTGGACTTGCAATCATCAAATGTAAAACATCAGAAAGTCAAACAGAGCCATCCATTCCAGGACAACCGAGAGCCACTTGCCTTTTTAGTGCTTTTATTTTTAGCACATGTAATTTGAGAGCTGGAGAGACTCGAGCACTGTGCTGTTTCTGTGCTTGGATGTCGGGTTCTTGGACATCGAATAAAAAAATACTCTTGTTAGAGTCATATTTTGCATGTTTTACTATATTATTTTGTGTTTTTAATTAGGCATGGCTTTTGCGTTTCTGCACTTCAGCATTAAGCTATAAAGAGAGTTGTGCGTATAAATGTATTAAATGTTAGTTAAACAGATGATAGTAAAAGTGTGGCACTCGTCATTAGCTGCGTGCTCCAGAGCGACCAAACGCCTTCAGAGGGAGGCCTTGTAGTCACAAATTACAGCCCCACCACCCCCATACAAGAGCCAGCCTCGGCCACACAATACATGCAGAAAATAGTTCCGCTTGTGCCACCATGAGTGACTGTTCTATTGAATGAGCCTGGAATAACTACTGTGCAGCAACAGTGAATTATCCACAGAGTAAAGCATGCAATTATTTGGATGTTGTTGAAGACACAAAAGGCAGGCAAGTTGCCTAGTGGGTAATAGGGGGCCGTTGGTGTCTAAACAAGTCCCCTCTTTGCTAGTCCAATTACAAAGGATGCGTGTGTGTGTGTGTGTGTGTGTGTGTGTGTGTGTGTGTGCGTGTGTGTGTGTGTGTGCGTGTGTGTGTGTGTGTGTGTGTGTGTGTGTGTGTGTGTGTGTGTGTGTGTGTGTGTGTGTGTGTGTGTGTGTGTGTGCTCTTGTTTCAGGTCAATGCAAAATATTAACGTAAATAAAGGTATGTGGTGTGTGTGGAAGTCAGAGGCTCTTGAATGTCCTCTATGCTAAAATAATTGCTGCTTCACTCTAAAACTTTATAGGAAATGGTGATGCTTCTTGTCACAAGCAGTCATGCATCCTCCATCATCCATCTGGCACAGAGCTTGAAAAAAAGCGGACAGATGGTGATAATGAATGTTCTCCGCTGTGTATTTTGAAGAGGAGCAAACTTAATTCGGAGTTTAACACAAAGGTAAACATAGGTATCTGCTGCTTGTGGTCGTACTGCTGTTGGCTGGGCAGTAACTGGCTGGCTCAGGCCACTTGGGGGCATCGTTGAGTCATGCTGAAACCAGACCGTCCGCATTGTTTTGATAGCTGCAATATATTAATTTAGGGCTGCATCACAAGTGGGGTCAGCATTGATATTTATAATTCCTGTAATCAAAAACAAAAAGGGAATGCAGTCTCATTCAAATCAGCCTTATCAGGCGTTCACCAGGTCCAGACTCCTCTGCCAGAGTCTGTAAAAGCTTCTGTGCTGCAGCCAATTTCCCAGAGTCAGTAAGTGTGAGGAGGCTGGTGTTGCTGTGATTGGAGCATTGGCTTTTAGAATCAAGAAATTGCTGGCAATCTTCATCGAGTTCAGCTATGTCAGCAGGCCGGACACCAACGTCCACTGTTTTGCACTCAGTGTTTTCCCAGAAAGTTGGGCATAATGCTGCTGCTTTCAAGCTGGATTTGATGGAGTGAAATAAGAGATCAAAGACGTCCTCAGATCGCTCTCTGCTGTCATTCCAGCCTGCTTGGATAATGACAATGACTCTGTTACTACCAAACAATGCTGGGGCGATCTCATCACACAGGGTTTACATGACTCACAGTGCAGCAGCTAGCTCTATGCAGGATCCAAGTGAATCCAGCCTGACAACTCTCCCTGCCCTGGACTTTTTCTCCACGTCTGCATGTGAAATTCACTGATTGGAATGGACAGATATATCAAATCACTTTGCTCTAATCCTTTTTCTTTTCATTTTGTATGGCATTGAAGACACACAGGCTCTGCAGAGGGTATATAAAAGCACCCAGGACATCCCTGGTATCCATTTTGCAAGCACCGGTGATAACCTGCACAACGGATACTAAAAGACAAACCCACCCAGCCCCATGTCTGTTCACCCTGCTGCTGTCTGGCATGAGGTCCACTAGTCTGCCGTACCAGCAGACGTCAGAGCGGCTCCTGTCCTCAGGCTGTGAGGCTCCTCAGCTCCACCTCATCCTCCGCACTCCACTGACTCGCTCATAAACCTCAGCTCTGCACGTTGTGTCCGAGACTCAACACTGATTTACACATTGCACCACATCTGTGAAATGTACATTGAACTACCCACTCCTACCTATCTTTTTATGCACCCCTGTGGATAATACAGATCTATTTTATTCTATTGACAGATATTATGTCTTCCTTTTGTTCTGTTTTTATAAATGTTGTTCTATATTGTTGCTTATTTTATTCTTTCATATATTCTATCATTGTGCAGCGCTGCATTGTATCCAGACCATAACGCTGGACTTTGAACATGTGTTAGGCTGGTGGATGAAGAGGACTGAATTAGAGCTAGCTTCCTCCCTGTTCTGGTTTTACATATGCCCTGTTTGGCATTTAGATTGCTAGCTGTAAAAGAATCAAGGCCACTTGCCCACAGATCCGATTCTGGAGGAATTTAAAGTGAGTTTAAAGTGGTGACAGCGTGCTAGACAGGCGCTGATGGTAAACCGTTAAGCACTGTTGAGGTGACCTCCAGTTCATGACACAATTGATCTACTGTAACTCAGCTCCTTGTTCAGAAGGCCACTTAATGGAGACAGAGCCTTAAATCAAACGTGGGGGCCACACTGAGAAGAAAACACACACACAGGCACTTTTTGTGTTGTTGTCAGTGATTAGAGAAGCCTTGAAAAGCCACAGCTGCCTGCCGGGGGAGGGAGTGTTTATAGAGGGACAGAACACAATTCAAGCTATTGGACATATTTCTTAAGATGATACATTTACCTCAGATATTTGTAGCATTTAATAGAATGTAACTTCAAAATTGTATTATAGATTTCGTCATATAAATCGTATGGTGGAATATTAAGGTTTTTAGAGAAACTTATCCAAAAAGAGAGAAAAAAAAGAGCAGTAGTCCTCTCCAACCACTCTCAGCATGGAGAGCTCTTCATCGTCGGAGGGCGGAATGAATGTGACTCACAGGTTTCTTCTCAAGTAAGCTTCCTGCCTCTGAGTGACTAATCTCTGTCTCTTTTCCCGGAGGGTTCTGTTCATCAAGATCACTCTTTTTTCTTTGTTTGGCTCACACTGTCAATGCTAAGTGCCAAGTTCTTTCTCTTCAGCACTGTTGCCAGAGTTATGTTCATTGAAAAACATCACTGATCTCACACCTGCTGTGTGGCTCTCATGAACTTCCCTGTTTACTCTTGCATTGACTGATTAATTCCTTCCATGTGACATTTGTGGAAAATATCCATGGATCCTCACACTCGTTCTGTGCAGCTCAACTGTACTCAGATCAGCATTATGTCAGAGCGAGCGGTAATATGAAGCCCGCTTTGTGTAGCTCATCAAACAGGGGTAGAAGCTGATGGTATAATAGTGCAGGGGTTTATTACTGGGATAGGCTAACAAGACTCAAAAGCAGGTAAAGTGCACATTCAAGAAGAACATTTTTATGAAACAAGAACTGTTGCCCTTCATACCAATTGAGGCTAAACAAATTAAATTAATTGCTAAGGATATTTTTTTGTCTACAAAGTTCAGGACTGTTGCACAGGGAATCGTAAACAGAGGACAGATGGACCTAAAGCAGCCCTCTGGACTATTGAACGACCGCTTTGCTCTAACGCACTCCCACAGACGACCAATCAAAACACTATTACAGAAGAATATTCATATCTAAATAACTGTAACAGATATCAGAAATGGGATGAGCCCCATGAGATGCATATGCTTTATTGTAATATATATATATGTGTGTGCGTGTGTGTGTGTCTGTTGGTGAATAAGTTGTAATACATTGTTTCTCCACAGTCTAAATAGATGTTTGTTTAAATTGAACAACATGACAGCTTTTTTCTATTTGAAGAGACATTTTAAAGTGATTGTAATCATGATTGATTTTTAGTATCACAAAATATAAAAACTTAACAAAATGTATTTATATGTGAAAAGCTGCAGAATGCTACCTTACATGAACCTGTTATGCAGTTGAAACTGGATTCAGGGAACAAGAGGGGGAAGTCTGACTTCCAATGTGACTCCAATCTGCCCTTCAACACTGACTCATAGTTCTGGCAAGCTGCTTACCTCAAGTGCCAAAGTCAAGTACGGCTGTCAGCAGGTAAGGATGTAGGATGAGACAGAAAAAAGGGGAGCTGACATTGTATTTCAGTCAGTACTGTCAACGGCTGACACTCAGAATGTTCTGACGGGTGGATAAAACCCTCTCTATGCTACCTTTGCAGAATGTTGAGCATGTGCAGTATCATTTCAGCTTATTCCTTCATTTAGTCATTTACACAGCATACTCCAAAATAATAAGATGGTTGTTTGAGAAAAGAACAAACACCACATTAGTGAGAACATTACTGAGAACAAGCACTGTGACAAAGCAACCCTGGAATGTTGCTGCTGCATTCTTTTTTTAATACCTAGTTTTAGTGCTTAGTGATTTTGCTACACTAATCTTGCTTTATTTTATTTATTTTTTTGTTCTTTTGTTCATTTTTATTGTGACATCTGTACAAAAAGGCAGCTTCGTTTAAAACAACATTTAAGTGCTTAAAGCTGCAGCTCTGCCAACACTGCAATTTTTCCAGCTAGCTGTTGTACTCCCTTCATTCCCATCACTTTTTTGGGCTATGCAAACATATTCTTCGGATTTGGAATCACTTCTACTTCCGTTAATTTCAGAATTATGGCTAGAAAATGACAACTCTCTAAATGCCAGAAATCCCACGCCCAGATGACGACCAAAATCCAATCAATAGGTCCAATCTGTCCACCAGATTTAATTGGAAATCTGTCCTTAGGCTCTTGATGTGTCCTGCCAAAAGACATACCAACAAACTAACTGAACGATAAACATAACCCAGCAGTAATATACGTGTTAGTAATTCACATTTCATCTACCATGCACACACACTGCTCGGCCCCTTATGTCTGTAGTAATATTAGTCAAGCAGTAAATGTCCCTCTTCACCACCACCTCCTTAACTGCACGTACATGGTGTGAGTAGTCTCCTTAGGCCATGTACACAGTTTGGTGTTGAAAGATCAAAAAATGCAAGAAAATGCCTTCAGGCGAAGAAGCTATTAATAACATCCCCCAAAACTCCAGTTTGGTGTAGGATGATTGCACTCGAGACAGATTTGTAGTGCAAGGACAGGTTTATGCATGTGTGCCGATATTTCACATAACTTATAGCATCACGTGTATGAATGCTGAGAGTATTAGAGTCTAATATATCACACATCACATGAGACTGACTGCTTTAAACTCTCCGTTAGAGACAGGACATTTAAATGAGTCCATGCCGGTGGTGTAACAGCTCATGCTGGATCAGGTACATCGTTATATGCAGATCTTCATGAGCCGGAGAATGTGTCAGTTTGATGTGTCAGATGCTTTTCAAAGACCCAAACTCATTTGCATTAGTAGAATAGTTGGAAAGGGTTTGACCTCTGCCTTGTAGCTGTTGTGTTGTCCAGTAGTAGTTTGATGGTGTATATATATACACCAGAGTTTAGCCACAAAGATTACAGCAGGACATCATTACCTGCTTATTATGTGACAAAACAGTGGATTTAGTCTTGTAATCACAAGTCTAAAATGTATTTCTATATATTTCTGTTAATATGTGTGCCTGTGGGAAATGGGCACAAATGCCAAATTAAGTGAAAAACCTCCACTCAGGACATAACATGCATCATCTTTTATCTCTGTTTGAAACATTATTTTAGATGACCTTGCAGTGCCACTCATTTGGTAGATCGAAGAGAACTGAAGGTTGTGTGTCCTACAATTTGTCTGTTAATGTGCCTTTCCACTGTGTAATACATTATTATCTTAGAATGTCTTTGTTGCTTCCTGAATGGATTTTCCATTTTCTAAAATTTGATTTGACTTTTTCTACATAAGGTATACGCATGACTGATCATCCAGGCTGAGAAGCAAGCTGCTTAAATGCGTTACACCCATAGACTGAAGTGTATGTAGTCAATGTCATCCATTGGTTGGTGATCAGTTTTGAAACCTGAAGTTTGACATTTCGGCCGCTGCAACTGTTGCAACCTGAATCCTCCCCTGCTTTATGGTCTATTTGACTCTAAACGGACCATCATTTACAAAATGAACATCATGCTGGATTGAAGATTTGAAACTAGAGATTGAATTTATGTTGTTTACTATGTTTAATGAGCTCATGGGCTTCAGAAAAGGTACTTTTTAAAATAATTTCAGTGTAAAACCTGAGTCCCGTGTAACAGGGTTCCCTGTTTTGACAGTGTTACGACCTCAGCTCGTTGGGGAAAGGGAAATAACATAAAGAACCAGATGGAATTGGTTAGGCAAAAATATGATTGTTTTATGAATAAGGAAGGCAAATATAAACACGACTCAAACACGATAAACTAAGGGAGGAGGAGGCTATTCCCAGATAAAAATACAAAAAAGCAAAACTGAAATACAGAACTGGAATAGCGCCTCTAAGTCCGATGTAGGAAAAATAGTGTTTCACCGCAATTAAATTAAATTAAATTAAATATAGGCTCAGGGCCGTCAACGTGTGTCACACACACAAAACAAAAAGAATAACGCGTCCGGCACGCAGGCCTAGCCAAAAGGGCTAACAAACAGTAACTAAAGACAGTCAACCCTCAGAACAAATACTCGAGGCAGCAACTAACAGGGAGACAAAGGGGTCAACTGCTCACATCAAATCACAGTGGCATCGAGTAACTCTCTGCTGCTGCTTTTTAACAGGTGTGATGACAACGAGCTGAGGCAGGATTGGGCAGGTGAACTGGAGCAGGGCGACCCAATCACAGCGCAGGAGAGAAGGCAGACCGAGGCAGGCAGGTGAATAGGTAGAGGAGGACCAGGAAGGAACCAGAGGCACCAATCAGGAGCAAGGGCTGGTACACTTCATCTGCATATCAGAACAGGGTGACAGAGACCGGGGCAGGGCATAACAGCCAAGGGCCGTGACAGACTGATAAAAGCATGACTAGTCCTAATGTAGTTAATTATCATGATGTTGATTTCTGTCACTGAGAAAATGAGCTCTAAATAGAAGCTCAGGTCACGTTGTTATAACTTAATATTATCAAAATAAAATAATATAATACGGTAGGAATAATCCACAACGGGGATCTAGTTTATTGGAGAATGTGTACTCTTGACTACAGTCCTCTCCACGTAAATCATTGATTTCATAACATCAACAGAAAGTTGTTGAACCCCGCAAATTAGTCATGGAATCAATTTATGTACTTTTAGCTTTATAATATTTTCAAATGTGTGATCTGACAGGGGCCAACCATCATTTTACAATCTGTACCCATAATTCTTTCTAATGTTTTAGCCAGATAAAAGTGGCAAACAATGTTAAAATGCATGAGAATACAGGAAAGTCTATTAAAAAATACATTCCCTTCGTTTAAAAAAAAAAAAAAAAAAAATGTTTTTAAATAAATTTCCGTCACTGGAATCAGCAGAATGCCAGACAATGATTATTTTCTGAAATGGTGACGTCTCTCCTCACAGCTACATTGACACCACAGATCGGTAAATTGGTGATGCTGACAACTTGGAAGACAAATCAGGGTCGTATCCCAGTGTATGTTGTTATGGATACGCCAGGAGTCTCTTGACCCTGCTGGCTGGCCCCTTGACTGAAACATGACACATGTCTGGCGATGACCCTTTTTTTGAGGGTCTCTCAAACTCATGTCCTCTGGGATGACGATTTGCTTGATTTCCTCTATGTATCTGGCGAGGTCCTCAAAAACTTATTTGAAAAGAAGCCTCATCCGGTCAGTGCAATTCTGCCTTTTTGAATATAAATTAGAATTGGTATGAAAAAGTTGATTTTGTTAAAGTCAAATGTTGCTTGTTATGTTACATCGTTTATAAACAATCTGTCTTAACATGCATTGCTGTACATTTTCCCTTCTTGGACTTTGGGGATGTAAACAGCTCTGCAGTCTTGTTGCTTGGCAGCAAGTTACAGCCTGAAAAAAAAATAAAAGCCTGTGCCTTTAACAAAAACTTGAGGCTAAAAAAAGGATACAAAACATAAATTGAATCGATTTTTAAATTGAAACAATGCCTTTTGTTGTATATGCCAAGATGTTGTAATGCTATTCACCTAAAACAATTATTGCCTGCGCAGCATCCCAATAAATGGGAAATTTACATTATTCTGCACAAAGTGTAATGACTCAGTCCAAGGCCTCTAATGATAACTTGTGTGCATGATTAGAAACAAAGAAAATCTAGTTTTTAATACTGTGAAAATCACCCGGATCAGTTAAAGGATGCGGGTGATATGAGTGAGTGAGTCTGGCATTGTTTTTGCATATTCCCACACCGAGCCAACATTAATTAAAGTGACCTCTGATTGGTGTAATCGGGTGTGCTTAATGCCGACGTGAAAAACAATCTTACTGTATTTACGTTTATCCTTACCCAGCAGTTTCAATTGAGCTTCAATGTCACCCACCCCGGCCCCTGGGACACATTTGACTAAAGTCGCTGGTGCCACTAGTCTCACAATGGAACTGCCAATTACCAGATTTGGCATCTAACCAGGTGTGTCGAGTGGGGAAAATCGATGGGACAGGTGAACTTGGTTTACCGCTGGCTTCGGTTTAGAACTATGCCTCCTTCAGACATTCACGCCGACAGAGGATTGTTGGTGCGGAGCCGCGCTTCTAAATCCTTTATACTTGCCTCCAAAGCAAAAAGTGAAGTACATTCTTTACAGCTATCATTATCAGTAAAGGAGGCGTAGAATTAGCTGAACATTAGACACACCGGGCAGGAGAGAACAGAAGGAGGAGAGGGAAAGAGAGAAGCCACCGTAGCTGCTAGGCTAGCTGTTGCTCTAAAGTAGCTAACAGAGATAGCATATAAACAGCTGCTAATTAGCGAGAAGGCAACTCAGAAAAAGAGTGATGTGTCTGTTGAAGCAGGGATAGCGTGTGTTTAAGGTTAAATTTAGCGGTAGGTAGCCGTTGAACAGGGAAAATACGTTAAATTAACAGTTAGGCTACAGAGAAAAACACAGCCTGCAGTGAGTATCACGGAGAAACAGGAAATGATGCAAGACGCTTAACGTCGGAGAAGTCTCACGAGAGGAGTGATTTCTCCAAGCAAGCAACAACTAGCTACTCCAGCTCAGGAACACTTGAGGTGGGCTGACCTTTAAGGTTGACCAGCACGATTCTCCTTTAAGTGCCAAGCGGCTCCTCTGATTCTCTTGGCTTTTTTATCTTTAATATTTCTTTCAACTTAAGTGCCTAAATTTAACTATTTGTAGTCAGTCTCATAAAAAGTTGTATCGGTGCATCCCCATTTGTCGAGGTTTCAAATTCTTGTGCATACACACCATCTGCTGTTTATCTTCTCATTCCAACAACAGTAGCTGTGTCCCAATTCAGGGTCTGCAGCCTTCGGAGGACCCAGCCTTCGCGGTCTACGGAGGCAACACCTTCGGAGACTCCTCCGGAGACTCCTCCGAAGGCTGGGTCAACCGTCGGTAAATGGGACGGTCTAACCTACGAAGCATTTCCTGATTGCGTCGCGACGTCATCACTTCTGCCGGCCAAGCCCGGGAAAAACACCGGTCAAAACAAAAATACGACAGACGAACATGATGGAAAGCGGCTTGTTTATCTCCGGCTGGGAGAGAGCCGTGGGGAGGTAACGTTAAAGCTGTTATTTTAACCCATATTAATGTTCATACATAGCTAGCGTAGTACGTGGTAATTAATATACCCGTTAATAAATGATACTGCTAAGTGACAAGCCATATTAAGTATAGATTGACATGGATAATGTCATTTAACCATAAGACTTAATACAGGGTTCGTACAGGTGCTTAAAATGTAAAATCTTTGAAAATGCTGTAATTTTAATGCTGTTTTTCAAGGTCTGAAAAGTGCTTGAATTTAAGTCTAAATCCTTGGCTTATAAAGTGATTGAATTGAATAGTAAAATGTGTACGAACCCTGCAAATAACCCCGACTTAATTCAATATTTTATTCTTGCCTCTCTTTTAAACATTTTAGTGACATGGCATCCGTCGATTGCATCAGCCCTGCAAACCCCGATGATGGACGATGTGGTGGACAGTGGAGACATGCATCCCACACCCCCCACCTCCCAGATGATGTCCCACACAGAGCCAGAAGAGTCCAGGGTCCTTAGCATCCCATCCAGTCCAGCAGCACCACCAGGGACTCCTGCTCAGTCAATACTGTATATACTGTATGTTCTCTGTAAATAGTTATTTCTGCTGATCTTTTGTAAATAGTTCTACATGTTAAGAACACCCACTTGTCAATAGTTATTGTAACTTTGTAAATATTTGTTAATTACACAAAAAATAAATTATTTTCTTGTCACTGAAAAGCAGTTCAAAAGTTGACTTTAGTTGTAAATAAGAAATGGAACAGATAATGTTACAAGGTTATAAGATTTTAATTTACCTATATACAATATTTGGAAAAGAAAATGGAACAATACAATATTTTTAATTAACTATTTAAATTACAAATCAACACAGAACTCTCCAATAAACTAAAAAGTCTCTCCATCCTCTCCTTTCCGCTCTCCCTCTGTAACTTCATGTCCTCCCTGATCAAATCCAGCAAGTCATCTGTTTTCCTCGTTCTTGCTGCTGTCGGTGGCCCTGTGTTCTTGGCCTCAACAGGTGGTCGTTCTCATCCCGGACCCGGAGTTTGATCAAATCCTCAGTCTGCTCCTTGCTCTCTACAACAAAACGACATGTAAAGCACATTTCCTGTTATGTCAACATGCAAAATGATTGTACGATATAATAACGATATTAACAGTAATAATGATCCTACGGTCAGCTCTGTATTCAATCCAAACGTTTACAGTTTTACAGCCTAGAAATACAGCGGGGCTCACCACCCATCGTTAACGTTATATGTTCAGCTGCGAGAGGAGCGGACTGTAGCCTACACGACTTACAACGAGAACAAATTAACTGAACAGCTCCACGGTTACAATAAGATATAAGTTACCATCGGAGCTTGTAACATTTAAACGTGAAGGGTTTTAGGCTTACGTTACGTTTAAAGGCTAACGTTAACTGAGCTCGTATCAACAGCCTTAAGCTACATCACGTAGCTGGCCCTACACTCCGGTGGCTACACGTATTAGCATTATTAACTTCACGCATTTTAACACTCAAATGTGATTTAAGGCCCCTTGAACGTCCGACGTTAAGCAAAAACCCGTTACTTACCGGCTGCCGGTGCCGGTGCTGCTACCGTCTTTCGCCGCCATTGTTGGTTGAACAGCGGCGCGCAAAGCATCTTGGGATATGGGAGGCCGCGAAGGATAGTAGCGGTGCATCCTCCGAATACGGGGGAAAGGAGGACACATTTGTCGGCCGCATTTGGAGGAGCCTTCGAATTTAGACGAATTGGGACAGCCTTCGCGCAGCTCTGTGACGTAAGCGGCCTTCAAATGCAGCCTCCGAAGGCTGCAGACCCTGAATTGGGACACAGCTAATATCATACAAAGAAAATGAATCTGATTAAAATGTTAAATCGTTCGACAGCCCTAATAAATGAATATCCATCCATCCATCGTCTACCGCTTATCCTGTATTCAGGATTGCAGGGGGGCTGGAGCAGATCCCACATGACAGAAAATAAGGGAAAGGTAATTAGGTTTCCTGTTATGGCTGAATTGAAGGGATGCACACATGGTGAGAGTTTCATGTCGTCTCCATACAATAAATAACTTGCAACCGGATTTGGCTGAGTGAAAGCTCCATGGTGACTGATGACTTCCTCAACAGAGAGATAAATGGAAGAAGGGTGAGAAGGGAAGACTGATACACTGTCGAGTGTGGGCCCTTCTGCATCTGTTTCATCTGTAAAGAGTCCTGATGGCATCATAGCCAGAGAGGTGTGCATGTGCGTTCACAGCTGCTTTGATGTATGAATTCATGTGCTCTGATTGATGTCCTAGTATTCATATAGAGGCAACCGTGATGCTCCATGTCGAGCCCATGAAGAGGACCTTGGAGTGTTTAGTATGGTGTTAAATGTAAAATTGTATAGTATGTTGGGTTTTTTTTTTTAACCATGACTTCAAACAGCTGCCTTTTTAGGGAGTATATCAACAACATAACAGGTTTCAGTATATTGGTGCTCATGTTGAACCTGTGTTTTGTCTCCAAAATAACTGAGAACCTCATCCAGTTTTTACATGTGTTCTCAGACTTTTACTGATTATGTGACATTATTCAAGGCTTGAGGGATTAAGTCTGTTCCTGCCAGCAAGGGAAGCAAAACCCTGCAAGTGTGGGATCTTGTGCTTTATATATATATATATATATATATATATATATATATATTCATTACAGCCACATCAGGCAGCGGTTAGCTTTTGGGATTTAAGCATATTTGTGTACGTTGGCGTTATAGATGATGTTTACCTCCTGTGTCGTGTTCCTGAGCACATTCCCTTGTTCAACTGATAGCATGCCCTTGGCCTCTAGTCAATCCAGCTATTTATCAAGTGGCTCTGAACAGCAAATGACTGGCTCTGTTGGAAAGAGTGTTGGTTTTTCTCTTGACTGAAACCTCAAAGTAACACCATGTGGCACTTGCTCAAATACACCTTCTGTTTTTGTAGATACAAATCCACATTTGGGTCATCCTTTGCTGATTTTGACTTGATATTCTGAAGCATCTTAACATTTTCCCAACAATGTGTTGCCTTTTAGTTGCTCTTTTTCTTAAACATATATGTGTTTACTTAGAAATCAATATTTAAAGGAAATGGACTTCTGGAATAATGGGGTTCTGACCAAGAGTCATGATGTGTTCCAGACAACTTGAAATTTCCAACCTGCACTGCGTTCCAGGTGTACAACAAAGGTAAACCAAAAACATGGCTGACCATGATAAACTGATTTCTTTGGCAAGTGTACACACACTGAACTCTCAGCAGTGCAGCGTCCTAATTCTTGCATTTTTTATGTTTTATTAATGATTTTTGTGCAGAGAAGATAACTCAGAAATGATTCACCATAACCAAATACCTAATAACACAGTGACATATTTCTACATTCAATGTATATGCAGATCAGCTTTCACTATTTAAATTAAATTCAAGTTAATATACTTAGCCTTTTAGTCGATGGTTTACCATTAACAATGTACTTCAATTGTTTTGTGTTTGTATTTGTGTATGTCAGACAACTGCTATATTTGACAAGTTGGAACTCTGACTTCAGGTACCATTCCATTGTATTTTTCTCTATGTACATGCCTTCAGCCCTGTGTAAATGGGAAATGGACCTGCATTTACACAGCGCCTTTCTAGACCACTCAAAGCGCTTCACAATACATGTCAACATTCACCCATTCACACACATTTATACACTGATGACAGCCAACCTGCCCATCAGGTTGTCCCTCAGCCCAACTTTCCCTCAATACAAACGTCCCTTAGTCCTTTATTCCCTAATCCAACATTCCCTCAGTCCTCTCAAACCGCAATCAAAACAGCAATAGTCCATAATATGTCCCACTGGACATATTGCACATTTGTCTGGTATCCATAAAAAATGACCTTTGCAACAGAACAAACAGAAGTGCATTCTTATTATAATGCAGAATGGCATTTTTATTTTATACTATGGCAAAGGCATGATTAGCCCTTCTCTGCATGATTAGTTTACTGGAATATTCTGACTAACCTGAACCAGCTCACTCACCAACCACTCTTCTCATGCCTCACCCTCATCGACCCAGCCAACGAGGGCAACGAGCACATGCAAGACAGAGGGCCTCATTTAGAAGGGAAAATAAATCAGAGATGCTGAGAGAACATGGGCCTGACCCTGAAAACATATCTGAGAGACAAGCTTAATTAAACCTGCATCCTTTGATATGTAGAATGTACAACTGATAGGGAAAAAAAATCCCTACTAATAAGGGAAGGCCGCATGTAGATGCAGCTCCCTTGAACTTCGGCATTTTTGTTTTAATTAGTTGTGACAGGAATGCGTATGGCATTTGACAGAGATACATGGGATTTGATTAAGATCAGCAGACCTTGAGAAGATCATCGCCTTCAGCATCTTCACTAAACGCAACAGAAGTCAACCGCTCCAGGAAGAGAGGGAGGAGAGCCGAGTTAATGCAGCTTGGACCAAAGGCTACTCCTCTGCCCAGTATGCTCTGGATGTCTGGTAAATAGGATGGATGAAATAAGACAGGCTAGACCAGCAATAGGAGGTCGGTGACGGTTGATGCACATCTTTGTGGTCAGAGCACAGAGATGTGGTCCATCCTGGAATCATCCCAGATCAAGCTCACCCTGACAGACAGATTGCAGGACGGAGGACAGGACTTTGATGGGACGAGAGGGGGTGCACTCTGTGTTTAAATCAATGATGCTAGTCAGAGTCAATGAATGTTTTTCTTGCTTAGCAAATGGGCATTTCATTGTGCAACACTGTGTTGCATAATGACACTAAATTATCCTTGAATCTTTGAAAATGAATCTATGAACATATGAAACAGTTAATTTCAATAATACACAAAACAAGCATGAAGAGCAAATGTCTTATTTTGAAAATTGGATTCCTCTCCTGCTCCCTCATCCGTTATGGTCAACTTGGCCTGTTCTCCTCTCGTAAAAAGAGAGAGAGAGAGAGAGAGAGAGAGAGAGAGAGAGAGAGAGAGAGAGAGAGAGAGAGAGAGTTGATTCGCAATTCAGTGCTTCACGTGGCCAGCAAATCAGTTTGGATGTCAGTTGCTCAGGCGTGATATCAAGAACCCGCACGTTTCTTGCAACGTGCGGCCGTTTGGTGACGTTGTCACTATTGGCGAGACTGGTTGTTCTCTGCTGCTCAGTCTGCTCTGGCCTTCGCGTTTGTCTCAGCTGTCTCTCTCTCTCTCTCTCTCTCTCTCTCTCTCTCTCACTCTCGGAAAGACTCAGAAAGGGAAGGACAGAGCCAACTTGTCCAAACACACACAGACACAACATGACAGCCACACGCAGAAAAAAGCAATTTCTTCAAAGTCCAACAACTCCCTCCAGCCTCCAGCAATAACATAACATATAATCTAAGATATCCATAAATCTATCTATATGCACAATAGGGATTTTGATAATCATATTTAATATTCTTACAAATCCAGCCTTTGATCACTAGTTATGTCCACTTTTGATATTGAGTGTGCATTTGTTTTTGGCACCCTTCTGAGTATTAAACTGTCTGGTCTGCTTGCAGATTTTCAAGTCTTCTGTGTCTACAGTCTGCGGACATTCTGGATATACAGATGCTGCCTGAAGAAGTCTGTGAAATCTGCAAATGAGGCCTCTGACAGTAGATCATCTCTTTCCATCTTCTTGCGGCCTGGCTATCCTCGGCTCTGCAGTTCCTTTTGTAAATGAATAAAAGTCAAAATATGAACCAGAAGCAATCGGAAATACAGCCAAATCTTTGAACTTTGGAAATCGAGTAACCATCATCACACAGGATCTTACACTTTTCTTTTTTATGACAGTGTAATATCACTCACTCACCCTCATGAATGAGCCCCACATTTAAAAGTTGATTGCTGCCTTGAGAATGAAAATCTGGAACTGCCAAAGAGGTCATCCAAGTTCACGCCGAAATGGTTTGAACCTGACCGTTGACCAGAAACTGCGACACCAATTGAAATTGTGCACGCATCATCACACTTTAATTAATAGGGACCTTGAATAACGTTTGCAATGACTGTTTCTTGCTGATTTTAATCAAGAAGATTAATACTTATATATACGGTTACATTTTAAATGATAGCAGAAGAAAAAAAGTCGGAAAAGTCTGCAACTTTATAAAGTAGCAATTTGTTTGCTGTTGCTATGAGAATAAGTGAGAGCTTAACAAGGCGTTGTGACACGTTGTGATGTATTAATTAGGAAAATAAATATGTACATTCATAGGAGGTCAGCTAGCATAAATGCCGGTTGTTAGCACCGTAATAAAGTGGCAAATCTGTGACTTTATAGTTTTCCTACTACTTTTTCTCAGAATATTGCCCACCTTTTTTTTTCTTTTTTCCTACAGTGGCCCTTTGTCGTACATTATTCATGTTGTTCAATCGTTTCCCTCACCAATCCACCTCCATGATCTCCCTATGTGGACTTTTGCAGACGTCTACACTATAGACGTTTCTGGGTTAGTGATATAATGTAACAAGTCAGCAGGAGATTTTCCTCAATTTGCATTTTAACTTTTCAGTCTTGAAAAAAATACCAAACTACTACGCCAGGCAGTTAATGAATTATGGACCACAGAGACATTAATTCTTGCCTAGGGGAAGAATTGCTATCGATTTTTCAAATGATCAATTAGGCCTACCCGGTGTAATGGCTTATTGTTTTAGAGCTCATTCCCATAAGCCTAGGCATTAATCTCAATCAATAGTCTATAAGCATGATTTAGAGAACTTTTTAGCTTTTTTCTTTAACAAAAGTATACGCAAATTTTTCTTTGCCATTATTTCCATCTGGGCGAAAGCAGTTCCATTCCTAATGTGAATATAATAGAATGCAGAATCACTTGGCATTGTCGCTTCCAGGTTGTTCCTCAAATATTTTATGCATCCAAGAGGACTTTAACGTTAAGAGAGACAAAGAGATTGCTGTCCTCATTCTTCTAATTGAAGATGCCGGTCCACATGTTAGACACAGTGCACAGTATTATTTAGTAAATATTGTGCTAAGTGGCACATCATAATAGGCAAACACAATGTAAGCCAGGATGTTTGCATATATGAATTCACTAGAAAGCTAGATGACTGCAATGCCTTCATGTGGTCTTTGTAAACCCATAGCAGCTGACAGAGAAATGACGTGTCATTGATTGTGATGCTTTGTGCATATAAATGTTTTGTAACTTAAACCCAGCTGCCAGAATTCACCATTTTACATTACTTCAAACCAGGGGATATGTTGCATTACAACAACAAACATGTTTCACGAAAAACGTTTTATATGGGCTTCATATCATGCTTGCAGAAACACACAGTGCCACCTGCTTAACAATGTGAAACAATCACCTAAACGTAAGAAAAGAGATTATTGTTTGTGTTGAAATCATAACGTAAAAACCGTAACAATGTAATTTGTGTAAAGAAAAAACAACCGTTAAAAGTTATTTTACAAGCCTAGTGTTAACGTTGAATTTGATTTCACATATAGGTGATAATAAACAAATTAATAATTCAGGACTGTAGCTCTAGAAAAAAGAGCTGTATTATCATCTCAACTTGGACGTTTTTTTTCCTTTGGGACAACGATACAGGTGTTAACATTTGGCTCAGATATGGTCTTTATTGTTGTCTTTTGTGTGTTTCTGTAGGCAGTGTTCAAGTCATTATCCTTGCAGCCAACAACACAGTTGAAATCCAGCTTGAATATGTAAAGCAGCTTTCATTAACTGGTAAAAGCTTGAATATTTATGCTATGAAACAAGACATCAGCAATACAGAAATCGATTTAAATGATAAACTGGGAGGTTGTTCTAATCATATCATTGTCACACAGCAGGAAGATACAACACATCTATTTGCTTTGGTGCGATTCCCCTCGTGACTTAATTCTGCAGTCTCCTGACTCCCTGCAAACCAGAAGCTGGTGAATCATTTAGTTCAACCTTGTTTGTCTGTGTGGAGGGAATACTTTGTTCTGGTGTTTGTACCAAACCCCTGATTTACAAAGACTATAGGAAATATATGATGCTATCTCTCAGATAACTCCTGCAATGTGTGGAAGGCAATTTGCCAGTCTCAGGAGGAAGTGTGGTGGACAGACTGCAGGGACTGTTGACCATGGTACGTTAGGCCCAGCAGGAAGTCGCCTTGAATCGCTAGGTGAAAAATGTATTCACAGGGCGGATTCGTCATTTGGGAAAAAACAACTAAGCGCTGTTCTCTGTCAGACTTTCTGCTATTGTACACACAAAGTGTGATGATGCCAAACCAGGGAATCTGGCAGTCAGTCAGCGTTGGGGGTGATGAGAGAAGATCACCCTGTAGAATAATGGAAATCGAAACATTTTGGATTATTTGAACTAAAATCATTATTATTTTTATTATCTCATAGTCATTAACAATAATTTAGACTCATTTTATAATGTTCTATACATGCATGCTGTATGTCAAAGCAGCCACCGCAACTCCACAGTTTACAACGAGGAACTAATGCATGCGGGTGAGATTTATGACCCTTAACCAGTTTATAATAGTTTTTAATAATGTGGGATAGCGAGGATTCAGACATTTCATATGGGAGATGAGTGGGTCCTTCTTCAAGATCGGGCTGATTACGTTTAAATCCCTCCATGACAACCTCTTATTAACTCATGAGCAAATTCTATATATACAGGATTACTACAATCTACTGACCAATCCCTCTTAAATATGCTATTTTAGTTCCAGCACTATGCAATTGCCTCCTTCACTGTCTCTACTATATATATATATATATATATATAAAAAAACACTATAATGTTTGTTTCTTGAAATTCCTTTTATTTACTTAAATTATAGTGTTTTAGAAATTGCAAATGTTTTCATGCTGTGTACAATGTTATTATCCATTTGTATTATTAACGGTGGAGAACTGTGTAACTGCTGTTTTAAAAAGTGCTACATAAAAAAGTTTCTATTATTATTATTTTTGAAGATATGAAATCACCTTAACTTATGAGTAGTACTTCTCATCATATTTTTCCATTTTATTAAATGTGGGGGTTTGGTGTTCATCCATCCTTTTATTTCCTTCAGTGCTGTGATACTCAAGATTACAAATAGATAATTTTTGTCGTGACCAAAACCAGTTGTGCGCTTGAAGACTTCAAAACAATTTGTATGAAAAGAAAATATAGAAATAATTTGCAGTACTTCCCCCACAGTTCCTCCAGCACTGAGAGCCTAATATTTAAAAACATTTGAGGTTGAGAGGTTTCTCGTTTTTCTTTTTCCAAGTAAAAATTCTCTAATGAATTTGTACTTTTGTGAATTTAATTGGACATCTGTTATTTGTGTTACCAACTCTTCCAATCTTTATAGTGTCAGTAAGTTTTAACACGGGACTTAAACTAACAACTAACTTCTTGATTTGGATCCCTGAGATCAATTTATATAATTTGTTATGGTGACCAGTTGTCACTTATCGGCCGACATTAACGCCACAGCTAATATGTCCGTAATAAGCACCATTGGTGTGGGCCATTTATGGTTTCAGCACTACTTTCTGCAGTTCTAGCTTTGGTCGATGCACAGACCGGAACTGTCTCTGGGGGATTGTGGGAAAGCTGTTTAATTGCTTTAAGTGTAAACCGAATGTTTGAGGCGTTGTGCAGTAGTTAACGGAAGGAGGTGCATGCAGTCTCATTTTCAAAGGCACCTTGTGGGAGCTGAGAAAAAGCTCCAGCTCATTGTTGATTGAAAACCTCAAACTCATGTTATTTCAGTGAGAAAGCACTTGTGGCTCAGATTGCTTGAGAATGAAAAGAAGTCAGACTTGAGTTATTAGGAATCATTGTTCTACCACTCAGACACAGCTAATGGATTGACCCTTGTCTTAACCATTTTTTCCAGATCTAATGACGAAGATAAGTGAACTTTCTTCTTCTGAAATAATTAGTAAGTGACCTTATAGCCTAGAATGGAAATGATACCATGTGCTGTGTCTTTCTACCCTTTAAGTGATAGTGAGATACGACATATGATTTGTTACTCCAAAGTCCTTATCAAGTGCATTCAATATGCAAAACACAATATTCCTCAGCATATCACATTAATCTAACATTTGCCTTTCCACTCTTATTTTCTCCCTGACTTATGCTGCACAGTATCTATCTCAAACAGTGTTGGTCATTAGCTCGTCCCAACAGGGGCATTATGTGTAGGCAAGTTTATTCTTTGACCCCTATAAGTACAGTTGATCCAATATATTTAAATGTAGAGATATTTGAGCACATGTCATGACCCTGCTGTTTCTGCACCCACTGGGAACTAACAACATATTCAGAGATGTGCATTGTAACTGTACTTGAAGCTCACTTTAAGGTGCGACTCATTGTATTTTAAATTGAAGTTCAAGTAAGGTATCATCCAGCAGGATTTCATCTCACACAGGCAAAGGTCAGAATCATTTGGGACCAATTTAACTTATTCATGCATCCAATCTCAGCTGACCTCGGTAAAACAGTCTTTTTGAGCACAATTTTTCATTAGTATGACACAAAGATTGGCAGAGCGGACCAGAGTAGAGTATTTCCATAAAGCAAAATTGCATCTTGAATTCAAAATGCCCAGACAGGTGAACAATACAGATAAAGTAAAAGTAGAAGACGGTGTGTGGCAGATATGCAAACAGCCTGCTTGTTGTTGAAGCTTTGTCCTTCGTGAAAAACTGCTCATCATAAAGTTTATTTGTTTTAGTGGTGAATGGAACACCTTTATTGGTGTTGATTTTTGAATAATCTCTTCTTTCACGGTTGGAGACAACAAGGGTGGATAAATACTCAATCTATATTGAGTAAAGAACAATATTATTGTCCGGACAACCTCACACATCTGCTTTGAATTTAAATTTGCATTTGAATAATGTGGAAACCTCCAGTCCTAAAAAGAGAAAAACAATGCTGAAGTGCCTTAAACTTGCATTGTCTCTGCTGGCCATCAGGAGGCAGCTTCTCAGGTTGGAAAACATACTGTAAGTCTGTTTGCATGGAAGCAGGGGCGGAGCCAAACGTCTGGCCTCCCCAATGTGAGCAATGGTCTCAGCCTGGCCACCTCTATAAAAATGTTCTGGCTCCGCCACTGCAAGGAAATCTATAATGAAATGACTTACAAACCAATGGGTGACATCTATGATTTGATTCCATCCAGAGTCTATGGGCCCTAGTTTCGTAGACCAGCGCAGGGCGGCGCAGGGTGGCGCAGCCGGCGCAGTGCAAGTTTCGACCTGCGCAGCCTTGCGCACCGTCAGTTTGGCAGTTTGGTAGATCGCCTGCGCCAAGATGGGTGTGGCGGCGCAGCAGGGGGAGGCGTCACAGATTCAGCTTGGCGTAGCGGAAGTTTCGTGGCAAAAAGCCTCGCCGAGACTGCGCTGAAAGCTCGCCAGCTCCGACCTGGTCTACTTTCGGCGCAAGGCGCAAGGCGTAAATAAAGTCCATTGATTCAATGCGAATCACAGCTGGCGGATCGGAAGTTTGGCGGACCGGCGCGCAGTGCGCACACGTCACCGAGACCTCACAGGCAGGTTTCCACAGTTCCAGGCACATTTAAATGCAATAAATAATCACAACAAACACTATTTAATGCAACTCATTGAATCAACACGTGAATTTATATCTATATAGATTGTCCCGTCACATCTGACGTCAGATCAAAGGCGGATGGCACGCGTAACGGAAACTCAGCCTCTCGGACCAAAACATCTCCCTCTCTCTCTCCTGTTATTTATAATATGGGCATTGTTATTATTATGATACGCGCGCACAGCGCGTGATGAGCGTGGTGGGAGCGGCGGCGCTGCTTCTGTCATCGGGTTGTCATGTGACGGAACTTGCATTGAACCTCCCCTAACGCTTTAAAGGTGAGGAGAGGAGCTCATTTGATTGGTGAAGATCTGAATCGGCTGTATTAATCCCAGTCCACGCCTCGTCTCCTCCTCGTCTCCCACTCACGCCTTCTTCTCCTCCCTCTTTCCCACTTGCGCCGGTGGGCGAGACGGGAGGTGTGCCTGCGCGAGCCTGCGCGGTGCACGAAACTTGCAAAGTCCAGGCGGACACACCCCGTCGGCGCGGCGCAGGTGCGCTGAAAGCTGACTGCGCCTGGTCTACGAAACTAGGGCCCTATGTGTCTAAGATATTTACAGTTGTTATTGTTACCATTGCCACGTTAACATATGACAACTGTAATTTCCGAGACTAATGCTCCGTTCACACAGGTATAAGTAAATAACTCAATGTTGAGTTTTGATTTCACATGAGACAAGAATACTCCTGGGCGAGAGTCCTGTGTTTGACCCATCCACCCGCCCTAACATCCTCCATACACACGTTTATTAAAATGTATTTTTCTCAAACCTTGGACTTTGTTCATCCATCATGACAATGGATCCTTATTGCATCGTTCCCGTCATGGCGATACGTAAATTTAACTCATTACGTGCCACCACAATGATGTGTGCTGTTAAGAGGTCATGGTTGTTTCACATATTTTTTGCACCTTTGCTTTTTGCTATATCCATTAAGTTAAAACATGGCAATCTTGTTCTGGCGTAGCTGGAGGCTCATGATAAATGTGGCCTTTAAAAAGCCCTGATGGAAATATGGGCAGGACTTAGATGAATGGTGGGAGTGCACACATTGCTGATGACGATGTCACCCAAATACCAAATAGCAGAGACGGCTTTCACTTAGAGATATGCTTGTCCTCCAGTGTCCTTTCATGTCATTTACCCCTCTGCTTGCTATAAATGATGTCATGGCTGCAGCACGATGATGTTATGTGACTGATAACACAACTGAGTAGGAGCTTTGTTTTATAATCGACAGCGATTAATAAACTTTGCACTTGACATTGCTTTGCAGATACCTGCATATTTTATTTTTTATTATTATGTTAATGGTATGTCCTGATTTCTATCATGATTTGATATAACATAAATTGACCCTCTTATGGGGAGTAGAGTAGTAGAGTAGTAGAGTATCAAATTGCTAATAAACAAATTTAAGTTCCTTCATACTCTTGCTCAGGAGAGTGTTTCAAAGTACAAGTCTCATTACTTGTACGTCAACCAGTGTGATATACAAACTCAGATGCCCTTGCAATCTGCCCCTGTAGTTAAAACCAACAGACGTTTCAGGACCAGGATCAGTGAACATGACAGCAGCATATGCACAGGGGGCTGGAAGAACTTTGCTGGAGCCAACTCTTTTTCATGTAATTGTGTGTGTGTGTTGAGTGGCTCTCTGGCTTTGTGGATGCACTTTATAGGTTGTTACTGCTCTTGAAGTAAATATAACACCCGAGACAATCTTGTGATGGGATGACACCGGCCGTGACAACAGGGTATAAAGTGTGTGTGTGTGTGTGTGTCCAGAGCCCTTGCCTGGATCATAGCCATCTACAAACTCAGCCTTCAATTTGATCTCAACACAAGTGTAAAGTTTGGAGACTTTATCCCGTATGGTTGTCACCCTATCACCGACAGACAGCTATTTCAGATTATCTTAATTATATCTTCAGCTCATACATTATGACACACTACTCTCCCCTACGTTAAAGCACATGAGCTGCTTATTATAATACAAAAGTACCGATATTGACGATTCTGGCTGTGTATTGCTTGGCATCAAAATAAAAATTAGCAGTGCCCCCACGCAAATAATTTAATAGTTATTTGTGCCAACAGCACATCAAACCACTGCATACACAAATAGATAACTAAAGAAATGACTCATTGACTAGATGCTAGTAGCTTAGTTAGTTTTTCACAATTTGCACAACCTTCACTTCATGTACCAATCGCTCAACCCAATTTGGCACTACTTCACACTCAGATGTCGATTACACATCACCTTGTTGTCAAAACACTACACACAATGTTCAGTTGTTGCACACACTTCTCAAGTACAATCTCAAAGCATCAACCTTCAACACACAAATAAATCTTTAAACATTCAGGTCTGTTCAGCAATTTGTAATCAGGACTGCAACATAAAAGTGCCTTGAGCCTATGTTTTGTTTGGTGAACAATGGAGAGACAACAAGAGAAGGAGAGGGGTAAGAGTGAGAGGAGGAGGAGAAGGACAAGAAGGAGGAGGACAAGGGGGAGAAAGAGGAGGAGGACAAGGAGGAGGAGAAGGGTGAGGAAGAGGAGAAGGAGGAGGAGAAGGACAAGGAGGAGGAGAAAGAGGAGGAGGACAAGGAGGAGGGAGGACAAGGGTGAGGAAGAGGAGGAGGAGGAGAAAGAAGAAGGAGAACGCGTTCATCTCTAATGAGATTCAGGCCACTGTGGTAGACCATGTGCTCCACCATGGTTTGAGCATGAGGAGGCTGGCCAGAGGGTCCAACCAAATCTCAGCCGCTTCACAGTTGCTGCCATTATTAGAACCTTCAGAAAGGAGAACAGGTACAAAATATATTTGCCTTGTGTACTGTAATACTGCAAAACACAGTATTTGTATTTTGCAGGACTTTAAGAGAACCACACCGTGGAGGAAGAACACACACTTTCACAGCCGAACAGGAGACGTAAATTGTAAACATGGTTTGTGAGAACAACAATATCACACTCCCACAAATACAAACTAGGATACTGGCTGACCATGCTACATTGGATTCAACCTTGCAAAGAGGAGGCACTGGGGCAGAAATGTCATTGGTCAGCGGGCCGTAGTTGAGGTCCCCAGGAATGTCACAATGTGTGCTGCAATGAACCACCATGGGATCCTGCACCATCATGCCCACCTTGGGGCCTATAACACTGCCTATCTCCTCGCCTTCCTGACCTGCTGGTACCACCTGGCCAGATAGATGGCCCACACCAGATCAAATCACATCCTCATCTGGGACAATGTGAGCTTCCACCGAGCTGCTGGAGTGGTTGCAGGACCACCCACATTTTTCCAATCTATACCTTCCACCATATTCTCCTTTCCTGAATCCAATTGAGGATTTTTTTCAGCTTGAAGGTGGTAGGTATATGAACAGAGCCCTCAGGGCCGGGTCCTACTGCTCCAGGCCATGGAGGAGGCTTGTGGCGATGTGAGTGTTGTGCCACTCGAGGCGTTTCTTCCAACACTGCTTGGACAGGGAGAATATTGCCTGTGATGTGGATGAGGCCCTCTGGCCAGACAGGCGTGATGCCTAATTAATTTTTGTGAAGGGGGGTGGGGGGGCACTGTACTGTTCTCTGTGTGTACCAAAGTAAAAAAAATTGCTGCATATTTGTGTGCTGTTTTATGTTTGCAGAAATGGCTCATTCTCCAGAGTCATCGTCATTCATATGGTGTGTTCCATTTCTATTATTGTGTTTTCAATGTTGCACTTCAGTGTGCTGTAAATGACTGGTAGTGTGCAGCAAATGCTTAGTTGTGTGTACTCAATGAATGGTATGTGTGTGTCATTTGAAAATATGGCTGTGTTTATCAAATGTGTGTGAGGTTTTCAGTTTTGTGTGTGCAGTTTTGAGAATCCTCGTGTGCTAACAATTGTGAAAAACTGTAATATCACTACATGGAAATGGACAGTAGTTAGCACCTGCATTTAAAGTTGTTCCCATTGAATGAGACCATGGGTCCCAGAGAAGAATCACACCAATTCCAAAATCAGCCTGCTCAGCATCCCAAAATGCTTTTACACGAATGGCACAAACCTTTGTTTGCAACAGGCAGCAACCTCGGCTTCTGAAATGTGAAGCCAATGCTGAAGTATCTTTAACATACATCTCTCTACTGGCTACCATGGACCTGAACCTGCATTTATATAGCACTTTTCTAGCTAACCATCTATTCAAAGCACTTCACACTTCATTCGGTCCCTTTTGCCCGTTCACACAGATTCATACACTGATGGCAGAGGAGCCGCCTGCACATCAGGAGCTAACTCATTCATACACATTCACACACTGATGGCGCAGCATCGAGGACTATTGGGGGTTCAGTATCTTGCCAAAGGACACTTTGGCATGTAGACTGGGGGAGCCCCAATCCTCCGATTGGAGGACAATTGGAGCTCTACCTCTGAGCCGCCCCCGGTATCAGGGGCTGCAATTACTCTAAAAAGTCTGGTTTGTAGTATGATTGAATAGAAGTCTATGAGAAAATGGCCCTACTTCTCTCTTGATTTATTATTTCCATTGGTCACTACCAATGCAGTTAGCTACTAAAATTACTTTATCACTTAGCTGTCAAGTTCACCTTGAATTATGAAGCTCACTTTGTTAGCAGCTTCACACCAGATGCCAGAATCGAGTCAGATGCAGTAGGTTGAAGATTGCTGGCCTGGATTGTCCACCTCTTATATACAGTATACAATTTTCACGGTTGTCATCTTTCCATACTTCGCTATAAGTCCATGCATCACCATGTCACAAATGACTGATAATTGACAGTTGGCCCATATGCTAACCAATTAGTTTTGAGAAGCAGCTGATAGTTGCCAAAAGAAAGTTCAGTTATGTTTCGCAAAGCTCTCTCTATACTTCCCCTGGCGTGTTGCCACTTTGTCTGCCCACAGCACACGCATGACTTCCTACCCACAATGCAATTGAAAAATTCAATCACCAAGCTGCTCTGCTACCTACCATTATTTCTACTCATCTGTCACTATTTGGGTGCTTCAAACATCGGTTGATCACAGTGATGGTGAGCGGCTGCAGATGTTTTATACAAATGGGTCACATCCCAACAGTCTCCCCTCATTAGTCCATTGTTGTGCAAACGGGCAGTATTATTAACAAACCATTACAGTGAGTGCATTTCATCCATCATAAAAGCCAGCTCTAATTGGATTTGTAGGCTTTTATTTATCTGATGGGCCAGGATGGTCATTATTTTTCCTCTTCAAAGCAAATCATTCTTATTTGCATTTTGTCAACGTGCTGTTGTGTTAATTAGGGACTATAACCCGGTGTGCTGGCTGATAGCAAGGCTGAGATATCTCAGTTTAGAAAACCTTTCATTGGATGCTCCTGTGGTTTGACACAGTTTTTTGTGGATTGTTTTTTGTGCCAAGATACGATAGAGGGTTGTGTGGAGTTCATTTACCCTGCACCTTTATGCTGCTACTGCTTTTCTTAGTGTTGACTGCTGTCCCCCAAACTACTAATGCAGGACACGTTACCAATGCATTACTCTGAGCCCATGGCTGTCAGCATAAATACCCTAAGAAACTACCAATAAAAGGCCCTTAACTGATGAGTTCCTTCCTCAACTGAAATGTAAATTAATTTCAAGCAAAGTGATGCATGTAGTGTTCAGTTATCTGAAGCAGTTATAGAATATAATGGGATCTCTTTCATAAACAAATTGACAGTTTACATAATATGTTTGGTGGTCCCCCTTCTGGAAGGCATTAACAAACAGCTCCATGTTACGCCTTGGAGGGTAATTTCAGCATTTTTCATCCTAACAAACAGATGGGATGAGGTGAAAGGTAAAGAAAAATATTTTATTTCTCTGTATGTTTTCGATAATGTTTTCTGACACGTTTAACAATCGGAGCCTTTCAGCGACAATAACATACACTTTTAGTGGACATACGTTGATGGTGAGGAGTTGCAATGAGCGATTACATGACAGCCCATTGAGCAGCTGCTGTCTGTGGTGCTCTTTATCATTGTTGGACACATTTTAAAAATTGTGACATAGACACAAATACATAGAGAGTAGAGTCCAGGTTTACAAGGTAAAATGGTAATTCGCTGATTAAGCTTGAGGAAATGTTTCCTACTTGATGGTTTTGGTCTACAGTGCATGGCAGTAATACTTGTGAATTCGTTATATAAGGAATAAAATCCTTGTTGCGGTTCAGTGAGTTCACTTGGCCATTATAAAATCACTGGAGACAAGCTGATTGCAAAAAAACAAACAGCCCAGTACCTTAGAATGTTTTCAGAACTCTTTAAGTCTTCATATGAATTCTACAGTGAGCTTCGCCCCCAGACACCGACTACTGAAGGCTCCTTGGAGCGATGTGGGGAAAAACGTTTAGCATACAGAACTTTAAGGAGGCTGGGACCTGAATGTTGATTCAGGAAGCTCTGCTGCTTGATGCCCATTTCATGTTTTCAAGAAGAGACACCATCCTGTTGAAGACAAGGAAATATAAACTAAAGCACACATTAGAGGTGTAATGGTACATGGCTCGGTGTATACCGTTTCAAAGAGAAACCAGCAAACAAACAATTAAAACACTCTTACATCAGGATACATGTCTTTTCATTTATCTTGAACAGACAGTATCGTCAAAGATGGACACAATCCTCCTTGCTGGGGACCGATGTAGCATTGTGTCCCCTAGAAACTATAATAAACTATTTGCATTATAATATGGAACATGCACACTCTCCCAAAAGGCAAAATGTTGTTTTGCTTTTACGAAGAAAAGTGGGCCCAAATGCTTAGTGGAATTAGTGGCAGTGGAATCCTGTATTTGTACTCACATTGTCTGAACATGTGAAGAATAATTCAGTTCATTCTCAGGGTTAACTGCTTATTTATTTCACCCCATAATAGTATATCTTGTGAATAATAATAACACAACTCATATTTTTTCATCAATAGTCATCTGGGAGCATCTCGGAAGACTCCAGAGGGGGTTGCAAGGTACTGACAGGCCCGAAGGGCTGCAGCCTCTGCCGTGAGGGAGGCAAAGCAGCGGGTCTGTCCAGAAATGCTGAAGACTTTGGTGGTGGAGGGGCTGTCTTGGATGACAAGTCTCTTCAACATTGCATGCAAGTCAGGGACAGTGTCTAAGGAGTGGCAGAGCGGGGTGGTGGTCCCCCTGTTCAAAAAGGGGGACCAGAGAGTGTGTACCAATTACAGGGGTATCACACTACTCAGCCTCTCTGGTAAAGTCTACTCCAAGGTGCTAGAATGAAGGGTTCGGCCGAAAGTCTAACCTCTGATTGAAGAGGAACAATGTGGGTTCCATCCTGGCCGTAGAACAACGGACCAGCTCTTTACTCTTGCGAGGTCCCTGCAGGAGGACTGGGAATATGCCCATCCAGTCTACATGTGTTTTGTGGACTTGGAGAAGGCATATGACCGGGTTCCCCGGGATATTTTGTGGGAGGTGCTGCAGGAGTTAAGGGTGAGGAGGTCACTTCTTAGGGTCATCTAATCTCTGTACTCCCAAAGCGAGAGCTGTGTTCGGGTACTTCAAGTAAGTAAGTAAGTCAAACTTGTTTCCAGTGGGGGTTGGCCTCCGCCAGGGCTGCACCAATCCTGTTTGTGATATTCATGGATAAGATATCGAGGCGTAGACAGGGGAGGAGAGTTTGCAGTTCTGTGTGCTGCAGACCACATCGCTGCTTTTTGGAGATGATGTGGTCCTGCTGGCATCATCGGCCTGTGACCTCCAGTACTCACTGGATCGATTCGCAGCCGAATGTGAAGCGGTTGGATGAGGATCAGCACCTCTAAATCTGAGGCCATGGTGCTCAGCAGGAAACCGTTGGATTGCCTGCTCCAGGTAGGGAATGAGTCCTTACCCCAAGTGAAGGAGTTCAAGTAGGCTACCTCAGGGTCTTGTTCGCAAGTGAGGGGACAATGGATGTGAGATTGGCCGGAGAATCGGAGCAGCGGGGGCTGTATTGCATTTGCTGTACCGCTCCGTTGTGACGAAAAGAGAGCGGAGCCGGAAGGTAAAGCTCTTGATCTACCGTTCCGACCCTCAACGATGGTCTTGAGGGACGGGTCATGACTAGATCGCGAGTACAAGCGGCCGAAATGAGTTTCCTCAGGAGGCTGTCTGGCGTCTCCCTTAGAGATTGCGTGAGAAGCTCAGTCATCCGTGAGGGACTCTGAATAGAGCCCCTGCTTCTTTTGTATTGAAAGGAGACAGCTGAGGTGGTTCAGGCATCTGGTAAGGATGCCCCCTGGGCGCCTCCCTAGGGAGGTGTTTCAATTATAATTGATAACCTGAAGGATGTGTTAAAAGGGTATCCACATACTAATCCTAATCCTTTCGACGGTCACACAATACTGTCTGTCTGGCCTATTATGTTGTCTATTATCAGACTAAAAGAAATACATGCATCCACCCACCAGAACACGTCTGCTGCATTGTTCAGGGACAGGTGAGAATGGTGGTTTTTTAAAAACTGATAAACTACTGTTTGAGTTTGAAATGCTGCTACGGATGGAGTTTCCAATACACAAAAACAATGAATAACTTTCTTGAATGCTTGTCTAAACTAGAAACGTATAACAGAGAAAACATATAAAACGTAGTTACAGTGAATCAAGTAATTTGTATTTGGAATGGTACTTTGTTGCTGGCCATCAGGGGGCAACTATTCTGGTTCAATTAGTAGATTATGGTCCATGTAGAGTCAAATAGACCATAAAGCAGACGGTCAACATGCTGTATTTATCATAGGTTTAATGGAATTGAATGCAACTTCTAGTACAAACCACACCCACATCTCTTCTTCCACAGGAGTACAGAAACAGATAATTTGGTTGGCTGGACATAAAGAGGTGTTTGTTGACTCTAATATGTCAACAAAATGAAACAAAATTTGAAACCTGGTTTTATCCAATGTTCAGATTTCAGTGCTGGAAATGATGAGAAAATGCCTCAATTACATTTTTAAAGATACAAATTCTGAAAAGTCTTATTGTACGTCATCCACTGTGGAGGTTCCGCGATGATATGTAAAAACTACATTTTTCACCAGGAGTTTCTGCGCTTAAGAGCATAGTCAGACAGAAAGGCTGCTGCTGATCCATTACATGTAGCCCTGCAAAACATGCTGAGTTGTCCACACATGAACATGCAGCATCATTACACTCACTGTTAGAGGGGATTTTGTTGAAACGGATAAGATTTATTGCCTTTGGGGGGGAATTAAATTTGAATTCCATTAAACACTCTGCTGTCTGCTCAGCGACTCTTTACAATTATCCGCTCCATCTGCCTTGTGTTCTGTATCCAAATTAATAACCGCTAGTTTGGGTTTTTGTATAGCTTTTCACTGGTTAGAGAACCTTATGTAATTATGAAAGGATCCTCTGAAATGCGCTCCAACACACAGGCCTTTCTTTCTGCACACATTCAACATAGAGGCTGGTCCCAAACTATATTGTGCAGGCAAGGTCAATTACATGGTGCAGTGATTCAGAAGTGCTAGTCAGTGTCATTGAGTGTTACTTTTTAATGTCGGGGTTTATTTCGCCTTAGTCATTTAGAATTGTATCTTGAGCTCTATTAGAAAATTGAAAGGGGGGAAATACTGCTTGTTCTTAACGCCAAGTTGCATGAAAGCAATGTGATTTCACACTGGTGTAATAACTCAAAAACATAGTTTACTATCTCCCAGATATGTGCTGCAAAGTGTCTCAGTCAAGCTATCTGTGTTCTCATTTAAACACAGACGTGTGTTTTCCAGTCATTGAAGCTCATATTCCACTTTTTTTTTTGTAATAGTTAACTTGTGTTTGCAAGTGCAGAGTTGGACCGCAACTTGTCGGTCTCTCTGGCTTTCCTTCTGGTTTATAATAATGAGTTTCTATGGAGCTTTTTTCCTATCTTCCCTGAAGAGTGTGGTCTTTCAGAGAGCGTGACTTGACACCATTCCCACATTTAAGAGTAGGCTTAGAACTTTCCTCTTTGACAACGCTTATAGTTATGGCTGGCTCAGGTCTCCCTGGATCATGGTGAAACCTGATCCTGGTGCACCGACACCAGGATCAGTCTTGTTTGACTCTTAGTGCTAGTATTATCAAAGGGGCCCTATTATGAAAAATCGACTTTTCCGTGGTTTTCAAACCTAAAATTGGTCCCTGGGGTGTCAATAGGTTTCCACAGTATCAGAAAAGACCACCATCTCCCTGTTTCTCTATCTCCATTTGAAAGAAATGCTCCGAATAAACTAACGGTTTGCAGAATGTCCACTAAATTACGTCAGCGGCGAATTTTGCTGTGCCTTATATGGGTTATCTTGGCTCATTAGAACCCGCTCCAGCTATGTGGTCACACCCACATAATCCCCATATACCTGTTAGCTGTCAGCATGATTTACATGCAAACCAGTAAACCAAAATGCCAAAATCAACGAAAGCGAGCATCTACGATGAAAATGTGCCCACACGCATCCGTAAATGTTTGTTTGTGTGCTACGCACTTCACCGACAGGAGCTTTGACAACATTGGTCGGTACAGCTCAGAATATGCCTCTAGCCTGAGGCTAAAGGTTGGATCAATACCGACAGTCCGACAGCCAACCACAGACACTGAAGCGGTAAGTTAAGGTAAATATGCCCTGTTTGACATCCACTCCAATAAGGAGACCATCAAAGAAGAGCTTGATGCCACATATGACCCTGCAGAGTCGGCCACAAATGTGACAGCCTCAACAGACAGTTTGCGAGTTACAAACATATCACTACATTGGATGTGAATATATTTTTATTGCCATACCAACTGTTTTTAATGAGGTTTTGTAGTGTATGATCAATCTGGAGGAAATACGTTTAAGGAATGCATCAATAAACTGCTGCAGATTTATGACGTTACTATGACAGATGTTTCTGTTATTTAGTCCAATCCATTGAGGGGGTGCAACAATAAAGACATACCTCTGTAATACAGTTCAGAAACACTACAAACAAAGACAGAACTAACTAAGATTTCTGCCTAAAAGTCTGTTTTTTCTCCCCACTGTCACACTGCAATGCTACCTCCTGGGTGATGTTGGGATTTTGAAAATGTCGCTGTAACTCTCATGGTGATGTTGGTACTCTGAAATTCATTGACTGAAAATTCTGAGCGTGTTCTAGTCCTACTCATGTGTAAAGTGTCCTGAGATTACTTTTGTTGTGATATGACACTCTAAATCAAATTGAAGTGAATTGATTTGCGTTGAGATTTTGTAATGCTTTCCCTCAAAATCCTGGTCTAACATATTTAAATAGCCCCTGCTTGCACTCAGATATATTGTTGCTTGTACATACTTCCTGCTCACCAGCTGCTGCCTTTCTCCTCACACTCATGCTGCTTTTGTGCATTAATAATTCCTGATTTTCTCTCTCAGATTTCTCCTCTGATCTCAGTTTTTTTGTGCAACAACCCTTTCCAAGTCCCCCACCCAATAGAATGCCTGGTGAAGCCTTACACAATCTGAACCTGAAATCAACGGGGCTGTTGAGTAAAATAGGAAATTAGCTCCTACAGCATTTGTCAGTAATCTGATGCTGATCATGAATAGAAATACTGCATATGCAGTCAGCCTATTCTTCTTAAAGAATTATGGAATTGACCCTTCACTAAGCCCCTCCCTAGAACAGCCACTGTCCAATGTTAGCAACCGTAACTAGTTATGGGAAGCCTGTGTTGTGCTTTCAGAACAAGGAACGATGCTGAAATGGAGTGTATACGGAACTTGCAAGTCCGACAGCAGATATCCTCAACGTTTAGAGGGGGCTGTTGTATTTGCAATCTGCACTCTTGGTAAAAGCTAAATGGTTCATGGACCTGCATTTATATATCACTTTTCTAGCTTACTAGCTACAAGGCGCCCTACACCACATTCAGTCTCTTTCACCCATTCACACACATTCATATACTGATGATCCATTTTAATTGCCTCTATATTCTCAATGAAAATGCATATTGTAGTCCTTTCTGTCTACTTCATTCTACTTCAACTATCTTCTAGAAATGTTCTATTATTTTTCTATTCTATTATTGGAATATCTCTTACTGAAATCGTTAAAATGCTATTTTGACATGCTGTGTGCAAAATCTTGACAGGCGTAGCAACAGTAACGTAAGGGGGTGGGACTCAGCAAAGGGCCAATTATGTACAAGTTATTTGGCTCGTTCGAGGTGAGCCTGCGCAGAATCAATCGCCGGAGATCACCGCACAATGCATGCCGGTTAGTTTTGTGTCTGACTTGATCCTGACTTGCTCTGACATCATGAACACGTGGGCAACGATAATCTCAGAAGATCAAGGCGGCCACAGTTTTTAGAGCCAGGCAGCCCCGGGGCATGATGGGAAACGCTTGGCTCTCGCCTTATCCAAGAGCTGATTGGCTCTTAGTTTTGACAACAAACAGCAAGTTTAGTAGAAAATGCAAATTTCCTGCGTGAGGCTTATATATTATATTTAACGCTCGATTGTGGGCTGTTAGTCTCATGTTGTGCAATTAAAGTTAAATCTGTTAACAAACATATCTCATGTGGTTGATAATATTAATCATAATCATAATAACAACAATAAAAGAGGTTATTTATATAGCCTTTATCAAAATGAGCAATTAACCTATGGTGTGCTATAAGAGGCAGTCATTAAAAAAAACAGATACACATTTAATACGGTTTAACTGTCAAACTTTACTTATGTGCACTAGATTATATGATACTACCTCAACAGCAGATACACTACTATACCGTATAGTGTTTTATATACAAACGTTATGTTCATACATTACTTATGCTTAGTGGCATTATTTTAAACGTTATATTTTTATACTTATATGACACTTTCTTTCTACTCTTTCTCTTATAAAGCAACTGCTGCTGTACAATTTTCAGAGGGATTAATAAATCATTCTCATTCTGATTTCCACAGGTATTTATGAACAAACATAAATAAATGTGAATATTTTGCTTAGGAAAGTTCCTAACTGAAGTAAATAAGTGGCCGCCATGATAAGAGCCATTCCAATTCTCTAAATGCAAAGGAAAGGAGCTCCAATGCTTCCTTTCAAATCTCCTTTAGCATAGGATGCAACGGACCTTCCTATAAGAAAGGAAAGGAGATACTGCGGACCCACAATTCTTTGCGAGAGTAACATTTAAAGTGCCATTCATGTAAACAAATGATATGCACAGTGGACGATGCGCCTTTTGTAGTCCATTATCGTAGTTTCTCCAGCGGAGACGCATGTCAATCGCCGGTGCCGGCGTAGTGAAAGTCCGGCCGTCTTTTCCTAAATCCTTTTGAGTTCTTCTGTCCCCTATCCTCCCGTGACGTTTTCCCCAGAGGTCAAGGAGTTAGGAATTGGAGTTAGGACCTAGGGTGCAGTCGAATAGTCTTTTTTGCTTAGGAAGGTTCCTAACTGAAGAAGTGACCCAGAAGTAAACAAGTGGCCGCCATGATAAGAGCCGTTCGAATTATCTAAATGCAAAGGAAAGGAGCTCCAATGCTTCCTTTCAGAGCTCCTTTAGCATAGGATGCAACAGACCTTCCTATACGAAAGGAAAGGAGATTACACCGACCCACAATTCTTAGCGAGAGCAACATTTAAAGTGCCGCACACCTCGGCCGTTCATGAAAACAAACAATATGCCTATTTGCATATTAAACAATTACTTTCAAGCAGACATATAGTAATTGGAATAGTGATGATAAATGTGTGTGGACAGTGATAATTGAATGGTATTTTTTATTATTATTATTTCAATCATGTTACAAATGTTTGACAAAAACGAAACTAAAACCACAAATGAAAAGTAAATAAAGCAACAGGAAGGAGGAGCAGCTGGACCTGAAGCCGGTCAGTGAACCAGCTGTTGATAAAACCAACATGTGGAGAAGTGGACGATGCACTTTTTGTAGTCCATTATTGTAGTTTATCCAGCGCAGACGTCAATCGCCGGTGCCGATCATCAGCTGTCAATCATCAGCAGCCGCGTTTTAATGACGTAGCTTAGTGAAAGTCTGGTCGGATTCTCTGAGCACCGCGGCCGACTTTTCCTAAGTCCTTTTGAGTTCTCCTATCGCCTTTCCTTAACCCTGTGACGTTTTCCCCAGAGGTCAAGGAATAGGAGTTAGGACCTTATTTTTTGACTATTCGACTGCACCCCTAATTTTTCACTGTTCGACTGCAACCCTGGATTCCTTCCTACTCGTTGCCAGATTGTTTCAGTTCAACTAGTAGAGTGTATATTGGCTCCTTAGTATTTGCTCTTTTCTCGCTGTGTTTAGTTTGTGTAGCTAATTCTTCTCCTGTGTTCCTTCAACCTCGTCTCAGATCATCGTGTTTGCCCTGTGATCTCGTGCTGCTTCATTCCCGCCTGCCTGCCTGTGGAGCTACCAGCCTGTTTCCTGCTCTCCTGTGTCTCCACGCTGTGTGAGTACGCCCAAGACTGACATCACTGCGCTGTGCCGCAGAGCCGCCATTACCACATGGCAGACGCCACACCAGAGGCACTCGCACTGGTGCACCTTTTGACATTACATTTAATTGTTTCCCTGTCTTCTGAGTCGTGCATTTGGGTCCAGTCTACATTCAAACCTTAACAAATAGACTGTTGAAATACCTATCTAACAATGCATTCTAGAATTAGAGTCTATTTGATATGGAAATTGTAAGAGCAAATAGCGTTAAGCAGAGACAAGCCAAAAACACAAACTGCACTTTGAAGTTGATCATTGTGGATTGGGTTTACCTCAAAGAAAAAAGCAGATATTCTTTTCAGGGATTTGCCCAACAACAGACGAAAGAAAACAGCAAATGCTTGAATAAAAGCAATAGAGCGTCTCTCGTGTATACAACAGCCGTAGTTGGCAAATTGGCATAACCTCCAAATGCACTTTATTTGTTACGGCTGCCATTGTCTCATCACTGCTCGAGCATCATTACTCACAGACAACTCACCTTAATGAATTACCCTATGAATAAATGAACATAATGACTGCAATCAAGCTCTGCATTTATTCCTAATTCATAATGGATGAAGAGGTTGAGAGAATCCAAATCAATGGACTACATTTTCAAATAAAGGTCTAAGTCAATATTATTGTCTTCTACAGTATATCACAGAAATGCTGATGTCATTTTTGTTTAGTGTTCTCTTTGAACCTTTGCTGTTTGAGCTACAGTAACGCTACCTTGTTCATCGTGAGCTAACTTTAGCTTTGTTCAGCTCAGAAAGTTGCAACTCACTGCAAGAAATGTATCACTAATTAAAATGGAACAGAAGCCTTCAACAGCGTATGGTGTGCATCAACCATACGCATCTGGTGAATATACATATATATTCACCAGAAATGCAGCATTTTTCCTTTTTTTTAAAAATCACATTCCAGCATCCTGGACACAGTTTGGGTTAGCTTCCCGGACTTCTATTTCTCTTAGTTATTTGTGTCCAATGTGTCGGCAGCGAATACAAGCACATCTTGTAATTCTTGTTGCAGAGCAAAATGCAGACAAAATGGTTAGCGCTGCAACTGCCTAATTTTTTCATTGTTCGATGTGTTTATGTTTATCGTTAATTGTTTAGTCTGTACAAGAAAACAGTCCGCTCCATCATTTCTCATAGCCCTGGATACTGTCTTGAAATAACATGCAAAAGGCAGCAAATCCTCACATTTGAGAAGCTGTAAGTAGAAAATGTTTTTGCATTTTTGCTGATTGAATGATGGAAAAAATTATGTATTATTGTTTATCAATTGATTGCTTTGATCAGCTAAGCATTTTGGGACTAAATATGTGCTCTTGAACAAATTACCGTCTGCTGAAGGAATGGATGGGGCGTTGGATTTCTGTCACCTTTTGCATCAAACTTGAGTTTGCAAGCCTGCATCACAGTGCTAACAATGGTCTTCCTGTGCAGGCAACCAAATTATCTGTTTCTGTACTCCTATAGAAGGGATGTGGGTGTGGTTTGGCCAGAAGGCAATTTCCATGAAACTTGAATACTACTGGAATATAGGTAATCTATTGTTTTTGTTTTATTTCATTTTTTTTTAATTGTTTTTCAATATTTCAGCTGTTTTTTAAATGAGAGAAATGTACACCTATAGCTAAAAAACCCAGCATGTTCTCAATCCCAGGGTGCCAAATACAGAAGCTACGTCCCTTTGTGTCCGATACCAACATACAAAGGACCCTTTAGCATCTATTAGAGAAGCTCTAAGCTCTCAAGTAAATAGCATAGACTCTATAGAAAAATTTGAAGTAGTCATTGTGACACCCCCAGGGCAAATCCCTGAAAAAATGGCATTTCGGCCATCTTGGATCTTTTGCAACCAGTGAAGGAAATGACCATATTTTGACTGTAGAGGAGTGATGGGTGGATATGACGAACATAAGCAGCAGAGCGGCACCCTGAGCAGCAACCTTACTGGATCTGGATCCATCTGGATTCTGGTGTGAAGCTGCTAAGAAAGTTAGTATCATAATTCAAGGTCAACTTTACAGCTAAGTGTTTAAGTCATCTTAGTAGCTAACTGCATTGGTAGGGTGGTAGTTAGGATCCTGTCCCATGTGCAGAAACCTAAGGTGTTTTTGTTTTAATTTATAATATCAACCAATCAGCTCATTAGCTTAATTGAGCTAAGGAGCAGCGCAAGGACTAACGATAAGCAGCGTAGACGGCATGTCTTCTCAATATGGTCCAACATCATAATTTGTTTTTACTTTGCTCCACTTCACTCTTAAAACAGGTGTTTACAGTTTTACCATCTCTTCTTCTGTTATTAATTTTCTAGCAGCTACTAGGCAGCTTGCATTAGTCACAACGATGTCTTAATTACCGTATTTGAAATCCATAAATTAGGCAGGGTTTTGGTTTTGATTAAAGTCCTGGCAGGGGCTTGGCCGTTTTTAGTAAACTATCCAACAAACAGATGGGGTAGCAAGCAGGGAAGCTCAAAGCGCCATGACATGATGGATCCATTCTTAACAACAGCAGATATTTTGCTCTGGCTCCGGCTAATCAACGTCCTCCCATAGACAAGTTTGGATCAGCGTGGATGAATCTGCCATGTCAAAGGTGACAGAGGAAGGCAAGTAGTCTCTCTGTGCCTCCTTCTCTCATGCCTGCAATTTCCCCACTTCATCCGGTTGTCCTCCAGCCTCCCATTCTGTGGCCAAATGGAGAGTGAAGTGCACACTACCATCTGTGCAATACGGTTAGAGGGGAGCTAATAGTTCCACACAAGGGATCAAAAACTCATCACTCTTAACCCAGTGAGGAAAGCCAAGTCGTAAAAGGCCTTCTCAGTTGGACAAACCATTTGCTTCTAATATGTCGCTGGCAAGTTAGGAGGAGTGAGGAAAAGGGCTTGACGAAGCGCTGCCTTCCAACAGTAAATCCCCAGAGAACCCAAAGTAATTCTGAAAAGTTATAATTGTATCCATGCACTCACTGAAGAGGGCTTGTTGCTGACAAGGACAAATTGAATTATAAGTTCAAAATCTGTCACCAGTCTGTGGTATTTACCAGTACTCGTACACGTGTTTGTTGTCAGTGTTTTGATTTGTGTGTGTGTGTGTGTGTGTGTGTGTGTGTGTGTGTGTGTGTGTGTGTGTGTGTGTGTGTGGTGAGGCCACATAGAGAGCATGTGGCTTCTACCAGGGAAAATACATGCATTTCAAAAGGTATTTTCACGATGGAATTATGATTCTGGTCAAGTCTGACCATGCACCTCTGATCGGTGGCCATGTAGTGAAACCTGATGGGAAATCAGGACAGTGCCTTCCCCATGAAGTGAACATGAAAAAGACTTGAGGTTAGGTGGGGATGTGGTGTGCTTCGTCTACCTCACACAGAGCTGCAGGTGCTCTGCTGTCAAACCCGCTGTAATGTAGAATGAGAGATAACCCCATGTTTTCCATGTTCCTTTTATTTCTTTCTTTTTTGACATGCAAGAATTAACAATTCATAGAAAAAAGGAAGCTCACAGCAAAGATGATGTGGAAAGACATGTGGCCTTTCAGTCAATAACAGTTTATGGCTAAATACATTCTGACATGTATAAATATGAGAAGTAAGAATATACCTCACATTAGGTTAAAGGGTAACTACACTGATTTTACACAATAATCAATAAAAATCAATCAATAAAAAAAGTCACAGGGAGGGTTGCTTCTTTGTGGAGGAAGAGGTTGTATATAAAACCACAGAAGTAAGTTCAAAAATGTGTTGTGATAAAATTGTATGGAATTGATAATTAAGTATGAGTTTTTAGGGGCAGGGCTGTATTTCATCACAAGCAGTTGGTAACTAAGAACTATAACTTACATTTACTTGTTGCTCTATCCTGACTAGGGTTGGGCATCGTTTGGATTTTAACGGTTCCGATTCTCTATTTCGATTCCTGTTTTAAACGATTTTCGATTCCGATTCTTTGAGGTGCAGGTCAACAGGTCACAACTTATTTCACAAGATAATTTTTTATTTGACAAGTCTTCACACAGGCCATTTTTGTGTGAAGACTTTGTTACAAGTTGTGTAAGATGTATGTTTGAAGTCTGTGTATGGATCTGATCCCTGCAAACAAACATAACTTATAATAAATACCTTTAAATTAGCATTTAACTTTTACACAGAGCATAGAGCAAGACAAGGAATTTTTTAGTATAGCCCCTTTTTATTTCTTTTTATTATTTACTTACCTAAATGTGGGAGATTCCACCTCTGAGAGAGGATGAAGCCTTTTCACAACATAGGCTGTCACTTTTCTGTGGCATTCCTGGATTTGTTCTTCAGACAGCTTACCCCTTGCTGCTAGCTTGAATGGGGTCACTGACACGTTGTCACGTCGTTTGCCTGGCGCTGCTTGTTTTAGCAACGACTCTGCTCGCCGACCGGTAGGCTACTGTTAGCAGCAGCAGGCTGGCTAACGTTAGCCTGACTGAGCGACAGATTTGACCCAGTTTTAGCAATAGCAAAAGTTAGCCTACAACTTCAGCTAGTCTGTTAAAAATATAAGACAACCATAGTTGTCACGTACCTGATTCCGTTGAAAACAAGGCTGAAGGTTGACTGTCCGAAGTGGAGGAAGCGACTGGAGCAGGAGATCGACGCAACGAGTCAAACACAGTACACTCCTCCTTCATTATGATACCATGCAGGCGGAGGTGTTTTGCCATGTTTGTAGTGCACCCTCCTTTGGCAGTGACTAGATTTCCACATATGTTGCACTGTGCTAATCCATCTTTTTTCAAATTAAAATGAAGCCAGACTTTCGAGCGGCGTTTTCTGCCATCCATGTTGAGTGAGTGACGTTCTTCGTTCTAGCGCGGAGTCTCCGCACGCCGGGCGGAGTAAAACAAACAAACTAGTGCGGACGTTTAAGAACCGGTTCCTATTTAGAACTGCTTTTCGGTGCCCAACCCTAATCCTGACATTCAGAGGGTTAATCAGTGTTATTAAGAATTACCTTGCATTTACACACACTTTTCCTCACACATACATATGAAATCACATAAGTGAAATGCTTTTACATACATAACTGAAACACTCTCACACAACATTAAGTCGATGCAGATTTGTTTCTGAGGTGTTCTGATAAATGATATCTGTATAATCTAGAATTGGTAATATAAACTGTGAAATAATCCTTTTTCTGACGTAGTGTGAAACAATAATTGGAGCTATATAGTATTATAAGGCTGCAGTTTATTCTCTTAATAACAATATGTGGTTTGAAAGAGAGCTGAGAATCAAGCAAGAGACCTAAATATTTAAATTCCTCAACTTTCTCAAGTTGTGTCCTGTCCAGGAAGTAAATTGACAAATTATTATCCAGGTGCATAGAGTTAGATTTAGTGCCAAATAACATTGTATATGACTTCTTATTTATTAAAAGTTTGCATCAAAGTCAGCCTGTAGTGACTCTTGAATATGTGTGATGTCTGATTTGGAAGAATAGATTACTGTATCATCAGCATATAATTGAATGTGGCAATCAGAGTATAATTGTGGAAGATCATAAATAAAAATAGAGAATAACAGTGGCCCTACAGATGAGCCTTAGGGAACACCTTTTTTAATGGTCTTGTTGTTGTTATGAATGTATGAATTGAACCAAAGTAAAGAGTGTTTTGAGAGACCAATATCAATATTTACTGTTTCTGTAGAGATCAAACAAAATTGTAAGCCTATTCCAGTAGAGGATCATAAGTTGACTTTCAGAAGAACCTTAAGATGAACAAAACTTGTGTGTAGACCAGGGACTACATATAGTTCCTGTTGGACAGTTCCATCTGGGGGCCGTGCTCTCCAAAAGCTCCAGAAAGTTCAGTGGTGGACTAGAAGGTCTGGCCATGAAAGTTCAAATTCAAGTTTTTTGTTTATTGTTTATTTACAAATTGTTGAAATGCAATCAAATGCATCTGACTTCTTCCTCTCACCCCTTAAACAAATACAATGATAGGAACCAACAATCATTTCAGATTCTACAACACAAAATAAATACCCACTGTGTGTTGTAAAAATGCAGCATTTGCTGTTGAGTAATGTAAACCACCTGAGGGTAAACACTGTGTGTGAGGCAGCTAGTCTGATCTCTGATGCTCTGCAGGGGGTTTTCCTGAGGGGAGGAACGAGAACAGTCCATGTGCTGGGTGGCTGAATCCTCCACAACAGCTTAGCCTTCCTTTTACCGTGGTAGGTGAAAATGTCCTGAATCTGTGGCAAAGAGTTTCCTATGATTTTTTAAGATGTTTTTACTGTCCTCCTTAAATGTCTGGTTTTGTTTAGAGAGGTTGCCAAACCACAACAATATGCAACAACTAGTGAGAATTCTCTCTGTGGTAGCTTGAGAGAAATTGTCCTGAGCATTTGTGCACATTCATTTTTTTAACAAGTCATTACTACACTGTGACTTTTGCCTAATACCTCGCGCATCAGCTGTGTCACAGTCTTCATTCAGGGCAGATTTCAGCTGCTTTTTCAGGAGGGGCGTCTCTCTTAAGGTCTTGGCCTCTTCGATGACTTTGTCTTTAAAACTGGTGTTCCATTTCTCAAGGAATTTGGAAGCAGACTCTTCTCCAAACATCATCTTAAAGTCTAGAAACACTTTATTAACAAAATTATTATTTGACTTTCTGAGGAGGGGGTTCGGTTAACTGTCACTTGTTGAAAGATCCTGCCTCAATCTTACATGTCTTCATCCTGTGAAGACATGCTGCTGTACAGTGTGTCAACATGGCCTCCTCCTTAAATGCTCTTTAGACCTTTTAAGTGTTCCAAACTGAATATTGCAACAAATAAATAAATAAATAATGTGTGTGTGTGTGTGTGTGTGTGTGTGTGTGTGTGTGTGTGTGTGTGTGTGTGTGTGTGTGTGTGCTGTACAGACAGATTTTGCCCTCACCAGCGCTAATAGGAAATGAGCCATTTTCAGAGTGCCGGCCAAGAATCTGAGTCTGAAATTGGAAGTTAGTGTGTGTCCTTGTGAGAGGGATGGAGTGGTGGCAGTGGGGAGACTCTGTTCAGCTGTAATTGACAGTTCAAAGGGTTCAATTTGAAATTGAGCTTGTAAATTGTCTTGTAGGCTTGACAGGCTACCTTAGGGGACTCTCTCTCGCTGTATCTCCCGCCGTCTTTAATACCCCTGCATATATCTACTGTAACAATCCTGCTCACGTAATTATCTGGCAGCCACCTAATTTATAAAGAACTACAATATCTACAATTATGTTGACACATACTTGCACAGCAGGAAACTGCTGCTGAAGTTGAATTTGAAATACTACATATTCTCATTGATGGTGAAAATGAAGGTACCATTTTTGTCTTGGTTATACATCCTGACAGTCATACTATCAGCTCTTCCAAGCAACAACAGAATAGTTAGTGTAATCTGCGTCGATAAAAGACTGGTCATCTACAAAATGTAATTTGTTTCTAATTAGTATGACTTTGGAGAATAATTAGGTTTGCACTTCAGATGACTTCATTTATTTTTGTGGGCTGAGCCAAAGTAGTTTGAGCGTTCAATAAGCTCATCCATTCAATTATAATTCATGATTTATTTACATGTGAACTACTTGCATCTGGTGGCAGCTCACTGCCAATTTTAGCTTTGACCTGAACTGAAGATGATAATTGGACGTTGAATTTCCAGATTTGTACAGAAATTTGCACAAAGTGGTTCAGTGGTTCACTGTGTGTGTGTGTGTCTATATATATATAATAAATATATATAATAAACTGAACAAGCTGTTTTCGTTTGGGGAAAATAAGGATAACACTGTAATTATTATTATTAATTATTTTAATTAATTATATCTTATATTCATGTTATTTGTCATATGTGTACGAAGTAAAAAAAAGTATTTTCATTCAAATGAAATTGTATTTTATTATTTTATTTTTAAAGGATGATTTATGCCGTAGAAGTCTAATCCACTCCTTAAATATCAGTGGTTTAAGTTTGTCAGGCTACGTGAGTATGGTCTGTTGTTATGGCAGAACTTTCACTGAGTGATCTTTGCAGCGAGTCTTCCTCCCTTCCAGTCTAGTCGAGTGAATCAGCGAGTCCGCCGCTCTTCCGCCACTCTTCCGATACACAGTAACAAAACCTCTGCTGCTTTGAGCCACGGCCAAAGTTTAACTGAGGAAGTCATTCAACCACCTTCTCTTGTCCATGTTAACTTCCAGCAGCCACTTGCTAGGGTAAACTGATGGACTAGGTCATGTTAAAATGTGATTTTACAGGCTTTAAAGGGAGTAGTGAGTCACGCAATCAATTGTTTGAATTAGTACATTTTGACTGGCGTTAGCAAGTGACCTGGGTGAATGGAGACAGCAGACTCGACTCACCCAGATCAGTTAAAGGATCCGGGTGATATGAGTGGGTGAGTGAATCTTCTCCCATCTCTAGCAGCAGTTGAAGTACCGTGTCCACAACTGAACAGAAGCTCATAGGCTATCACCTGGAAGGTGAAATGCAAGGATATCTCAAAGCCACCTTAACCTGAAAGTATGTACCTTTTAGTGGAAAGTGGTGAATCAATATTATACCAAAAATAACTGCGTGATGTTTACATCTTGCAGGCAAAGGATCGGTTTAGGATGCAAAGATCCAACACAGGTCTGAATTCTCTTGTCTACTTGGGAAGCAGACATCTTTCTGTCTGTCGTGAGTAGGGATGACAGACACTGTCTGTTTCTGTAACAGGTCTTTGATCTCTGCTGAGAAGGGATCCACCTCCTTAATGCCATGAAGGGACTAAGAATGCTATAGAGCTGTATAAATAACTCATATTCAGTCTCGTTTCCATCCATTCCTTTAACATGCCGTTGCCTCACACTCCTCAATTGTGGATGAACAAGCAGCTGTGATATTCTGCCAGACCTTGCTAATAATGGAGATATGTGGCTGGCGAACCAGAATGTTACAGGCTACAAAAGCTGGAACGCCCCCATCACGTGTGGGGCCACATTTCCAGATGGACTCAACTCCTTTTATGTTCACTTTGACATCCTCAACAAAAGGGTCAGCTGTCACGTCTCCCCTCCAGAGGACCATCCACTGTCAGTATGCACAATGGAAGTGAGAAAAACCCTTATGAGAGTGAATATGACTCAAGCTGCTGGGCCTGATAAAATCCCAGGTTCTGTACTAAGAACATGTGCCAACCTGCTAACTGAATTACTCATTGAACACATTCAAATTTGACATATCACAGGAGACTGTTTCCACAGGAGACTGTTTCCACCTGTTTCAGAGCCACCATCAGACTTTTATTGTGGCCAAATATCGGCCAATATGGTTAAATACTTTTTTCCCATAGACTTACATTTGGAAGTGACGTCTGTTAAAAATGTATAAATATTTTTTAATGAAATTAATTTCCCATTATAAACACTTTTCTGGGACTGATAGCTGAATCCAGAGTTATTCTACTTCCTCCGTTGTTGTGAATGAGCCACGCACAGTATACAATCAGATTTGAATCACAATTATTGCCCCACTACTTTTAGTTTGTTTATATTTTTGTATTCTGGGACCTGTAGTATTTAACTGTTAATGGCACACTATTCTTTTCACTGAGTTTTACTGGATTCTACTTCTACTATAACTTTTACTTTAGAACCATAATAATGTATCTACCCACACTAAACATGAACATGTATTATTGTTGTTATTTCAGCAGATAAATTTACTCTATGCATTTTACTCCTTATTACAGAGATAGCTGACTAGTGTGATGCTCAGTTGAGAGCCAGGCATATACTGTATAAAATAATGGTTTGACCTTAATAAACCTGCTTCTTTACTCAGAGTATTATGAAAGGGCTGGGAAATAAATCACAATCAAAGAATCACAAGGGGGGAGTACATTTCCAGCAGACCATATCTTGTTGAACTGAGACAGGTGTTAAAAACAGCTGTTGTCCCTCTACGGCTAGACAGAATCTATGATGAGTTCATCTTGAAATCTTCCTTCTCAAAAACAGTCATCTATTTCTCTGATACTGTCTTCAGTTTCTGCTGCGTCTTCTGTCAAACGTCCTGTTGTCTGACTGTGATGTCATCTCCTGGGACATTAGTTTTAACAGGTTTCGGTTTCTGGAGGTGTTGCTCTCTATCTGTACAGTCTTGGCAGCTATCACTGCTCATTCAACTTGACACTTGAAAACAATCAACAGCTGTGATTATTTGAAATGTATATCCTATTGTGAAATATAACCACGACTGAATATTTAATGTTTAAATGTAGTTTTTGTTGTGATTTCTTACACACTTGATACTGAATATGTCCATTCCATGTCAAATCTCTCCACACAACCCAAACAAGACACAGTACAAAAACAAATCTCACTTCTATGTCAACATGAAACCTCACAATCCTTTTTTCAAAATAGTATTTTGTCAACAAATTGTTAAACACATGGACCATTTCAGTGTCTCTTTCAAAGCAGCAGCAACACACTGATGTACTTTATACCAAACCATGCTGTCTTTAATACTTTTTTACACCTTTTTACAGAAGTGACACACAGGCATCAACACCTTTTGTGTGTAGAGCTTTCTAAGTGTGTTGTAGAATTACAAACAAGTACAAAGTAGAACATGGGTTTATATTTCCGGTGCCTTTGTTTAAGACACAGTTACAAAAGTGGAAGAGCATTCCTTTCATTGTTTAAGAAATCACAAAAACGATCAATACACAGCCTATTAGTTTGAAAGAACATTTTTTTCAATTCTGCTTACTACTGATAGGAGCATTCTCTCAGAGAAAGTGACAAAGTATATTGAGTGACCTTAACCGAAAGTTACTTCGTACAATAAGTATAATGAACACAGGCTACTGCTGTTTGTGTCCTTTGTGGAACCAAAAGTCAACCTTTCACTTGTTATGTAGCAATGTTAGCTAATAGTGATTCAATTTGACCCCATTCAATGTTTTTGTTTGCTTGATATTCAGTGACTTTTACTAATTTAATGGGGGGAAATAGTCAAACATAAAATTAACATGTTGATATGTGTTCAATGTCCTTTACACACTTTGGACGCATTGTGCCTCCCATGTCAATTTGACTCCAGGTTGTTTTCGCGGCATTACACATATATCAAACATCAACATTTTACACATATTGTTTGGGGTTGTTTGGGATGATATAGACGTTACTATAGTATTCAATATATAATGTTAAAAAAACTTCTCCCTGATTCCCTGATTGACTAATACATCACATAACATGAGGAGGGAAAACATGAGAAAGTGACAGAGGAATGTGTGTCTGAGTCAGAGGATAATGTTGATTATGATGAGAATGAGACCATCAGAGTAGTTGCTCCTGTTGCGTCTCCACCATCAGCAGAGACACAATTTACAAAGAATGTGTTGACTTTAAGTCCTAAAATAAGCATTTGAGCTATTCATAAAGCCATCCTTTGACAAGATTATACTTGAGATTACTCATTTAGGGGGGCGTGTTTGTATGGGGACAGTTGGAAGGATGTTGATCTGACCCATTTGCAACACTACATCAGGTTGCTCATTTTGGCATTTACAAGTCCAAAGGCAAAGCAACAGCAAGTCTTTGGAATGGACACTGGAAGGGCAATATTTCCAGCCACCATGTCTCTCAAAACATTTCATGTTTTCACGCGTGTGTGTGCGTGCTAGGAGTGCTCACAAGCGTGCGCTTGTGTTTAGGGCGGGGATGGAGGGCACAAAAAAATATTTGCACCGGGGCCTATCACCATGATATACGCTACTGATTTCACTGATACTGAAAACATTAGATTTTGTCTTAAAAAAGTATTTTTCCTTTTGTTGTTGTATTTGCCGTTTTTGTGCGTACATTGAAATTGAATCCTGGCGGCGCCGCTGACAACACCCACCCACAGCTATAAACACGCACACAGTGAGAGAGAGAGACAGAGACAGCGAACCGTGAATAGTTACGTTAACAGCCGGGACCCGAGTGGTCATCTTCCCCTGCAGGTGTCAACGGTGCGTCCGTAGTTTTATCCAACACGCCCTGCCACCGCCATCTGTTGTTCAGTCCGACGACGTTTAAAAACAAATTTATCCATGATACATTTTGACCAGCTTACTAACGTTAACTTAACGTGAGTGACTATAAGCCGCTAACGCTAACTGCTAGAGCCAGGTAGCTTACAGACTAGTAGCCTACTGTCTCTGTGTCGAGCATACACTAAAAGCGGGCTCACATGAGTGACGTTGACGTACGGACAGTACAGTCTGTTAATGAACCCAGATCAGTGACAGTTGTCATCGCAGCTGCCTGAATGCCGTTACGACGTGGTGGTGCTGTTGGACTCTGCACTTTTCTTGGTTATTTTGTTGTTGTTTTTTTCTTGGTGGTTTTATGGTAGGGCTAATGGTAGGGCTAACACAATTCTTGATGGGGCTATAGCCCAACCAAGCCCCACCCTGGCGCCGCCGCTGAGTACCTGAAACATAAACCTGGGTAACACTTTTTATTATAATCAATTTCTTAAGGTTTAAATTGCTGAGGTGAGATTGACCCCAAGGATAACAGATAAAATGAAAATGTGAGGGTTAACAGGACCTTCAGTGGAATACAAGCAATAAAATTCACTGTTAGCAATGATGCTGTAAAACAACAAACATTATCTTTCAGATCACACTTGGTTTATGCCAGGGGCAAGCACAGAAAGCAAAGCACCTTGGGAAATGGATGTGTGTTCTCTGTGGAAAGCGTTCTTGCTTTCATTGTTGGTGAATAAAATATTAGACACAACCAGAGACCAGAGACAAAAGAGCCTGCAACAAACACACACTGAAGCCAAGTAATTTAACAAACAAACTTATGATCAATAGGTTCAACGTAGTTTGGTTTGTTCAACATTATTGTGTGTGCAGTTATTAAACCATCCATCCATCCATCTTTCCTTCCTTCCTGCGGTCAATATGAGTATATGATACCTTCATCGTTCATGAGTGCAAATAATAAGTTACTACAGTTTATCAGAGATTTGGTGCATTAAAGGAATGCATTGATGCCAAAATATTTCAAATATTTAAACCATTGTACGATTTTAGAGAAATCAAATGAATATAAACATATCCGGATGTGATGCATCGTCTTTACCTTTCAGCCAATAAGAGGAATATCCCTTTGCATCAGTAATGAGGTCATCAAGGGCAAATTAGACACTCGGCAAGTGTTCTGCATCTACATGGCTGTGGATCAATTGTAATTGTCTACAATTTTGCACTTATATGCAACTAATTATGAGTCTGAAGTAAACAAAATGTGCCACCACAGGAGAATGAATCTCCTCCAACAAAGATCAATGTGACAGGACCTGTCACCATTTTAACAACAGTGATGTCTATAATTTTTTTTGATCACACCGTCCCTTCATCTCCTTGTAACTCATGCCACTCACTGGTGTCAGATATAAAAGAAAGTGTTGGGGAAAAGTTGAAAGCAATTTGAACTTGTGTGGAGTACATTTTCTTTGCAAATACTGGATCTATCTAATACATTTTATTGTCTATAAAAACAATATGTACATAATGAAAATGTAAATGCAGTTGTTGTGGTGTGGAAAACAGCTAGCGGCAGCTACTAGCAACTTGGGCATATTTGGCAATAATATATCCCCAGTCTGACGCCCCTGTCTCGTTGTCTCAGACTGACATTCTGGAATGTAGTATCGGCCAAATGAATAACTCTAACCCACTAATACAGGGAGTTGCAACAGCAGGCCATAGAATCTTTCTAGCCAGTGGACTCTCACTATGTGTGGTAGTACTCACACTACTCCTAAGTAAGCCCAAGATTATCTCCTTGGAACTCAGTGATACGCTCTCATGATAAACTTAATCATCATAATTCAGTGCCTTAACCGTCTGGAGGAGGAGGAATTACGGTGCGGCCATCATCTGCCACTTACTCACCCACAGGGAAGATGGATAGTAACAATGGAACTGAGAAGGAGTCAGTGTCCGGTGCCCACCAACATCACCTTCCATGTGGCCAATGTGAGCGACAATACAGAAATGACTGTATAAGAAGCGTCTCAACAGTGTGGGCCATGTTCAGCTGTTTTTCCTCTCCACCTCCCCACCTCATTGAATGTGACTCGAACATGATGTTCAATGGCTGCCTAGTGTCAAGGCACTAAACACACATTGCAACCCCACCTCCAGTAAAGTAGGCAGCGGACTGAGACGATCAAGATATAACAAGCTTCCATGGCTGTTGCCAGACAACGCATCTCACCTGGGATAGTGGTTTGGCCTTTTCTACTCTATACTCTGTGTCGCCATTAATGTGTTATTACGGAGTCGTATACTGTTCTGTTTTATTATGGATTCCATTAATAAAAGGTCTGACGGGTCAAAGGTCTGAGACAGGATATCACAGCTTTTTTCGCTGTCCCCCTACACGTTTTCGCTTGTCCTCTAATGCAGTTTTACAAGGACTAGAAAAGTAACTTCTTGTTGATGGGACACTGTGACTGGTGTATTTTCTCCTCTCTGCAGAAAATCCAAGACCTGTAACAGAAACTGGTTGTGCCTATTGTCCCCACTCCAGATGGACCAAAAAGCTTTTACTCAGTGGACTTCCTGGTTCGCTAGAAGACAGGGACATTTTTGTTGGATCTTCGCATCCTAAATCAATGCTACAGCAAGGTGATCTTTATATTAATCATCAAGCGGTCACTGGAACAGGTTAATCTTCCAGGGGATAATCTACAAGTTCACACACCGACTGGTGATGGTAATGGCACTGCAGGCACCAGGGTTTGTGGCAGCTGTGACACATGGTTACCATTCCCCAATCCCAGACGAGTTAAGGACTGGCCTGAATAGAGTGTTAGGTGTTGTTTGGCCCCAATGGAAGACCGAAACATTAACATAGGCAGTGTTCTCCAGGCTTGACTCCTGAGAGGGACATGCTGAGGAGGGCTGTCTCATGCCACTGTATGGAGCATCTATTTCTTCCAGTTTCAAGGATTTCCGTAGTGGGAACTGCTATTGGTGCCTGAGGCTTTGGTGAAGGAGAGCCTCTGGAGTGCTCCTCTCTGAAGGTGTGGTCATTTAAGAGAGCTTTGGTGCTTGCACTGACCTTAGCTAAGATAGTATGTGAACCACCCTGTCGGTGCACAGCAGTTGCTTGTTGCTTTATGTAGCAGAGTCACATCAAATCCCTCATTTGAACTCCTTTGGACTTACTGGTTCTCTAAAACTTGCTTTTTGTCTTCCCCCTGATGAAGGGGACAGGGAGGCAGAGTTACAGACACACTAAACAGCTGATTGTGTGCTTCAGGTTTGGCCCTATCCAAGAAACACCTGGTGGGGTGGCTTTGGGATTGCAATTTCCAAGCCTATAGGCTGCAAAGAGCTACAAAAGAGACTGCAAAATCAACACATGTCAGTGTTGACGGCATTGTTTAGTGTGGTGAGTGTCACAATTAGGTACGCGGCATCATGGTTGGTACTTTGTCCAAGTCCTCAGTACTGGTGAAAAGGCTGAGTGTGTCCGATGTGTCGCACCTTCATCTGGCTCCGTCTACTGTACCCAAAGATTCCAGCAGAGGACAACGTTGACAATAATGCAACCCTAGTTCCAAGGGGGTTGTAACCTTTGTCAGCCATTTGTTGGGCATGCTTGTTACTATGGAGTGCTAATTGACTCACATGTCTGTCTGAGTCTTCAGCTAACCTAAAAGTTTTAAGGTTAGATAAAATAGTTTAAAACATTTAACAGATATCACCATGACACCTTGTGCTGATCACTTACATGAAGATAATTATTTGTTGTATTGCAGATTATGGGCCCTAATTTCGTGGCGCAGCGCAGGGCGGCGCAGGGTGGCGGAGCCGGCGCAATGCAAGTTTCGACCCGCGCAGCCTTGTGCACGGTCAGTTTGGCAGTTTGGTGGATCGCCTGCGCCAAGATGGGTGTGGCGCAGGCGACACCCATCTTGGCGCATCCGATCTCGGATTAAGTGGTTGACGATGAGTGAGTTATTGAAATTGACCAGTGCATGAAAAACAATGTTTTTGCCTGGGGGTGTCTTTCCTCAACAGTAAATGTTTTTATTTTAAATATGTGAAATAACCTTAGAGGGACTTTGTTTAATACTACTAAGAAATGCGAGCCGAAACAACCCCCTGTGGAAAATACTTTTATCCTATACAAACCAAACACCTATGTCCTACCCAACACAGTATTCATAATATTAATGCATGGCATTACTCACTCATAATGACATTATCTCGTCCAACCTTTCTGTGCACTCACAGCATCCAGACAGGTGGACATCTTTACTGGGGGATTGAGATAGATTTTCACTTGCTCATTTTTATTTGATCGTTTTACAGCTGTCCCATAAAATGATAACCACAGGCGCACTTATGTTGCTGAAGCTACTGCTGCCAAGAAGAGAAATAGAATTTTGCCAATGGCATTTCATAAGAAATGAAATTAGCTGAACTACATTTTGGTGTTTATGATCAACCTGATCTCAGAGGAAGGAAATTATATTAAAGTTTAAGGACATTTTAGAATTTTGCTTTTCAATTCTTGCAGTATTGTTACCATGGAATGGCCAGTGTTGTTGTTCAGAAACAAAACCATTTAGTTAGGATGAGCAAAAACCTCATGGTTGTGCCTAAAACTAGTACATTAACTAAGCAAAATGTATGTTAAACACATCACAAATATCACTAACGTAACTTAAAAATACCTCAACAACAAATTTTTCCACTTATTGTCACTTATACTACGTCACTAGCTCTAAGCGTAGCATATTCACGTGCATGTGTAAACGTTTTTTTGCAATCTGGAAAAAAATGGATTCATAATAAAAGGTGAGTTAAATTTAATTATTAATTGTTTAATGTAGTTTATTTGATAGTTAAGTAATGGAAAATTGTTAAAATGCATATGTTACCTTTAAGTAACACTATCTACCGTCTACCTTCCACTATCAAGATTAACTCCTGGGCAGCAGTGGTAGCTGAGTGCTTTTTCTCCACACGAATGCCCATCCAACACTCCCTACGTGAGTCCTTTAAAGATAGTGGGCCCTAGTTTCGTAGACCAGGCGCAGTCAGCTTTCAGCGCACCTGCGCCACGCCGACGGGGTGTGTCCGCCTGGACTTTGCAAGTTTCGTGCACCGCGCAGGCTCGTGCAGGCTCGCGCAGGCACACCTCCCGTCACTCCCACACGCGCAAGTGGGAAAGAGGGAGGAGAAGAAGGCGTGAGTGGGAGACGAGGAGGAGACGAGGCGTGGACTGGGATTAATACAGCCGATTCAGATCTTCACCAATCAAATGAGCTCCTCTCCTCACCTTTAATGCGTTAGGGGAGGTTCAGTGCAAGATCCGTCACTTGACAACCCGATGACAGAAGCAGCGCCGCCGCTCCCACCACGCGCATCACGCGCTGTGCGTGCGTATCATAATAATAACAATGCCGATATTATAAAAAACAGGAGAGAGAGAGGGAGATGTTTTGGTCCCAGAGGTTACGCGTGCCATCCGCCTTTGATCTGACGTCAGATGTGACGGGACAATCTATATAGATATAAATTTACGTGTTGATTCAATTAGTTGCATTAAATAGTGTTTGTTGTGATTATTTATTGCATTTAAATGTGCCTGGAACTGTGGAAACCTGCCTGTGAGGTCTCGGTGACGTGTGCGCACTGCCGCCGGTCAGCCAAACTTCCACTCCGCCAGCTGTAATTTGCCTTGAATGAATGGACTTTATTTACGCCTTGCGCCTTGCGCCTTGCGCCGAAAGTAGACCAGGTTGGAGCTGGCGAGCTTTCAGCGCAGTCTCGGCGAGGCTTTTTGCCACGAAACTTCCGCTATGCCAAGCTGAATCTGTGACGCCTCCCCCTGCTGCGCCGCCACACCCATCTTGGCGCAGGCGATCCACCAAACTGCCAAACTGACCGTGCGCAAGGCTGCGCGGGTCGAAACTTGCATTGCGCCGGCTCCGCCACCCTGCGCCGCCCTGCGCTGCGCCACGAAACTAGGGCCCAGTATGTCTAGTTAACTTAAGTGAAGTAATATTGTTGTTCCACTGAATAAAAACAACAGTTTTAAACTATAACCTAAAAGTCCTAAATAATATTCTACAAATCCCTGAGCTCCATTGAGGAGTTGCTTCACATTGAAAAGGCTCCACAGGTATCTGGATGCTGGGACGAGGATGAACACATCATTGATGTACTTTTCTCTATAAAACCGAAACATACAGTAAGAAAATACTCCTGATAAAAACAGTCTGACCTTTGTCTTTGATTGAGTGCGTTATTTGATGCGGCACCATCTTCACCTCACTATGACCCTGTTTACACCTGCGATCGCCCAAGCGATCAGATCACCATGGACAGCTCTTATTACAAGTGAAATACAGAAAACAAGAAAATGCATTATTAAAGCTTTCTTTTGCTCATCTCCAGTTGGTTCTCAAATAATGTTGTTCGAATGAGGCTGCTCGTTTGTCCTTTTATTTTATAATTTTATTGTGCTATTCCTATGAAGGTAGGAAAAGAACATAGAGGCTCCATATCTGAACCAAGCTGTAAAACCTTGTATTGCTCTGTTGTCTATAAAACATATACACTGCACAACTGCTGACCAGGGCAACCTAAAATTACTGAGCATTTTGCTGAGATCAGACGGCAACTGCTGTGTCTGAAAAGTGATGCTGAAGACTGAAGTTGCAAAATAAGTCTGATTGTATAGAAGTCTAAAAATAGATAATAATAGATGATTAACAACAGCTTTTGGTTTAGGGGGGATTTTTCATGGACAAAGACTTACCTCTGATAAAAAACAGCAGAGAGCCACTTCCCCGAGTATTTCAAAGTGAAGCATCTGGGACTGGGATGGGTCGCCAAACTCCAGAACATTACATTATACACATTAACACACATTGTAACTGCACCCCGCTGAGTGTGTGTAGATTTTATCACAAGTATTCTGTGGCAGGGGATTTCTGCCAGCTTTGAAAATGAATCACACCTCAACTCCATTGACTTTACTCAGAATAGCAACAGTGAGAACTTGAGGGCAGATCTCATCACACATCGAGTGTCACCTCATTATGTTTCTTTCTGTCCAGCGCCGTTTCTATTCCCCGCAAACGAACCCATCTATGTGCTGCAATAGACTGGTCCCAACTGTCATAACACGTATAACACGCATGGAAATTCCTCATTAAAGCACATTCCAGACATATCAGACAACACCAAGAAATCACATCAAGGGATGATTTTCAGTAATATTGCCCCAATCCCAGATCACCTTCTGCATTAATTAGGCAGCTATTTATTTAGCCGTCATTCAATATCAACCCTGCTTCATCTTTTTTAATCCTGCTCTAGTTCTGTCAGAGGGCAGAGAAAGGAAAGCAGGGTTGGGGATTCAGAGCAGCCAAAAAAAAAAAAAAAACAGAGCTAGGACTGTTCATGGGAGATCGACAGAAGTTTCAGCCAATGCCAGCTGAGCAGGGACTGCCCTCTCCCTCCTCTCCCCCGATCTTGCAGAGTGCTGGTCCCTCTGTGTGCTGTATTACGTGGAGGAGAGTGAGATCGAATACTGTGTGAGGAGCCAGCCTCTGTGTTTGCGTGCCGCCAACTACTACGACTGCACTGGATCTAAAGCATCTTCACTACAACCCCGCAAGTTGTGGATGAATCCAAAGTGACATTCAGGGGAAAAGGCAGAGAAAGAAGAAAAACAGAAAAGTGGACAGCTCTCTGAAGCTCCCTGCTGTGTGAAGATACAAAGAAAGAGCATCTATAAAGAAGCCCAGCAGATCAGAATCAGCTCTGTTTAAGAAGCATGTATAATTCGGTCTGTTTCGTCATCCTGTCATGGGTGTTTGCTGTGCTTGTGTTCCCAGGTAAGATTTCTTCTATTTCCCTGTCTCTGTTTTCTTTGTGAGTCTATGTTTACATCCTTCTGTCTTTTCTGTAGCTCCTCTGCTCTTGTTCTTGAGAATGGCACACTGTTGAGACATATACTCTCTCCCTTTCTTACACTCTGTCTTTAAATCATGGTGACTGTGTGAGGGGACGTCCAAAGATGAGAAGTTGTATTTTAAGTCTCTGGAGAAGCTTTCGATGTTGGTTCAGTCCTGCTAAGGATTCTCCAACAAGGAATAAGAAAAAAAGTTCCCTCCAACTTGTCAGCCTTTAGGAAGATGAAAGTCAAAGGGTGTTGATCGATGGGGCACGGCAGTAGCGTTTAAAGGAGTTGTGTGTGTGTATAATGCCAGCAATACCCCATAACCTTTAGCCTCCATCTTCACACAAACGAGGCAATCCTGACAGCCAAACAAATTGGAATCGATCATGATGCACAGAAACAGCCGTGGTGTCTCATGTCCAGAAATGATGGTAAATAATGCAATTATGCACCTGGAGTGAGTGAAATATGATTTCTCTAACTCAAAGGGATTACGTGAAAGGGATTATGTGAAGGAGTCTGACAGGGGAAGAATGTGATGCATGGATTCACCTGGACCTTTTATTCTGCCAACTCAGCTTCCAAGTGCTGCAAACAAGTTCTGTGGGGGAGCTTTAAGTCGCCCTTTCATCTTCAATCTTTGTGTTTGAAGATGGTTTGCCCAATTCGTTATTATGAATTGGGGAAAGTCAGCCTCACATTTAAAATCAGTTTGTACTCCTATGATAAAACAACTGTGTTGCACTGGGTTGGAATGCAGTCCACATTAGCTACATTGTGTCCATTGCTGTACCTGTATCATACCAGGCTGGATGGAGGTTGACAGCTTGGCTCTTGTGTGCGATAGTTGTTGCCACAATTTTAGAGAGTTGCATAACGGGGAGCTACTCTCTCTCAAAGCTGGAAACCAGAGAAGTCACCGATTTGTGATGTCATCACGTAATAAAATCTGGAGCTGCCCATCGACAATGAATGAAGACACTTTTTTCTTCTTTTTTTTTTTTACTCAAATGAGCTTTATTCTTTTGTAGTATTGTCAGTTGTGACACAGAAAACATATCCATATACTCAGCACTTTGTCCTTGGTCCTCTGACTGTCATCTATAACATATTTTAACCCTTTGTTAAGTCTTTGGCAGACTGGCCAATCATAGCGTAGAATTGTCTAGACCTGACCAGGATCCAACATCTATCCGGCTCTGCTACATTGACTCTCATGTAATTGTTTCACGTTATACATTTTGAGGTGGTTTGATGGATCTGGAGCTCGTCATGGTAAAACGTTGTGTAATAGTGATACTTGTCACCCAGAGAGGTTGGAAGGAGATATACGTTTATAAAACCTTAAACCCAGAGGATCTAACATCAGCAGAGTATCATTAACTAGCATCAGCCCTTCAATTTTACACTAGCTCCTGAATGTGTACTGAACTTTTTACTGATCGTGACAGAGAATAAAGACCCACCATGCAGGCTTGACATCAACAGTGTTATTTCTTAATTTCATTGTCTTCTGTCTGGATGGCCAGGTTATGTGGTGGTTCACTTTTACACTTTAGCTTCTATCTTAATCTGCTTATTTTCTCTGCTGTATCATTTTACATCAGGATATATCCTTTGAACACAAATTGTAGACCCTTCTGTCTGCAAATAGTTTATCTTGTTTTTTCCCAAAAAATTAGATATTTCTTCAGGGAGTGCAGTTAATTACAGCATGGGCTCCATGCTAGCTGCGACTGCTGGATGGAGTCGCAGTGAGGGGGCGGGGCTTAGTGAAGGGTAATTTCATCATCTATGGAGCAGTTCCACCTCTTGCTTGGTTACGTCACATATTTTAGTGCTAGCACTTCGGAATTGGGAAAGAGTTGTTCTTGGACCGTGAGGAGAAAACATTTAGAAAAAAAACATAGTTTAGGGCAAAGATCAATGATTTTCCTCAGGTTGTTTATCAGTCTTGGAGGAGTGCCATGTCTCCACCAGGTGGAAGTACTGATGCTGCGGCGCTACATACACATACACTGTATTGTTGTTGTTGTTACTGGGAAAGATAGTTAAGAATTACTTTCCTTATTACTAGTTTAGAAGAGTAAGTAGTAATACTACTCCCTTTTTCCTTCATGATATTTGTATGGGGCTTGCTGTCTTTGGTTATCTTGTAGCCTTGTTGTTGTGTTATTAATGCCCAACAACAAACACTCATAGCACATGCTCACATAATTCAATATGAAACTCATCAAATCCACCACAGATGGCATAAGGAAAGGCTATTCCTCAAATCATAGGCTTTGCAAGGAAAACCATACTTTAACTTAAAACTTAAGTTTTAATCAAAGATAAATATTATCAAACAGAATATGGAGGAAAATGATCAAAAATAGAAAAAATAGAATGTGGAGATGCTCAGCTGGGAATAAGAATTTTTTTTTCGTGTTGCATGTTTAGACTGTATGGAAGTCATTACCATATATCCATAAGCTGTGAAGATTTCGTTCTTTATCAGACACATAAGTCCAACATGTATCATTATTTTCTTGTCATTAAATGTGAGTCAGATATGTTTAGTCCATGTTGTCACCTGCCAACAAGAAATAATAATTAAAGACCAGAGGCCTGTACTATGAAGCAGGATTTGTGCTTAGCGAGGTAACTTCAGGGTTAACTCTGGGTTTTTCCGACCTACGACTCTGGTTCACGTCTTACCGGGGCACATCACCATGGTAACACGCTGCAGAGCTAACCTGCTCCAGAGCAGGTTGTGTTCCTGATGAGAGATCAACGTGGAGAAAATCACCGCCTACTGACCAATCAGCTCTCTTGGTGCACGGATAAAAAAAAAATAAAAAAAGCTTGGTGGATCGTGAGAGGGTCTCTTAGGAGAACTAGAGTGTTCAGAGCCAAAACCCCTTTCTTTCCCTGACGATGTTTATGTGAGAGATACAGATTATCATCGAAGGGATTGACTTTTCTGTGTCAGTGTTCAGCCTACTGACCACTTTGAATTATGTTTTTATATTTATTTGATTTGCTCCCAAGTCCGTTTTAAACCGCCGGGATTGTAGCTGAAAGAATTAGGCTGATAATGTCATACACCATGCCATAAAAATACATCTCAGCAACACATTCATTTGTTTAAAGTTATTTTTTGGCTTTTTATTGCGGGAGGACAGCGTGAGAGTTAAAGGGGCGAGAGAGAGAAACAACACGCTTTAAAAGAAGACTGCAGGGCTGATTTGAACCCAGGATCGCTGCAGGGAGCCTCGGTACATGGGGCACCAACTCTACCACAGAGATATCAGCACATTGCTTTGCCAGTCAGATGCTGCTCATTGGTGTAGTGGGTAGCATGGTCGCCTCACAACGAGAGGGTCGCGGGTTCGATTCCCGGTTCAGGTTCCTTCTGTGTGGAGTTTGCATGTTTTCTCGGGACAGCTGGGATCGGTTCCAGTCCCCCCGTGACCCTAAATGAATACAGGATAAGACAATAGATGGATGGAGATCGGGTAATGGCCCTTATGATGGGGCAGTCATAGTATACGATGATTAATACTATTAATATGATTAACGCATTCACACAGTCGGCGACTTTTAGCCAGCTGTCCTTCCTGAATTTGGCAGATGAAACTGTTGCTTTTTGCCTGTATTATATGTTTAACTTCTTTTTTATTTCTGTAAGATTATGGTTCGCTCCTCGTACATGAAATATGCCGCTCTGCTGCTCCTAGACTGATCCATGTTTGCGATTGGTCAAATGCTGCAGACCCCGCCTTTTTTTATGTGCACACGTTCATAGCTGGAAAGGGAAACCCTGGGTTGACTTACCGAGTTGATAACCGGTGTCGTGTGACCGCTGATCTCTGATTGCCTTTGTCATGGTTACTTAAACTGGATAACTGAAGATACCTGGTATGTTGAACTCACTTCATAGGCTAGGCTTTAGAGAGAGTCTTGGACTGAGATCAGTGCACAATTCAAGTTCTACAAGCCTTAAAGGAATAGTTTGACATTTTGGGAACTATGCTCCGTTCAACTTGTCCTCCAAATGACAAACACATTGTTTGTTCTTGCCGTCTAGTGTGACACAGAGAAGTATTTTTTGATGTAATGTGCCTGGCAGCCGCTTTGTCTGCGCCTTCCAAAACCGTTACACGTCACAGTTGAAAAGTAAATCACTTTTATTGTTACATTTAGGGAAGATCGTGGTTTGGGTTGAAATGGCTACTTCGAAAAGAGGACCTTTGTCGTCATGGTTACAAAAACAATTATTAGGGAACAAACGTTTTGTATAATTCATTAAAAATCGAAAGCAACTTAAACTGTTCTTCCAGCTTTATTTTTTTCCTCTCTCCTCTAACTAACTCAATGACATGTCTCTCAGGCCATCGTTAGACATCATACTGGATATTGTCACATTGGATATTGTATTATAATCCCTTCCAGGGGGCGCTGTCTCCCTGAAATGACATTCATATGATTTTGTCGACTAATCAATTGGTTGATTTTATCGACAGTACTGTAAAACCTTCAAAAGCACCTGTTTACATCTTGTGTTGTCCAGTGATGTGTTCATATATTTTTTTGTCATTCAGAATGAAAAATGACAACCTGACTGAAGAAAGACCTATAGTTGGCTTACAAACTTTCTTACAAGGATTTGATGAAATTATCTGCCTGTTAAAAAAAGAGCTAGAGGCCGGATCATAGAGCATTTCACTGATTCACCCTAATTGTTAATGAAGTCATATTTTGCCTAGTGTGACTCACCAGATATACTTTAGGTATAAGCCTCCCATTGGCCGTGAATCTCAAGCAGCATTTTCCTTCTCTTCTACTATTTGCGTTATATATTTTTTATTCATATTATATATTTTGCAAGGGCTGCATACATTGAGCATAGCCCCGCCCAGGATGAATGTGATTGGTTTAGAGAAACAAGGCAGAGTGTTTTTTCATCAATGTCATATTTATAATGTGTGTAGCCAACATGCATACACATTCAGGACAAACCTTCACATCTACAGCTGCCCAGTACCACCACTGTTTATCTCACAGAATGACTGAGCAGCTGCCTCTCACCTGCCTTGCTCAAGGGCACCTTGTCAGTAGGAGCGCGAGGGGAGAGACACGCTTTGATGTTTTGAAGCAGTATTCATCTCGCCATGAGGTTGTTTACAGTGTGTGTGTGTGTGTGTTTTGGGGAGGTACAGAGAAAGAGCTGACTCCGACATAAAGGAGTGCAAACGTTTTCTACAGCAGAGTTGAAGAACGCCGGCCTGGCCGTGCATTTGCTGAATGACATGCTGTGCTGAATCATACATCTTGCTGTTGAGTTTGTTTATCTTCTGTTTATTGGGATTAATTGGACTGTCACTCCAACTCTATGTTGAGCCGGTATAAGCGTTGCCTTCATTTTCAATGTCCGCAAAAAGAAGAGGAAAGTGACTGTTTGCATTGTGAGTTCACGTGGCTTGGGATGGTTCACCAACACTTTTTTTGTTGCATTTGTCCAAGAATATATGTTAAAGAAATATATAGAGTATTGTGGATCACACAAGAAACAATCAATCAATCAAGTTTTAAGCGAGCCTTTCCAGATAACAACACTAAGACCTTCTCTTTTCATTTAGATATCGCTTGATGATCTCTGAGCAGTAGCTTGTTGTCAGTCCAATTATCAAGATTTGCAGAGTATTGTGTTTATTTTGACACTATTTGATACAAACTACTTTAAAACAGCCCACAATTTTTAAAGATGGTCACACAAAACCGTATTACTAGCTGCTTTAGTGCCAATAAGGAGAAACAAGTAATTACATTTTGCCTCTCAGCAGCTTGGATTTCCAAGCCTAAATGCCTTCAGAGTCCAGCAGTCTTTTAGCAGTGGAACATTTAAATAACTTAATTGAATTATTTACAACTAACAAAAATGGGTTTGATAATTACAGGGTATAATTATATATAAAACTGTTAACATGATAGATGTAATTCCATGTATTCTGACTTAACAGGTGGTGATACTTTTATTCTGTTAATAATAGCATGAGTAAATTAGGGATACATTTAATACTTTTATCCAGCGGAAGTGGTTGTCCCCAGATCACATAGAAGAAATGAAATGTCTAAAAGGACAAAACTGATTTAATGACTAATTCAGAGCCACTCATCTTTTATTAAACATTGAGGATCTCTTTGTGCTCGGATATAATTAAATTGTTGTTGTTTTTTAAATTAATTTCTTATAAAGTCTTATAATAAGACAATGTAGAACATATTAAATGTAGGTAAAAACATATAAAACTTAGTTCTAGCATCGCTGCCAGCTAATTATTTCAGTCCTCACACTATCATATCATTGTATAAAATAAAAACTACAGGCTGTGTGGCTCCCTTAGATTAACCTTTATGCATTTTCAAATATTAAACATTATTTACATGAGGCTATGCCTTGGCTGGATACTCGATGGTTATTATAATATGTACTGAAAGATGTGCTTCGAAATTGCCCAGTATACTCAGCTAATCAACATTGTCATTCTTCTGATTAATACATGCAAATAAGTAATGTAACGTTTGTGATGACAGGCGTTCAATAAGACCCATCAACCCCAAAATGACACCACCTCATTCACCTCCTCTTCAACTTGCACATATTGTTACCCACCATTAAAAAAATCACATCAAACATTTTTTGGAAGTAATGGTGGAATTTATTTTTTTATTTTTTTGCAGTTGCAACCGCTTTGTTCATTGAGTACATTTTTGATTTGTCTTCTTCTTTTTATCTTTTGTTTCGGGGTCAGACGAAGGTAAGGCGGCATGGCATACCTCGGCATGCATAGTAAGTCTTACTGTCATCTGTGCTGCAGGTCTGTCTTTATCTCTCAGGAGTCCCACTGTTTTGAAAAATCCATTACAAACAACTCAGAGGGACAAACAAGTCACCAATAAAAAATGTTTTTGCAAACTATGTAAACTATATTTCAAGACATAACATGATATTTTTTTAACCTCATTTCACAACGTTAACCAGGGGCCACTGTGTGTTTCTGTAAGTGTGATAAAGGGCTGACATGAAACATGCATGTAACGTATCTTTAGTTGGTAGTTTACTGGGTTGGCATATGTGAATGTAATTGTAATTTTAAATGTTCCAAAGATTTCCATATTAGTTATTCCTGCCAACTGTAAATGTGATGTGGAAGGATTTAAATGGATGAATCAGAAACAACCGATACTGCCTTGCCCATGACATTGGAATTATATTTATTTGTCGTATGTCTTTACATTCATGTCCAGCAGAATGAAGATCATTTTTGTTAAATACAGAAAACAGAGCATTTCCAACGTGCGACTATGAGCTGTGACGCCCTGCCCCTCTCTCTGCCTATTGGTTGTGGGTGGAGATTGGGACAGGGCGTCAGGCCAATTGGCCACACCTGTGGGGGTATAGGGATCCAGAGATTTAAGGGCTGGGTAGCCATGTGTTCAGACGCTCTTTGCTGCTTCTAGGCTGAGCTTTGGGCTCAGTCTTCCACCCGCCATGTGGTCTTAAGTATAATTTCTTTTGTTTAAGTTTAATTATTTATGTTTACTTTAACCAGTAAAAATGAGTTACTAATAAATTAGTTTTTGTTTATTTCATGTGTGGACTCCCTTTATTTTGCCACTACCTGACCCGGTGTGTGACAAAATGGGGGCTCGTCCGATTGTTAAGTTAATTTTGTAGACAAGTGTAAGTCTGTTTAGTTTGGTAAGGGTCATTTGGTTAAATTCAGCCTGGTTGGTCTGAATATGGTTTGTGTGCTGGCATTTGCTTTGTGTTCCTGTTAGGAATTGTAGTTTTGCATTAGTAAGTTGTTTGGTTTCAAAGGATTGATTGGCTTATTGGTAGCACCTGTTGAAGCCAATTCAGTAGCTGCCAGTGTTGGGAGTTCCACATGTGACTGTTGTCTTTTGGATTTCAGTTTTTAGGAGGGATTTGGTCGGTGGAGTTTGGAAGTAGTAGAGCATTGTGTCCTTATGTTTTGTTTTTTTGCTTAAAGGTTAATGTTTTGGTTGTAATCAATAAAATAAAGGTTGGAACTTTGAGTTTGGTTATTGGGGACAGTCTTGTAATGTGGTATGGAACCATGAATCCCCTGTGAGGCTAAGAAGACTGGTTTCCAATAGGGGGACTGGTCTTGGGGAATTTTAGTGTGGCTGCAAAAGTGGGTAGAGCGGTTGTCTCGGGAGCACATCCACGGTGTAAGAGAGGGTCGCTGGTAACAGTTGCCTTTTTCTTCCCAGTGGGCTAAAGTGCATAAATACCCCCCATCAGTAGCGGCACGAAGACTAGGGATGGAGCTAAGGTAGTTATGGGGTCGCTAATGTCTTAGTTAGTCAGGGCTGGGGAGGTTCCATTTTGGTTTGGCTGTCCCAGACTTTGTTAGTGGTTCCAGCTGATATTGTTTTTGTTTTTTTCTTTCTCCTATTCTATTTTGTCAGTGAGTGTAGGTAGTCCAGGGGTCCGTTTCACAAAGCAGGTTTAGTGAAAACCTTGAGTTAGTTAACCCTGAGATGAGGGAAACTCTGGTTTTTCGGTTTCACAAAGCCAGTTCAGCATAAATCTGAGTCAGTTACCCGGGTAACATACTCCGTGAACCTAACCTGCTCGCTAGCAGGTTTGCTTCAACAAACCGTGAGTTTCTCCCTACATGTCTCCGCCTTTTTCCGGAATCTGAACCAACTCAGAAAAAATGTGCCGTCCTTTCATCGTCAACCTAATCGATATGGAAATAAAAGTGATTCTAGCAGCTTTGCGTTGGGAGACAATTTTGATTACCTTTCCTTCCAATCACATTAGATATTATCTAAACAATATTCTCCGACATTTTCAACATTTCATATCGCGGACATAATCCGCAACCAGATTCTTTGCGGAGGTAGTGTTTTTGCGAACGGGAGATTTATGAAATGTTTAAGTACATTTCTGTGTTGAAATATCTGCTTATATTTACTGTTTAATATGTGAAATATGATTTAAAATCATATGCCTTAGTCAACGTATTTGCAATATTCTTATGCTTAATTTTCAACTGACGCCACTTTCTTTCTGTGCCTGGGGGGATTACACCCAATGAAAATGATCATTTATTTGATGCGCTACTTTGTGAACTACGGGAGTTGAACCCTTGTCGCCTGCACCGGGGGCGGCATTGCTAACCATTACACCACAGTGTCGCTGTGCAAGGCCAAAAATAAAGAGTTATTACCTTTAGATCAATCGACTGTTTCATTCAGTTATACACATTAGATCGGGCAGTAATTGTCTGCCACGCCAACTATCGCTACTTTGCTGCAGTTACGTTGCTCCGCTTTCTCAGGATGAGCTCGTTTTCTACATAAACACTCAGTAATATCTAATGACGCTCTCCCCGTTGCCATGGTGAATCGTAGTATCGGAGCTCCATTGATGATGGCTTTATAGAGTCGGCAGGCACGCGCGTAACTCAGAGTTTACATACTCAGAGTTGACTGAACTAATTCAAAACCGCTGTTCTGAAACTGAAAACTCAGAGTTGCCCATCTCAGAGTTGGTCAACTCAGAGTTCAGGGTTAGGTTCAGAGTTTGTTGAACCTGCTTTGTGAAACGGGCCCCAGGTATGGCATCTACAGTGGATAAATTTGTTGACTCGCCGTCAGTAGCACTACTGGATCAGTGTACTAAAGACCAGTTACTGCTAATTGCTGAGAAATATGAGATTGAGATATTGGATAAAAAGTTAAAGGAGTCTGTTAAGGGAAGTTTGATGGCAGGTTTGCTGGAACAGAGAATTATTCAACCTGTTGGGGGCACTCAGTCTTCGGCGTCTGCAGGTACTGTTTTGAGTTTTGAACAGCAAAAGGAACTTGTTAAAGCAAACTCATGAATTACAGCTACAAGTACAACTTCAGAATATAAAACGGCAAAATGACTTGGCTTTGGAAGAGATGAAGCAAAAAACTGAGTTGGTTAGGTTAGCGCTACAGAATAAAAAGCTGAACTTAATTCAACAGGGTATATTGCCAGGTTCAGCGGATAGTGACAACCCTGTGTTTCAGTCTGGTGCACCAGTGGCATCTTTTGATATATTCAATAACTTGCGCTTGCTTCCGAAATTCAATGAAAAAGACCCTGATTCATTCTTTTCATTATTTGAGCAAATAGCGGAGTCTAGGAAATGGCCGGAGGGTGATCAGGCGTTAATGTTACAATGCGTCCTGACCGGTAGAGCCGAGGAGGCGTACTCAACTTTGAGTGCTGCTGATTGTAAAGTGTACAAGCGAGTTAAGTCTGCGGTGCTTAAAGCATATGAGTTGGTGCCTGAGGCGTACCGGCAGCGGTTCCGTGGTTGGAAAAGAGGAGAAACAGTCTCATGTGGAGTTTGTGCGAGATCTGACTGCCCATTTTGGTCGTTGGTGTGCAGCGTCTGAGGTGGACACGTTTGAGAAACTGTGCGACCTGGTAATATTAGAACAGTTTAAAAACTCTGTACCTAAAAATGTGGCTACTTACCTCACAGAGAATAAATTAGGTACTCCTGGTGAGGCGGCCGTGTTGGCCGATGAGTACGTGTTGATTCATAAAAGCAATTTCAATGCATTAAGTTCAGATAATGTGCGCAGAGAGAGTTATGGTCATCAAAAAGGTGCATCAGACTCTTATGCTAAGAGTGAGCATGGCATGCGAGAAAGGCAGGCAGAAGGTAGAACGTGTAATTACTGCAAAGGCAGTGGGCATTGGAAGAGTGAGTGTCCAGTCCTCAAATCAAAAAATAAATTCTCCGGTACGCAAGTAAGACCAGCGGCTTTGGCCAGTTCACTCAGCCCAGCGGTAGTGGTTGAGGAGCAGGTTGAAGCCAGGCAGCAGAAGAGCATGGAGGATTTTGGACCATTCATTTCTGAGGGTTTGGTCTCTTTGTGTTGAACAGGGGCCAGTAAAGATACTGCGGGATACCGGCTCATTGGACTCATTTGTGTGCAAGTCTGTTCTACCCTTCTCGTCGGAGACTGACACAGGAGACTTTGTGCTGGTCAGAGGAATGGGGATGGTGGTGTTCCCTGCACCTGTGCATACGCTGTGTCTTGACTCAGGTTTGGTGAAGGGAGATGTTGAGATGGGTGTGCGCACTGAGTTGCCGGTGGATGGGGTGGACATAATTCTGGGGAACGGTCTTGCTGGGGTGCAGGTGTGGGCTGATGGTCCTTCTCCCAATATAGTCACTAAAAGTGTGCCTGGTCAAGGTCAACCAGACAGTGTATCAGATGTTGCCGTTGTGTATCCGGTCTGTGCTGTGACGCGTGCCATGACCACTGCGTGTGACGCACAGAGTCTTGCTACCAAGAAGTCAGAGTTGGAACCTGCTGAAGTTTGTGTGACTTTGCCTGATCAGTTTAAGTCTATGTCACGATCTGAGTTGGTTGCAGAGCAGGAAAATGATGATAGTTTAAAAGAACTGTTTGACAAAGTATTTTCGCTTGGTGAGATACTTAGTTCTGCTCAAGGCTATTTTATTCAGGGAGGCTTATTGTTTAGGAAATGGGTGCCTCATGGAGAAGCTTTTGTTGGGGAACCTGTTTTTCAGTTTGTAGTGCCGAGAAGGTTTCGGGACTTGGTGTTGCAAACTTGTCATGATAATGTAGCTGGGCATCCAGGGTCATCCACATATGACCGGGTGTTGCGGTACTGTTTTTGGCCCTGCCTGAAGCGTGATGTCTCAGCATATGTCAAAACGTGTCATACATGTCAGTTAACCGGCAAGCCAAACCAGTCAATCAGACCAGCTCCACTTTGTCCAATTCCTGTGGTTGAGCAGCCATTTGCACATTTGATTATTGACTGTGTCGGGCCGTTGCCTTGTTCAAAACTAGGTCATAATTATTTGCTGACTGTCATGTGCCAGGTAACCAGGTATCCAGCGGCGTATCCACTCCGAAATATATCTACTAAATCGGTGGTGAAAGCTTTGACACAGTTCATTTCGGTGTTTGGGATTCCAAAAATTATTCAGAGCGATCAAGGCTCGAATTTTACATCCGGTATGTTTGCCGAAATACTGCAGCAGCTTCACATTAAGCATAATAAAGTTTCGGCTTATCATGCGCAATCACAGGGCGCCCTAGAGCGTTTTCATCAAACGCTGAAGTCTTTACTGCGCTCTTATTGTACAGAGCTGGGGTGTGACTGGGGGGAGGGGTTGCCATGGCTCCTGTTGGCAGCCAGAGAAGTGGTTCAGGAGAGCACAGGTTTTAGCCCCAATGATTTGGTGTTTGGTCACAAGGTACGGGGTCCCATGGCTGTGTTGGGAGATAGCTGGGAAATAACAAATCCTCCCCAAAATTTGCTTGACTATGTCAATGGCTTCAGGCATAGGTTGGTTTTGGCGGTTGAAAGTGCAAAAGAGAAATTGGTAAAGTCACAGCACAAAATGAAATCTCTGTATGACAGGCGTGCAGAGCCTAAGCGGTTTCAGGCTGGTGACCAGGTTTTGTTTCTGCAACCTATTGTGACTTCTCCCTTTTGAGGCAAAATTCTCCGGTCCGTACACTGTAGTACGGCAGGCTTCAGACTTGAATTACATCATTGCCACTCCAAACTCTAGGAAAGCCACTAGACTGTGTCATGTGAATTTGTTAAAACCTTTTTACGGACGTCAGACAGTGGGGAAAGGGGAAAGTGGGAGTGGTATTGTTAATGCTTCTGTTTGTACATCTGCAGTTCTGAGCTCATCTCCGGCAGTCAGCATGGAGGAGAGTTCGACCACTGATGTGGTTTTGCAAGGGCGATTGAAAAATTCAGAGTCACTGAAAAATTTGGATTACATGTTGGCAAATTTGGATGATAAAAAACGTGCTGAGTTGGGTGCCCTTATTAAAAGCTATCCTGTTCTGTTTTCGGATGTACCTTCTCGCACACATCTTATTGAGCATGATGTGGATATTGGTGATGCAGCACCTATAAAGCAGCGTTTTTATCGGGTTTCATCAGATAAGCGCAAGCTTTTAGACAAAGAAGTTCAGTATATGTTGGACAATCATATTGCTGAGCCGTGCGTTTCAAGTTGGGCATCGCCGTGTCTGTTGGTCAGTAAGCCGGACACAACTTTTCGGCCATGTACTGACTTTCGTAAAGTTAATAACGTTACGAAGCCAGATGTGTTTCCTCTTCCCCGCATGGAAGACTGTATAGATCAGGTGGGGTCTGCCGTTTATGTGACTAAGTTTGACCTTTTGAAAGGTTATTGGCAGGTTCCCCTGTCTAAGCGGGCAAAGGAAATTTGTGCATTTATTACACCTTCTGGTCTGTACAAGTACACTGTTATGCCATTTGGCCTGCGTAATGCGCCTGCAACATTTCAGCGCCTCATGAACCAGGTTGTGGCGGGGCTGGATGGCTGCGCAGTGTACCTTGATGACGTGGTAATATACAGTGATACATGGTCTGAACATATTCAGCGCATTCGCGCATTGTTGGACAAGTTGGTCTGGGCAGGGTTGACTGTTAATTTGGCAAAATGCGAATTTGCGAAGGCCACAGTCACCTATTTGGGTAAGGAGGTCGGTCAGGGCCAGGTGCGTATGTTACAGGATAAGGTGGATACAATAGTAAGATATCCCCCTCCAACCACCAAGAAAGGGCTAATGCGCTTTTTAGGGATGGTGGGATACTACCGAAGCTTTTGTCAGAATTTTTCATCAGTTGTAGAGCCTCTGACTGCACTTTTGAAAAAAGAGGCACACTTTGTGTGGTCAGATAGATGAAGACTGGCATTTGAAAAGGTCAAGGCACTTTTCTGTGCAGCACCTGTGTTGGATGCCCCCCGGCTGAATGAGGTTTTTTCCCTGCAGGTGGATGCATCTAACATGGGGGCAGGAGCTGTACTTATGCAGGCAGGAGACCACAGGGTTGAAAAACCTGTGGCCTTCTTCTCTAGGAAGTTTAATAAGTACCAGCTCAATTACTCGGTGATCGAGAAGGAGGCACTAGCATTAATATGGGCATTGCAGCATTTTGATGTTTATTTGGGATCTGGTCTAACTCCGTTGGTTGTTTATACCGATCACAACCCACTGACTTTCCTGCGGTCACTTCAAAATCCAAATCAGCGGCTGATGCGGTGGGCATTGTTTTTACAGCCGTACCATCTGGATATTCGTCATATAAAGGGATCAGAAAATGTGATAGCGGATGCCCTTTCTCGGTTGCCTTAAAGTTGGGTGGTGTTCTCACTGATTTGTCTATTCTGTTCTTTTCCAGGTCTACCTTCTCACTACTCTTAATGTGCTCCTAGGAACCAGGTTGCTGAGTGGAGGACGGGGGTAGATGGGGAGGAGTGGGGGGGATAATGTGGTGGGGCCCCTTTTCTGTAGGAGGGGGGTGTGACGCCCTGCCCCTCTCTCTGCCTATTGGTTGTGGGTGGAGATTGGGACAGGGCGTCAGGCCAATTGGCCACACCTGTGGGGGTATAGGGATCCAGAGATTTAAGGGCTGGGTAGCCATGTGTTCAGACGCTCTTTGCTGCTTCTAGGCTGAGCTTTGGGCTCAGTCTTCCACCCGCCATGTGGTCTTAAGTATAATTTCTTTTGTTTAAGTATAATTATTTATGTTTACTTTAACCAGTAAAAATGAGTTACTAATAAATTAGTTTTTGTTTATTTCATGTGTGGACTCCCTTTATTTTGCCACTACCTGACCCGGTGTGTGACAGAGCACATGAAGCACAAGATGGAGGAAAGGCAGCACTAGTGAAAAGGGTGTTTGGAAACATAGTTGCTCTTTAATTCCTCGATGTGAGGCAAACCTGTTTCAAAACCAGGCGGGAACCTCTGGTTCTGAAAAGTGAATCAAACGCTGAAGAGCCTTAAACTTGCATTATCTCTTCTGGCCATCAGGGTGTGACACCTCTGGTTGCTAAAAAAATTATCATAGCATGGAAGTCTATGAGAAAATGATCCTACTTCTCACTTTATTTATCATCTTAGTAAACATTGTAGTTTTCTCAATCTCTGGTTCCAAGTCTTCAATACAGCATGTCGCTATCATGCTACCAATGCAGTTAGCTGATGACTTTAACACTGTAAAGTTGACCTTGAATTATGAAGCTAAAAATGCCAAAAAAGCCTCAGAATCTTAAACCATGAACCGATAGGTTACGTCACCCACATCGTCCCCCATCATCCACATAATCCCCCATCATCCTACCCTTGCATACACACTTTGAATAAAATGTGGACTAAGTTTACAGTCCCATTGAATTAACTAGTTCACATTCCTTCATTTTTGTTCAACCTGGTCCGATGCTATGGCATTTGATTGGTCTTCAAACCTGTGCACATACAAAAAGCCATGTGCATGCACATGATGCGAGTGCACAGAACAGACTCTGTGAGTGTCAAAAATTACAGGTATTTCTGCTCTGTATGCACAAATGCGGTCCCGTGAGTGTGAGTGGGGCTGAGGTTGTGCTCGTTCACAACCTCTCAACACTCCACAGTCAACACACTCAGCTCTCTCAGCAAGTGGACTTTTGAGAGTTTGGAGACCGGGATGGAATAGATGGTGGCATATGTCTCCACTCCTTTGATTACACCGGCCATGTCGGCTCTCTTCCAGTGTCTTCATGCACAACACTGGGAGAAAGACACTGGTGCGTTTAGACTCTTCAATTGGGATTTACAACAAAAGACTTACATTAGTTTGTCCTTCATACCATCTGCTGCCCGGAGCAGATTCTTCTCCACACTGATTCTTCCACTGGTGCTTCCCTTCGAAGCTGCGTATTTAAACTGATGGGTGGGTGAAGTGGTGGCCAAAACTCCCTCAACTTTTCAGATCTACTTCTACTCATAAGGTATAGCCTTTCAGCTGATTGGGCCATTTATCATAATGGTATGCTGACTGCCGATGAGACATCACTGCATGGTTCTGCCCATTGATCCCATACACTCAAAATGATGTATCACAATTATCAGTAAGCCTCCGTTTATTAGCTGTTGATGATCAGTGTTTGCATCTGGTCCTACTTAACATTTCTGCCATCAAATGTCACTTAGCCTAAATTGGGATTGTAAATCATATTAACCATAGTGCCGTCCGTCACACAGAGGAACTCTGGGGAGCTCTTTTTTAAAAAAAAAGAATTGGAAGCGCAGCACAGTAACATTATTTTTGTTGTTTTCACTGAAATGTATGAAATGTCAAATTTTATGGCCTCATATTACTCACAGTTGACACAGCTTATGTCTGTTAAGGAGCCAGAAAGTGAGACAATCTATCACCTTGGCACCCTTTCTGGGGATCACATCACTCATGCATGTTTTGTCAGTATAAGCAAAGCAAGACACATTTGTTGAAACCGGCCTTTTCTCTAAACGGTAAACACAAAACCCAGTTTACAAACTACATTCACAACATTCAAACCTCTGATTCTTCTGGCAAAATCAAATAATCACATAAAAAACATTTTTATCTTTGCCCAGAATCAAACACTGTTTTCACATCATCCACACAGCACTCAAAATAAAACCACTACTGAGCAGCGTTACACACTACATCAAATAATGTAGAACACAGAGGTAAGGGATCACTCCAGAAACAGGTTTATTATGTTGAGGCAATCGTAAGTAAGTAGGTAAAGTTCATTGTGATAAATTATACAATGACTAAAGATGCACTTTAAATTTTCCAAAGAAAAATCATTGTACACCTGGACAGGTGCAAAGCAGAGAAATGGACTCCAGCACACTGCTGGACTGTCTGCACAGAGACTGGGAATTAGGGTTTTAGCAATTGTGGAAAACTGGGAAAAAAAATAAAAAATAAAAAATCAGTCGTACAATGTTAGCGTTAACCCCAATGAAAGGCAAAGCTGACTATTTAAGTCAGTGTCGTTCTTGAGACGAAGCATCCCTGCACCTTTTTGGAAATAAGTAGATTATTCCATTGAAAGAAAGAATACACTCTTATCATATAAATACACATGACATGTGAATTTAAAACATAATTCCTAACCTATTTGTAGTTTCTGCTCCCAGACCGCAGAGTCCCTGAAATACAAATCAAAAGAGATCTTCTTAAAATGTTACTCAAAAACCTGTAACCAAAGCATATAACCCATAATGTACTTGGATGTGGGACATTGGGGTATTGTCTCGAAAGCTTTACAATGGACCAATCATTGACAGTGAGTCACTACTTATGCACAGCTACGGCATTGTAATAATAGCGAACACAGGCTAACATTTATTGGAGGGGATGAATTTGTTAGGACACTGTCTCTTGCCATCAGCGAACAATCCCCAGCGAGCGTTCACTGAACGTTGGTGGCTAAATGAGAGCATCGCAATCTTTGAATGGAAGTAATAGATGAATAGGCGACGGATGGCACAAGCAAGAACAAGCATTCAAGTGTAAGGAGGCTGCAGGGTCGTATTGCCACTATCCCATTGGTTTTAAAAGTAATGGGACTACAGCGTGGCAGTGTTCCTGTTGCATACAAATGTTCTCAGTTTCATCACAGCCTGTTTTCATTTAGAACAAACCTTCATTGACTCATTCATTCGTTTTGTACTAAAACAAATGGGTCACAGCACAGGGAGAGTACTTTACCAATGGCTCCTTTCTGTTGCAACCTCCATTGGACTTGCTGAATGATCATGTGTTAATGTGACTTTAAAGATGGTCATTTCTTTTCATACTTTTACATATGTCACATTATTTTATGAGTTAATGTACATTCATTCTTATGGTGGTATTACCATTGGGTCAGTCATTCCATCTTCATAGTTTCATGTCGGGATGATGCCTAAAAGTTGGCTGTTGGTTGTTAGCACTGGTCTGTGTGGCTGCTCATTGAGATCTGAAAGTGCAAAGTGGAATTTCATTAATATGAGGATCCTCTCAATGAGCAAGTAGATTGGATTTGTATGACCGTGGTCTGAAAATAGCAGTGTAGATTGCATAGTGGATGTGTTGGCCTTTGACACGGTAAACATGGGGTGATCCAAAGTAATGATTTTAAAAAATGGGGACAGACCACTCACAATAGGTAATATAGCACAAGCAGAGCACTAGATATTTTTGAATGAATGAATGATTCATTCAATCAGCTGGGGGAGGTGTGTAGAAACAGCTGTTTGCTTCTCTCTCTGTATCTCTGCTGTATCTCGGCCACTAATTTAGTTTTTTATACTACTTTCTATAGAAACATGAATTGTAGGGGGATCGATGAGTTGAATAAGAAATATGATAATCAACAATAGGCAAAACTTGATTTGACTATGTAAATTGTTAGTTGGGGAACTAAAAGGTGTTTTGTGTTCCTCAGCATGAATCAGTGATGCATGCCATCATATCCACCTTAAAGTCTCTTCCTGATATGATTCTGTTATGTGTTCATTGCTTATAAAATACATTCATAACTGTAATGAAATTAACTACTAGAAAGTGTTTGGCCCCTGCTAGTTCCAGTAGTTTGGTCTAATGGAGTACTTGTGTTCTAGTCTGCTGGGCAGCAGTGTAAAGAGCCACAGGGACATCAGTGAGTGCATTTATTAAAATAGAGTTACAGCTAATGAAGTTCCTGTAGTTGCACTGGTCAATATCTGGACCAAATAACACGGTCGTTTATGGCCCTACTGAGCTCGTTAGCCTCTTTCAACTCACAGCACTTTGCTTTTTTGGTTCCCAGCATCAAACAGCAGACAGACACAGTGTGCAACTAGCTGGTAGATATAGCACAGCTTAGCAGCTTAGGAGGCAGGGTGCTTGTTGTACAGTTTTTTTGTGTCTTAACTGGAAAACCACACATTTTAAAAGACTTCCAATAAAGCACAGATCTCACCTTTGTGTCACTTGTCCAAGTATATTTTTGAAGTGTGCTGTGTTCTTCACCTCTGGCCTTTAAACAGTATACGTTTCTTAACAGTAAACATGAAGGGAATTTTCCTGCGGTGCTATTGCATACAAAGTCAATGCAAGGGTAAAATTTGCACCAGGCTGTGTGGGCCAGTGTAAATGACGCAACACAAATTATGCAAATGACATGACGCCAATAACACAAATTTGTTATTTGCGTGCCACTTTGACCAGAAAGCCTATCAATGTTGAGATTCTCCTCTCCAAGTACAGAGACCAAATTAAACTATATGTATAAATCAGAGACAGGTCTTGTCTTGCAGACAAAGACAAAACATTACATTTTACAAATTGTTGTCATTATTTAAAGGTGCTATTGACAACATTGATAACATCCAACACTACATGTCGCACTCGCACTCCACCTTCCATTGCATTCACGTCACAACACAGCTGTTGCTCGAAGTGCATGAGCCCTTAATGGGTTGCCAGTTCGTTGCACAACCTGCGTTTTCATGGTCGAGTGGAGTGACACTCAGAGTGACAGACTCAGTCATGTAAAGTGATTTACATTTAGGGCATTTAGCAGACGCTTTTGTGATGAATCTCTCATGATCTTGCTCCTCCTTTTCTCACTTGGGACCGGTACCGAAATGCCACCCGCTTACCATCAAACTCAGCCATTTTTCCGTTTTTTCCACATTAACTGGCAACCCCAAAGACTCTTGACCCCGGACTATGCAGAGATACCACGTGATACCAACGTCGTTATTCTATTGGCTCACAAGCCTTACTGTCGGTCTGTGCTGTAGGTCGGGCCGCACTCACTCTCCGCTGTCGGTTGGCTGCCTCTCTGGCTGTTGGCCGGGCTGCGCTCGCTGTCGGGCGGGCTGTGCCCTCCGCGCTGTGTTGCGAAACGCCCCCTCTCGGATATCTCCTATCATCGTGCAGAGGAGTTCGGCCTATGCAAATTACTCCTTTCATTACGTAATGAAAGGAGCTGAATCCGAACAGCCTGTAGGAGAACCATTTTACCGGAGGGTGGGCTGCAGAGACCATGCAGGAATTGCTTTTTTTCCTCATCCTGGGAGTTGACAGGCTCGGGAAGGAACAGTTTATAGGTGTAGAGACCAGAGAATACCTGTTTTTCATAATATGGCCCCTTTAAAACAGACTGTCTGAACTGTTGATCTGACCAAATCAGATTCACATTTCCAGAGTTTCTAAAATAGATTTGGACACAATCTGGCTATGCCAAACTAATATTTGTGTTAGCTGAACAAGGCCTAAGTGCTACAAGAGCAGTGTTCCTGTCAGGTGTGCTGAGTGGTGTTCTGCATGGACCAGTTAAGGTAATAATGAGACTAAAGCTGCTATTTACATACACAAGTGACAGAGGTTATAGATGCTGCGCATTGGGCGGTCTGTTGACAAACTAGCTGCTCATTTGTGCTTGCTTCTTCAGCTGCTGCTGCTGCTGCCTATGCATGTCACGCCCCTCCTCCACCCCAGCATCCACCTGCGAGCTCTGTTTTGTTGTGGTTCCCCATGGGGAAGATGCATTGATCTCTCCCTGCTCTGGTTTTTAAATAAGTTTCACACAAAGATACAAAAAACAGCCTTGGCACCAAAACTGAATATATTTTCATTCACTCTCATACATGTATCTAGTTTTATACAAATACAATACATTAATAGACTAAGGGTGTTACACATCACTGATAGAAGAGGTTGTGCTATGCTGGATCCCTGATATCTAAAAGTTTGTTCAGTATCCTGAATAAATTAGCTGTATGAATGGATATAATGTAAAACACTAAAACGTAAGGTTTAATAATGTGTTACAAAAAGGTTTCACGGTATGCATATGATTTTCTGCCCTCAGATTTATCTTGGTTGCATCAATAAACTTTTGAATGTAGGTGCTTGTGTAGACAGACGTTTACTGATGGATGATGGATGGTAATGGCAGTCCGTCAGTCAGTCCACCTTTGGTCCTGACTGAAATGTCTCAACAATTAAAGTGTGTAAAGATGTTCATGTTCCCCAGAGGATGAGAGAGGACAGACATTAGACTTGGTGAACTCATTCAGCAAAAAATGTAATTCATTTTGATCTGGTGTCATCTTCGGGTAAAAAAAAATACTTTGCCCAAAACTTTGGGTTTATTCCTGAAAACCTACAATGAAAGGGAACTGCCCATTATTTCAAAACCATATTTTCAGTAGTCTAAAAAGTGTCCCATTGGACTGAAATCCCATTTGTCCAAGAAATAGCCTCTTTCTCCTAAAATAAACTGCAGGATGTGGCCAATTATTATGCAGAATGATGTCATCCAGTAATCCCAATTTGTTTCCCTACTATGGCGATGACCCACCCTACTCTGCCTCTGATTGACTACTACTTATTCCCTTCGTTGGTTGAGTTATTTAGGTTTAGGCATGAGGAGTGACACAGTTTAGAAGGTAGAAATATCGAGGGAAGCCAATCAGAGGCAGAGTAGGGCGGGTCATGCCTTTTGCATAGTAGAAAAAATAGTTGCACAGAAGAAGCACTATGACATTATTCGGTAATTAGCAGTGTTATTCTGTTTGTTTGTTTGTTGCAGGGAGAAGGTGTATTTTTGAACAATGGAGGATTGTATTCTGTCGAAAAAAATTGGATTTCAACCCAGTGGGATATTTACAAGACTACAGGTGTTTCGGAATAATGGGCCATCTTAAGAATTGCAATTCCAACTGTAGGCCTACTTTGTATTTAGTCTTAATAAGCAATGGTTACCATAATAACACTCAAAGCTAAAATGATGAACACAATAATATTTATGACTGTTAGTGCAATGATGTTAGCGTGCAGGCTTCGGTTTTCACAGACCTAGTTGTATTGTTACAAGGGCAGTGAATGTTAGACTTGCTACCATCACAGGGTGCTGCATTTTACAAAGACAACTTGATGTAACCTTCAAAAGGAACTCACTTTAGTGCCAAGAGTGTGTTTCTGAATGAGTCACAGCAAGGTCATGGCAGTGTTTACAGTACTAAAGTACTGGAAGCTTGTCCCTAAGAATACAGCAAGAACCAAAAGACCGTTGGACCTAAGGAAAAGTAATCATTATTTTGAATGAATACATGAATATTTTACATTCCTATTTGATTTAGATTATTCCTGGAGAGATTGCTTTCAGCTGTATAACTCAGCTCTGTACCAGTGTAGTGTCACTTTGCTTGAGGTTATTAACCTATTTTGTGATGAGTGGCTTCAAGCATTAATGACTCAGGAGACATTAGACTTGAATCGTGAACCATTTGTAAATATATTCTTTATTAATAAAAGTAACTAATGTGGAAACATAATCCCATTTTCTCTGAAATTGCTGGATATAATTTATAATTTCAATGCACCGACCATAAGGTCAATGTCCCCGCTTCAAATCTAGAGGTGGACCATTTAGGGTTCTTTCATGCTCAGCTTTCTGTGGTTTGAAATTTAGTTTTATTCCCACGTTCCTGTCTGTACTTTCAGATAGCTCATATCCCATTTTACAAATAGCAGTACATCCTATCCAGCAATCTACAACTGTTGGAAAAGTCTATTATTTAGCAGCTAATGCCTCTTTCAATTATGATGAATCAAAGTCAGGAATTAAACCTAAATTGGGAACACTTTATAATAATTAATGAATAGTGTAGTGAATATCAAAAAAATATATAATTAATCCTGTTTGCTTATTATAAGTAAGTCTATGAATTATGTTTATCATTAATTTGTATAAAATGAATTCATTTGTTTATAGATAAATTGTCTCTTCATAAGAGGCACATTCTGATTACATTAGTGAACCATTTATTTTTGCATCAGTTATAACATTCTATATACTGCCTAATGTATTCTTTAATTATTACGAAATGATTTGTTTGAAGAAATCACATGTAACAACATTAGATAGAGAGATTGACCAGAAGCCAATTTGCATTTGTGTCTGCAAAATGCAGTTATATGATTGACACTAGCTACGCTGTTACAGTTGTCACATTATTATTTTATGTGATCATTCTTCTTAAAATAACCAAGTAAATGATTTGCCTAAACCTAAACAACTGTTTCACAACATTAAACATGTGGTATTGTGTGTTTCTGCCAGCATTATATGAGGCTGATATGAAACATGTTTATGAAACAAATGTTTGGTTCTGAATCATCAACATTCAACGTCTCCCATTTTTACTGACGAATTGGCTTCTCAAAAGTAGGGAGACTTTGAATCATTTCACCACTAAACAATACCTGGTAGATAATTACTGTCCTGCTGCCCAGCATGTTGATATGCAGCTGCACACAGGCAGGAAACAAATGCAGATGAAGAGAGATGTAAATAGGCTAGAAACAGTCAGTGCCATCAGTAGGAAGCAGTGAGCAAAGTGCAAAGAATAGAAGAAGTGCAAAGAAGGCAGCCAGAAAGAATGATATTTGAGAAACAAAGCCTGCTTTAGTCCAAGGCAGTTAACAGGAGAGATCAGATGTTGTAATTTTGAGAGAGAAAGGAGGTTAGACAGGATGGGAAGGTGTCATCAACAGGGAGAACACCTGCTGTTGAAGAAGAATCTCCAACACAGGGGCTTCAATTGGGTATGGCAAGGTAAGGCAAGGGAAAATGTAAATATTGTTTTTTTAATAAGTTTATGGAATTGCTCTGTGTCAATTTGTATTGATTAATCTATTATTTAATACATATAAATTAACTACAAGTGAAAATCAGAACAACACAATTGATTTCTCTAGATATTACCTTCCCAACACTTGTATCCCCCCTCCATATCTTGAAATGTGTTATCTCCCAGCCCCCCCTGATGAGACGACGGAGGTCAGAGCTGGGTCATTATTGTTATTGCGTTTTTTTGTTTTTTGTTTTGTTTTGCTAAGCTAATTAACTAAAATGAAAAGGAAGCAGATAATGTTGCCCCAGCAGCAGAGAGAGGAGGACCAGGTAGTGAAGGCGGGATTCAGGCTGTTAACGAGGCTGTTAGCCACTCAGCACCCTCTTCTCCCTCCCTCCCTCCCTCTCCTCTTTGCATTTGGACTTTAACAGTTTTAAGTTGACCTGGTATGTTCACGGGATATTGTTGCAATTACATAGTGAATGAAGTGAACAGAATGAGTGAAATTGTGTTTGTCAGAAAGGCTATTACTGCTCTCTAAACCTGCCACTTGCAATCCATGGTGCTGAAAACGTAACGGCGCATTTGACTGAATTGATTGATTGGCGTGCGTAGTTAAGTGTTTGTGTCCATAGTTATGTTAGTGGAATGTGAGTGAGACTGCATTTGAAAAAGTTCAAATTTTCCTAACCACACAGATAAGCTACATAGCAGACTTGTCACTTTTGTTATGATTATTTGCTGGGCATGTATATTGATTGATACTGTAAGTCATGTGACTAGTAACCTTGCCATACCTTAGCTTTGGCTGAATTGATGCCACTGCTCCAACAAAATACAAAACATACAGCTATGTTTAACTTAAACTATGTTAATTTCCTAGTTCTAACCAAGTGCTTTCCCATCCATATCTGCCTGAAATCAGAGAAGGGTCTGAACAGGAGAAAGCCATTTTGGATGACACAGACAAATGGGGGTGTAATAAGATGTTCCTGATGACAGTTATAAATGTAACTCTCTCTCCTAGAAATTATGTTTAAAATGTATGTGGAATAGCAAATGTGTTTGCAAAGAAACTTTGAACCAGAGGGCTATTGCATGAAAGCAGAATTCAGATATCCAGGATAAATTACAAAGCTGGGTTCAACATACCCAACGACAGCAGTCTGGTTTAATCGGTTGCACAAAGGGCAAACCTGGATGAGCAGCATGGACTGAGGCGTATGAGGAGGTCAAGCTCCTCCTAAAGAGAAAGAAAATCAGGCAAACATTGTGAAGTACTGTGGCTCGCCGAGGGGGGCTCGCAAGATTATTTTCATTACTTTGAGGTGTTCTTCTGGTAACATGGAAATTAAAGTATTGTGTCAAAATTAAGTTTGCACATGACAGCAACAATGTTCACTTATAAGTTACATGGAGATGACTTTGACTGAGACATTCTTCTTTTATCTGATAGTAAATTGTTTATGTAAAATCATATCATGGTTGTCAGGCTGTTCTGTGTTGTCGTTATGCCTGTGTTTGGATACGCCTATTAGTGCATGCATCCTGTACGCACACATTCTTATGTTTCAGTCACCTCCGGGGATAGTGGGGGTCGCCAGTCTCGCAAAATAAAAAACAACAAAATAAAAGCCGGACTCGCACTTCACAATAGCACTCCCAACGCTTTCTAATTAATACATTACAACCAGAATCGAACAGAGGGAGCGAGGGAGGCTCACAATCTGTGGTTATCAGAGCCGCTGGTCTTAAACTGTTCCCCTATCTAGTTTAATGTGCAATAGTCCTCTGGTTTCAACGTCTTGAATATATAAATGTTTTTTTAAAGTTATTAAATTATTAAATATTATCTTGTCTTTTTAAGAAAAATGTGTTTTTTTCTGGCTACAGTTTGGCCTTTGGATTACAGAATAGAGTCACTATTTGGGAAAGAAGTAAAATATATTTTTCATTTTGTAGTGGGCTGATTTTCATTTATTTATTGATTTATTTTGTAACTTTATCAAAACCTGTGTTGTTTTTTTCAAATATATCCAGGGATTCTGGGTTCTCTGGTTCACAGGAAATCGATGTAGTGCTTCTCTGTTGTGAATACTTATAACACGTTTTATTCAATACTAAATTCTTGCATTCTAGTGTCTGTTATTTCTTCATAGCATAGTTTATGATAACAGGTGCTTGTTATGAACGCAGTTCTGATCTGTTTATTTTTAATTCAATGCATTTTTGTCAAGAAGAAGTCAGTGATAAAGGTGATAATGTACAATGAGGCTGTTATAAGAATTTAAAAAGTATATATTTGCATACTTTATATACATGGTATAGGGCTGCATGGTGGTGTAGTGGGTAGCACTCTCGCCTCACAGCAAGAGGGTCCTGGGTTCGATTCCCGGGTCGGCCCGGGTTCCTTCTGTGTGGAGTTTGCATGTTCTCCCCGTGTAAGCGTGGGTTCTCTCTGGGTTCTCCGGCTTCCTCCCACAGTCCAAAGACATGCAGGATGGGGATAGGTTGATTGGTGACTCTAAATTGCCTGTAGGTGTGAATGTGAGCGTGAATGGTTGTTTGTCTCTACATGTTGGCCCTGCGATAGACTGGCGTCCTGTCCAGGGTGTACCCTGCCTTCGCCCAATGACAGCTGGGATCGGCTCCAGCCCCCCCGTGACCCTAAATACAGGATAAGCGGTAGAAGATGGATGGATGGATATACATGGTATATTATGTACATGCATTTGTATATAAGAATGTGTTTAGTCATTTAAATTGGCACACATTAGGGTAATTTGAAATAGTAGCAATAGTTCAATACCAAATTATTGTATTAGCAAATGTTTATCCAGGCATCAAACTCCAACATGTCATGGCCCTCGGCTGATATTCATGCACAAGGCACCCGTTACCTTCTTAAAGAGTCGCACTGGGCTATAAAGTAACTCCGGTGTAACCCCATCATGGTAAGACACGTCCAAGATGATTTGATATAACTAGGCGGCAACATCCAGTTCTGAATAGTGGCCTCGCTACTGCAGCTACCACACTACCATGCAGTTAGCTACGAAGATGACATTAACACTTGGCTGTTAAGTTAACCTTGAACTGGTAAGCAAACTTTGTTAGCAGCTTCACACCAGAATCCACATGGATCCAGATCCAGTAAGGTTGCTGCTTGGGGTGCTGCTGTACCGCCTGTGTTCAACACATCCACCCATCGCTCCTCCACAGTCCAAATATGTTCATTTCCTTCACTGGTTGCAAAAAAATCAAGATGGCAACCGCCAGAATCCAAGCTGAAGATGACCAAAATATCGAACTTGAGGCTTCAAAACTGTAGTCCATAAAACAATGCTTGATGTCATGATGACTACTGTCCACTTCTTATACAGTTTATGTGTACAACTAAATGGGTTAACACAACACAAGACTTTCACCCAGGAGGCTGTTTGCATCCCGAGTAAGTTTTGTAAGTATACTATGTTAAATGTTCTTTATGTCATGTAAATTAACTTAATTCGGGCTTGCCGTTAAGTTATGTTATCTTAAAGTAAAACATGATCTTTTACTGAACCTAGCCAAATAATTTTCTTGCCTCAACCTGAATGACACTAAACCACTGTGTTAAAAAGTCCAAGTGTACATATGTGACAAGGAGGCAATGGGAACGGGTTGAAATCAGTCATCCATCAAACTAAGCCCAACTATTTATAAAGCAGCCCTTCAGGCTGTGCACAAGCACCAACATACAGTAAAACACCTTGGAATTCTATAATGCATTAACAAGGTTTTAGGATGGGACTGATACAGATGGTTACACAAGCTGGTACAGAATAGAATTGGCAGAAAAACTAGAAACCAAAAGTGTGGAGGTATAAACCTGGAAGGCCATCTGCCTGACAAATCCGTTCCCTGAGGGGGAAAAGAGGAGATGAAAAGAGGCAGCAAATAGATGAGCAGCACCCCTTCATACATCACACAGGAAGGTGAAAAATATTCAGTCCAGAGCAGCTCTCGTGACGGAGCCGTGTGTGCGGCGTCAAACCAGGATAACGCTCCAGTCAAGAAAAGGTTCAAGCACTCACTTGGCTTCTGAGTGCAGGAAAACTGTTCGGAACCCACAAATGTGTGCGCTGGAAACAAGAGGCTTTGTGAGCACCTTTAACAGTGGGAAGCTCGGAGCGGCAAAGCAACCAGGAAAGGCAAAAGCCCGGACTCATGGGAAGTATTGGAAGTGTGATGGAGTAGTGGCCCCACTTCAGATTTTAAATGCTTTCTTAAGTTTTCTAACTGAAGTGTTTGACTTATTTGTTGCTGTGTGTCGATACGTGCGTCTGTGTGTGCGTTTGATGTATGGTGTGCGGCTGCATTTGTAGTCTGAGAGCAGTATATTGCTTTCTGTTTGATCATAGATCAGAGACGCTGTGTGGCCATCAGTGTTCTGTCTGTCATTACTGATGAAACAACAATTTCAGAAACACACACACACACACACACTCCTCCCCGTTTACGTCGGCAGGACAGCTCAGATCTTCTCCTAACAGGCAAGCCCTGGGCTGAATGTAAAGCCAGCATATTTCTCATACTCCACAATAACAAGGTCATTGAAAGGGCTTTAATGGCTGAACACTGGACAGATGCAGTCTTCTCCATAAATCACTGGCAGGAGAGTTTAAATTAAAACTTTTATAATCGTTCTGTAGTGAAAATCCATATATCACTAATATTCACCCACTTTTGTCATGCTCTACCACCACTGTGAACATACTAAAGCACATGACACAAAGGACTTTCTGTTCTCATTTGAGCCCCATCAGCTGGGCCAGTTTTCTCTTTCAGATGTCACATCTCATTTGGTGTAATGTTGCCTTCAGCAGTGCAGGCACCATCCCTTCAACACTGTGTCGCTGCTGCTGGTGCTGCTAGGACTTCCTCTGAGCAATGCTGAGGTCATATTCGTTAAAGAGGAACATCTTCCACTGGGCAAAGTCAGAGAGGATGACCCTGTGGATCAGAAGGCTTTGGGACAAGCACTGCTGGTCCTGGTTCATGTCGTAGCTCAGGCTTGTTCTAGGCAAGGGGCAATTTCAGGTCATGCGGCAACAATCACGGATAAGAGTGTTCACTCGTCTATTTAAAGCTCAAACATAATCACGTACCAGTGCATACTATTTAACTTTGTTCATCGTGTTCTGTGTAATGTTCAGAGACATCATTGTGAAAGGAGGGTCTCTAATCACACTGAAGGGATTCAATAATAACAGCCTCATTGTACATTATCACCTTTATCACTGACTTCTTCTTCTTGACAAAAATGCATTGAATTCAAAATAAACAGATCAGAACTGCGTTCATAACAAGCACCTGTTATCATAAACTATGTATGAAGAAATAACAGACACTAGAATGCAAGAATTGAGTATTGAATAAAACATGTTATAAGTATTCACAACAGAGAAGCACTACATCGATTTCCTGTGAACCAGAGAACCCAGAATCCCTGGATATATTTGAAAAAAACAACACAGGTTTTGATAAAGTTACAAAATAAATCAATAAATAAATGAAAATCAGCCCACTACAAAATGAAAAATATATTTTACTTCTTTCCCAAATAGTGACTCTATTCTGTTATCCAAAGGCCAAACTGTAGCCAGAAAAAAACACATTTTTCTTAAAAAGACAAGAGAAATACAAACACATTTTGAATGCCAAAGAAAATAATGGATCCCAACATTAATATAGAGGGTCATTCATGAAGATATGGCATAAAATCACATGGCTACAACTTTAGTTTAGCTTAGTTACTGTTTCATCTATTCAGGAAATTGCAAATTTATTTTGTCTGGTTGATTAAAAGAGTGTCTGAGAACCGTTATTTAATAATACTCTGGGTTCTTTTCTTAAATATACTGTATGTATCAAAGAGAACGGCAAAAGCAAAGCAGCAAATGCAAAAATAAATTTCAATAAAAGGGTCATATTTTCATTAGAAAGATTTACAGATGCACAACAGCCTCATCGTCCCTTGAATCAGTGTGTTTATGATGATTTATGTTCTTGGTGTTATTGGTGCTACAGACCTGTATCTCTTCTTTCATTCCTCTCTAAAACCTTGGAACGTGCCGCCTACAACCAACTGTCATCCTATCTCTCGCTGAACAACCTCCTAGACCCTAATCAATCAGGATTCAGGACTGCTCACTCCACTGAGACGGCCCTTCTCACAGTGACCGAGTCCCTGCGAGACGCCAGAGCCTCGTCCCACTCCTCCATTCTCGTTCTCCTCGACCTATCTGCTGCGTTCGACACAGTCAATCACCAAATCCTCCTCTCCACTCTGGCTGAACTTGGCATAACTGACTCTGCTCTCGCCTGGTTTACATCATACCTGACAAATCGCACCTTTCAGGTCACATGGAATGGCTCTATGTCCAAACCCTGTTCTCTGGACACGGGTGTCCCTCAAGGCTCAGTATTAGGACCGCTTCTGTTCTCACTATACACCAGATCACTAGGTTCTGTTATCACATCGCATGGATTCTCCTACCATTGCTACGCAGATGACACCCAGCTGTTCCTCTCTTTTCCCCCGTCCTCTGACACTCACATTGCAACTCGCATCTCGGACTGTCTGGCTGACATCTCTGTCTGGACAACTGCACATCACCTCAAGCTTAACCTGAATAAAACCGAACTCCTCCTCATCCCAGGGAAAGACTGCCCTCGCATGGACCTGTCGGTCACTGTCAAGGGCATCACAGTATTGCCGTCGTCAACTGCGAGGAACCTGGGTGTAATCCTCGATGACCAACTATCCTGCACCCCCAACATCACTGCTGTGGCCCGATCCTGCAGATTTGCCCTCTACAACATCCGCAGGATTCGGACCCTTCTCACAAAGGATGCAACGCAACTCTTGGTCCAAGCACTGGTCATCTCCCGCCTTGACTACAGCAACTCTCTCCTGGCCGGACTCCCGGCCTCTGCGATTAAACCATTGCAGCGTATCCAGAACGCAGCAGCACGTCTTATCTTCAATCTACCCAAATTCTCCCATGTGACCCCCCTCCTCCGTGACCTCCACTGGCTCCCTGTTGCAGCACGCATCCAATTCAAGACGATGACACTGGCCTTCAGGGCCATCAATGGAACGGCACCCATCTACCTTCAAACACTGGTCAAACCTCATGCCCCGAAGCGAGCACTTCGCTCCTCTACTTCAGCTGGCCGGCTGGTACCACCATCGCTGAAATCAAACAAATGTCGCTCAGCAAAGTCCAGACTCTTCTCTGTTCTGGCGCCTCAGTAGTGGAACGAACTCCCGACTAATGTCAGGACAGCTGAGTCATTTGCCATTTTCCGAAAAAGACTCAAGACTCACCTGTTCAGACTTCACCTCGACTAGCATGACCCACTAACACCCCCCCCCCAAAAAAAAAAAAACCTTACCTATAGCACTCTGAGCGTAGCACTGTTGCTCTTGAACTACTAGTTTACTCAGATGAGGACCTAACACTTGTTCTATTTTTGGCTCTTACTTTATCGGCAATGATTCGTTGTGGTTTCCTTGTTTTCTTCTTTTGACAAATGTACTTATTGTAAGTCGCTTTGGACAAAAGCGTCTGCTAAATGACCTAAATGTAAATGTAAATGTAAATGTTATGACACAAATAATCAAGTAAAGCACAGAAAGTGGATTAATGGAATTATTAATGATGGAGCACAACTGAGAAGATGTAATGTTGATGTTTAGTTTACAGTTCTGATAAATGTTACGTTGCCTGTAGTAAAAATGTAAATCTGGACTCAGCAGATGCTCAATGAATAATTCACATCAGTGATATGATATTTACTTATTTAAATGGTTCCTATTAATATAAATACAGCATTTTATCCTGTTGAACTTACTTGTAAACTTAGGTACTTACTTGTAAAATATAATGCGTGTTTGGATGGATTACTTTTTACCGTGTTGCATATTATATTGTGGTCTTCATCTCACCAGACGATCATTTATTGGATGAGATGTCACAACATCTTCATACAGTTCTATTTGCACACTGCAGATTTTATGGTGATATGACTGTAAATGTGTCTTCATAGCTCAATAGAGTTTGTTTTGGGTTTTTTGCAGTTCCAAAGAAACAAACACTGGTGCTAGAGGCCAATTATTGAAATCTCCCGTAGTTTGCCTGTTGACCAGGTTTGCTAAACCACCGTCATCTCATTTTCTCTAAGTCTGAAATTCTCAAACGCACTTTTTGCAAATAAGTCTACATGGTCATCTACATCATCACAACACATCATTCTAAACTAAAAGCCTAAAAGTGTGTTGTTTGCCAACTGTGCTATTAAAATACCACACTCAATTATCAATCACCTGCACCCACATACTGTATTTGGACATCTGCATGGATTTCCCTCAGCCTTAAAACAGTTGTGAATCTTGAGACGCTGCTTCAAAGAAGATATATGAGAAACATTCAAAATGATTTCTAGTTGTTTTTGGCCAAATCCAAATGAACAGATTCTGTGTGTATTCATTCTAGGTTTATGTTTTTTGACATGTAGACTTGTTCTGTTTGTTTATGTTTATGTATTTCAGAAAAAGCAAGTAATTTTCACTTTTAACGAGGTATACCACTTTATGAAACTATTTTATTTTGATTCAATTAGTGATTTACAGCATCAGTAATTTTGAATGCTTAAAAGGATCAGATGGCTAACAGCTAATAGTTAACACTATGGAGACTTGATGACAAAGGGGATAACTGCCTTGTATCACCATTGGTTAGTGAAAATACAGTAAAACATTGTCCAAACACTAATGCAGCAGTCATTGACATTTTTTTAAAATTTTCCAATTAAAGTCCCAGTCGGCAACATTTTTTTGAGCATATTCACCAAAGCCGACACTATGCTCCCATAGAACAACATAAATCATCCGGTTTTAGAAAAAAAAGCACCTCTCTATGTACACGTAGAGCCTGTTGTTTGTTTTGGAAAAAAATGTACTTAACATTTCGCGTGTTTCCCGAAATGTTCTTTGCTACGAATCTCTTTCGTACGTCATGCGTTGGTAAGAGTGGTCTGGAGCACTCTTAGAGCCTTCTTAGCTCTACCGTAGTGATGTTTCAGCTCCTGACGCTAGTCGCTGCCACTGTACAGTAATCCAGAAATCCCCGTTGCGCATGGAACTGCACGTTGCCAGTGTTGTTTTTTCACCAATTGTTTGAAGTCATTCACGAAGAAAATAAAAATAAAATGCGCATGCATTTCATCACAAGGCTGCTTATGAACGGTGGCAAAACTATGGCAGCGATACAACACATCCTCTTGCTGAACCAAAGACGTCGCCGTCCTCGTAGCCGTTTAGTTGGAATACATAATTTCATAAGGATCAACTTCAATCCCATGGATATATTGACCGACGCGGCTATATTGCATAAGTTTCGACTACAACGGCAACAAATACGCACGCAATTAAGTAATTGGCTCAATCTCCTCCGCTGTTTCTATATTTATTATATCTTTTTTTAAATCAGTATGGGCTATGGTAGTATGTTCGACCATGGTTAAATAAATGTTTAGGCCTAGAAGGATTTCTAGCAATGTTTTATTGGCAAACACTGCAATAGCCTACATTTTATAATATAGTGCTGTCATGATGGAAAATCGAACTCTGAGCAATCGATTTCAGCACTTTCTTTTTGGACAGCGCCGTGTACGTACGACGTAATGAGTGTTTCTTAAGAAGACTCCTAGACCGTTCGGGAACCACGACTATAGAGGTAAACAACTTTGGTAAGTCATAACGTAGGAGTCTTCGTAGCGTGCTAAGACTGGACGTTATCGGGAAACCCAGATCATCCTGTCCAATCAGCACGGAGGGCTGTGTTCGTGAACACACAGCTAGCCCCTCTTCCCTCGGGTCGTACCACTATCACAGGGGGGAGGCCGAGGGAAGTAACAACAAGCTTCCAATTCCTCGGTTTAAAACCAAAACGAGGAGGTCCAAAACAACCAAGGAAAAGAAAACACCGGTGGAAAAGAAGGAAAAAATTGCGACGGTGCCCGTGATAAAACCAGAGTCAATAACGGACCCGCGTTTCAAAGGTGGCATGATCTAAGGGATTTCAAAGGGCACGGAGTCGAGGGGAAGGAGCTCGTTGGTCGTGGGGGAGGAGCGTGAGAGTTGTAAACATTCAAAATCTGACAGAGTGCCCTCGATCCGCCAGACTCACGACTGGGACTTTAAATGTCATAATAAATAATGTAAATAATCACAATAGCTCCTAACATTTACAATGTTATAAAATAGCAAATTGTCACAAGTGTATGTGTTAATTTTTCAGCTTTTATTTCCTAGTAATTGTCTACTTATTGTAGCTGTCTCCCACCTGCCTTTTGCTGTGCTTAGTTAGCCAGGTGTCTGTATGCTTTACACAAGTCTATTGTTTGGAGAAGGAATCAACCCGACTAAGAAGGGTATAGAAGACTGATGCAGTCGGCGAGTTTTTGCCAGCTGTCCTTCCTGCATGTTGCAGCTGCAACTGTGTTGCTTTTTGCCTGTATTATGTTTAACTTCTTCGTATTTCTGTAAGATTATGGTTTTCTCCTCGTACATGAAATATGCCGCCCTGCTACTTGTAGACTTATCCATGTTTGCGATTGGTCAAATGTGACAAACCCCGCCTCTTTTATGTGCACGCACTCATAGCTCGATAGGGAAACCCTGGGTTGACTTACCAAGTTGATAACCAGTGTCGCGTGACCGCTTGTCTCGGATTGCCTTTGTTAGGGTTACTTAAGCTGGATAACAGAAAGATACCCTGGGTATATTAAACTCGCTTCATAGTACAGGCCTCAGGTCAGGGACTGTCAGGTTTAGTTGTGTAGTAGCAGGGTAAAAATTGTTTGGACCCAAAAGCAGGCTAAGTCAAATTGTAAGGCAAACATATTTATTTTAACTAACAAAACAAAGTAACAACAACAAAAAAAGGACATGGAAGACTGGACATTGAAACACGAGTAGATCCAAGAGGGACCAGGATAGTGCAGCACATCAGGGTAACAAACAAGCAATGATCCGACAAGGAGAGGGGAAACACACAGACTATTTACACAAGGAGGCAGGGAGCTGGCAAGGAACAGGTGAAACACATTAGGGCAGGTGAGTATCAACACGAGAGGGTGAGACAGGAAACCACATGGGTGTCATCTGCCTAACAATGGTAGGAGAATCCCTGTGGTTAGAGCAGAGTCAATGTGTAAAGATTGCCATAATGTCATCTTTTACTGGCCGAAATCAATGAGGATATTATGCATATGTATATATTCTAAATATGTATTGTTATTTTTCTCATTGACTAATATGCCATGTATGTAAATGTAATGGTCGACCAATTATGTTGAACGCGCATTTGTGGATAGGAGCGGACTTTTATTGACTTCATATGGGGACAAGGAGAGCGCTCGCTGAAATGGTTGACCTAATTCTGGTATGGTGAACCTGCGTGCGTCTGAGGCCTTCTTGCTGGAAATTACCGTGACTGTTTCTGAAACTAACATCTCTTTGTGGATTACCTATTTTTGGGATCATTGGAGTGAAGCAAGTTAAAAAGATAGTTCGGAATTTTAGACATAAGAACTATTTGCCAAGTGAGCCGGTGTGTTCGAGACGTCTGGAGACGTTTTCAAGAAATGTAACAGTCAACAGTTCTTAGCTAGACAGGCATTAAAAACAGTCTTGCCCACTCCACAGTGCACCCGAGGAAAATCAATTAAAACACTAGACTGTCAATGTACATATCTGTGTTGATAGAATAATATTTGAAACAAAACTAACCTCGCATTGCATGAATCATCCATTTTTTGAGGAACTAGTTTCTCAGCAGCAGCGGAACTTTACTTTGCGCCGTCGGACTCAAAACTCTAATGCGGCGTTCACACCGGACGCGATAGACGCGAATACAATCGCGTGAGACGCGTGTATCACGCCGCTTGATCATTTTGGACTATTCGCGTCTTTCGCTTCATTCGCTTCATTCGCGTCATTCGCTTCATTCGCGTCATTCGCTTTTCGCCACTAAGCGGAGGAAAATAAACTATCTAGGATTCCCTCAGTAGCGGCGAGCGAAGAGGGAAGAGCCCAGCGCCGAATCCCCGTCCGACGGGCGGGCGGACGTGGGAAATGTGGCGTACGGAAGACCGATTGCCCGGTGTCGCGCGGGGGCCTGAGTCCTTCTGATCGAGGCTCAGCCCTGACGGTGTGAGGCCGGTACGGCCCCCGTCGCGCCGGGGTCCGGTCTTCCCGAGTCGGGTTTGGTATTGCAGCCCGTCCATCTCAGCTCATCTGTCTGTCGGCTTGAACTCGTCGCTGATTGGATGTCGCGGCGCGATGCCGCCTGAAAAGTTCGATATTTTCAACTTTATTCGCGGCGTGTCAGACGCGTCAGACGCGCCATTCGCTTCATTCGCGTCAGACGCGCCATTCGCGCCGCGTCAGACAAGCCATTCGCGCCATTTGCGCCATTCGCGCCGCGTCTCATCGCGCCAGACGCTCCATTCGCGCCGCCTCCGCCTGAATCGCGTGTCATCGCGCCATTTACATTGGTTTTCAATGTAGAGTCGCCACTCAATTCGCGTCTATCGCGTTCGGTGTGAACGCCCCTTAAGACACGCCGCCCGAAATACTGCACGTGAGTAGTCAATCGAACCGGGACGAATTGTCGGGAGTCATGCCCTCAGACCTGGGTGAAATGCGCTTGGACCTCACGCAAACACCGGACAGCCCACGGCCGCACGAAGCCACAATTACGCACCGCGAAGCCGGACCTCTGCTCCGTCCATAGACCCGTAAACCCTTGGACGCGTTGCGGGGAATCCCGGCGTTAAATAGAGACCTCACCCACGCCGAACTCTCGGGCCTCGTGCCCTCAGAGCTGGGTGAAAAGCCCTTGGACCGCAGACCAACACCGGGCAGCGGGCGGCTCCGCGAATCCACACATGCGGACTCTCCGTCGGACTCAAAACTCTAAGACACGCCGCCCAAAATACTGCCCGTAAATAGGCAATTGAACCGGGACGAATTGTCGGGACTCATGCCCTCAGACCTGGGTGAAAAGCGCTTGGACCTCACGCAAACACTGGGCAGCCCACGGCCACGCGAACCCACAATTACGCACCGCGAAGCCGGACCTCTGCTCCGTCCGTAGACCCATAAACCCTCGGACGCGTTGCGGGGGATTTCCTCCTGGCACCACCAGTCTCCGTTTGTTCGGTCCCGGTTCTCAGCTACAGCGGGGGCTATCTCGGTCTCCACAGACGCTTGTTCACGTTCTGCCCTTTGAGCATCCCTCTCGTGCAATTCTTTTCCTTGTATATTCAGGCTCTTACAGGTACAGTTGGGTTTGGGTGGAAAAAAATCTCCTCATCAGAGTCTTCAAAAGTTTCAGTATATTCTCCAAAAGTGTCCATTTCTGTGAGATTGAAGAAACTAGCACTGCAGGCTACTCTACGTCTGTAGCAATGACAGCAGGTAAACAAACTATTATAGAACCGGTAACTTATAAGTGCTAGGTGATATCACTCCGCCGCTGCCATAGCCTACTAGGAAGTATGACACGCTGCTGCTGCTGCTGAGACATAAATCCTTAAAAATGCAAGGTTGGTTTTATTTCAAACATTCTATCAACACATATGTACATCGATAGTCTGCCGTTACAATGGATTTGCCTCGGGTGCACTGTGGAGTGGGCAAGACGCGGGCAAGAAGAGTGCGCTAGCCATAGCATAAGCTAACTCGGCAACTAGAAGAACTGAATGAAATTTCTTGAAAACGTCTCCAGACGTCTCGAACACACCGGCTCACTTGGAAAATAGGTCTTTCCTTTAAGGAGTTTTTTCTTATGTGCGTTCTTGGAGAGATCTCGCTGCGTAATTGGATACCCGCGGCGGCGTCTCTACAAACTGTGAGGCAAATACTTCCTTTTCTTTTCAGGAGTTCACGCTACGAATGCTGGGCTTTGCAAGGGTTAATCGTGTGTTTAAAGTATTGTTTGATTCTATTGTTCAAGTGTCGGCTTTCGCCGTTAAAAAACCATTACACGTCAGTGCGCCTGCCTTCACGCTTACGTTTTGTCATCACAATACAAAGTGAATTTAATGCGTGGTTGTGTTTGATTATTTGTAAGTCAAATATGTCGTACTGTTACTGTTATTGATAGGGAGGCCAGGCCTTCTGTTTGTTTTAGTTAGTTGGAACTGCTGGTATAATTTTCTCAACATTGCGCAATAGATCCTCCTGAGACCTTAATTGTGTGTTGTGGCAATGTCCGTCTGGTTAAATAAGGGCAAATTGTTACAAGTGATGCCAAGTTCAGCCAGGGTGGAGAGGAAGATTTGGTGGTCAACTGTGTCAAATGCAGCAGATAGGTCGAGGAGAATGAGAACGGAGGAGTGGGATGAGGCTCTGGCGTCTCGCAGGGACTCAGTCCCTGTGAGGAGGGCCATCTCAGTGGAGTGAGCAGTCCAGAATCCTGATTGATTAGGGTCAAGAAGGTTGTTCTGTGAGACATAGGATGATAGTTGGTTGTAGGCGGCACGTTCCAGGGTTTTAGAGAGGAATGAAAGAAGAGATACAGGTCTGTAGTTTCGGATGTCAGCAGCATCTTGGGTGTTTTTTTTCGGAGTGGCTTTCCTGTAGGTGTCTTAAAAGCCGATGGAATGAGACCTGAGGTGAGGGAGGAGTTGATCAGGTTGGTGAGGAATGGCAAGATGTCGTGTGAGATGTCTTGGAGAAGAGAGGAGGGAATCGGGTCAAGGGAGCAGGTGGTGGCACGGTTAAACGTAACAAGTGCGTGAACACCTTCAGAGGTGAGAGGGCTAAAGCTGGTAAGGCCATCAGAGTTGAGAGTTGGGGGAGATGTTTTCTGGGAGGGTATAGGTGTGAATGAGGAGCTGATGTCTTTTACTTTCTTGGTAAAGTAAGTTGCAAAGTCATCAGCAGTGAGGGAGGGGTAGGAGGGGTGAGGAGTCTCAGTCTGTCATACCCGGCCACCGTGTCAGCCTTTACCCTCCTGAGTGTACCCAGAACCTCTTCTGGAGTTATCAAACTAGAAGGGGGTGTTGTCTGCTGGGGGAAGGGAGGCACACTGGCCCAATCCAGTGTAGCTGTCCTTCGTTCCCCATACATTCCAATAGGCTTGCTCAATTACTTCCAATTAAACTAGGCATGGAGTCTTGACCTTACCATTGAGTATCAATTTGGCCACACTCTCTTTGTCAGTCTTATATAGTCTTTGCTTGAATCTGTGCTTTTCCTGTTTGTTAAGTTTCAACCCACAGTACAATACTGTTTTATTCCCTCCAAGTGTAGTTTGTGTATGTTTTTTGAATGCCATGTTTTGACAAAGAGGGATCTAATCTCAGAATCTGTGTCCTAGCAATTGCACACACACCCACAATTTTGGTTTGCTGCGCACAAGCAAATCATGGTTTTATGGTGACATTCCTCAAAAACTAGTAGTGATTAATGGGTTCTGTCATTTTTTCATTAGATGAATTGCACCAATTTCATCAAGGATGAAACTGCATATTTTGAGGAGGAACATTTTCTTGGGGTGTGATTATTATTTGCATCATTGATTAATCTGTCAATTACTTTTGTGATTATTTCATTAATCATATAGTGTGGCGAGACACCTCGCAAAAACAAACATTGTTTTGGACTTATATGATATATAATTTTCTTTTAAATGGATCAAAAGTTACCATTAGATAATGCTTAATTTGCATTCATATTTAAAAAGAAAACCTGTAAACCAAAACTTTTTAAAAAGTTAGTAAAATGATTGAAATGATTTAAATCATTCTTACATAAATTGACAGTATTTATTCTGTGAAAACCATAGAACTCCAGAAAACTTGTTAATACAAATCAACAATTAAGGACATTCAATAATGGCATTAATTCTTTATTTCTTTATTTTTTTCTTCCTTCTATTCATTTAGGGTGTCTCCCTTTAAAATGTAGTGGAAAAAGTCATCGCAACTTCTCAGTCAAAGGTGATGTTCTTTGTTCAGCGTCACCTCCAATGTGCACGAGGAGGCAAATAAAGATAACTTTGTGAGACGACATCAGAAAAAGCCTCAAACTGAATCTTGTTACTCTCTGAAGTTATTCTTTATACTACTGATGATGCTGGGGTGTGTTAAATATAATTTTAAAATTTTGAGGATGGACTTATAGTTACTTACTTTGTCTGCATAACAACCATCAGACTCAAAGCTCTCTGTGAGCTACTGACAAAAGCCCAGTTAACGAATGAAGCCAGAATAGTCGGCCTATATTTAACTCACATATGCAACAGTATCCTCCTGGGAGGCCGACGCCTAATGCCCTTGTCTTGTGCGCAGGAGCCTTTTAAGTGACTCATGTATTGTAAGGGAGACATCAGCTGTCAACCGGACTGTCAAATTTGTCAGTAAGTCGATTCATTAATCATATTTGTCTCCACATGGGAGAGCAGCCTCCATTTGGCTGAGGTCTAAAACACCTATGGCAGCAGGCCAACCTCTCTGCTGGGAGCTGGAATCACATCTGGAAGTGCTATATGTCAGGAACATGCTTTGAAGAGAACACATTAAAGAGGATTGATGTCCATCATCTTTCTTTAAAGTCGGATGAGATGAAACTTTCACAGCAGTCATTTATGGCGAGGATGAAAAGGCTTTTATCTCTAAGGAAAGAAAATATTGCTGAGGGCCGAGAGGTTGGGGAAGGATGTTGAGGACATCTGGACAAAGTGACTGAATATCAGGATGTGTCACATTGCTGGGCCCTGACTTTACAGCTAACACTGTACCCCAACTAAGCCTTCTGATATTAATGCCGGATGCTGTTTGATTAGCCACATGACTAATACTATGAATACAAATACTTGAATTGATGAAGGTTTTTATTTTGAATATACTATAATTTCATAGTTTTAATCATCAAAGAGAATGGTTTTCAAAGTATGACATTGTGAAGGATATTTTTTTCATTTGTCCTCCGTTTCTTTGGGAGATTATTATACTCTACCTTTTTCAGCCCTATATCCATTTACATTTTGGAAAATTGAATCATGTTAAGTAGAATGAATGTATAATTAGCCATTTCCACTTTGCAATGCACCTATGGGTGAACTGACAACTGAATTACTTTCAAACTGAGGAAAACTACATGATGATTCTGAGGCAAGTTCTGTATTTATAAGGAGCATAATTTGTCTATGATATCTAAGAAAATTCATGTTATTAGAGATAGAAATATCCTCAGGTGTAATTCCCACGAAATCTATAACATGCGTAGCATATCTGTGAGATTTGATTTAAACTAAAAGAAAAAAAAAGGTGGAGACTGCGTTGCAATGGGATCATACCAAACGGGATGGCAAGACAGCATCCCCTTGACACTATCACGTTGACAAACGACAGACGTACACCTCATCTGTGGTAGCTCCAAGTGTCTCAGGAACCACATTTTACAGCAACACACTGACTAACAAGGTGAAAAAAAAGTATAGACAGGAAATGTTTCCACACTGTTTTTCAATCCCTAAAAAAGACAGTTAAATGACAAGCATCTTCAGCTGCCTATAATATCTGTGCACGATGGAACCATGGTTATATAATTTGGTCTTTTTAACAAGAATTTAAAAAAAAAAAACTTGAATGTTGAAGTGAAAGCAAATTCACACAACACAAAGGCAGGCTATAGTGATTGGGGAGAACAGGGGCAAGGCTGAATAGACAATGAGACACAGCTGGGAGACAAAAATGAGGGAAACCAAGACAGGAAGCAAAGCACGTGATAACACAAGACAGAAGGACTACAAAATAAACCAGGAAACCAACACTACAAAAACCCACAGTCAAGACAGAAACAAGACAGGAAGAAAAACACGTGACAACACAAGACAGAAGGACTACAAAATAACACCGGAAACCAAAACAACAAAACCCACAGTCATGACAAGAACTCCCCAAGCAACTCAAAGAAAGGAACTCTGAGTGAGCTAAAAGAACTTGGGCAACAGCTGTTTTTCACCAGTCAAAGCTTTATAGGAGAGTGGCAAAGAGAGACCTACTGTTGAAGAAAGCTCCCATCATATCGTAAGGCTTTACTAGAGACTCCAAGGTCAACTTGAAGAAGGTTCTTTGGTCTGATGAGACCAAAGTTTTGCTTTTTGGCCATCAGACTAGATGCTATGTTTGCCGCCAAACACTGCACATCACCACAAACACACCATCCACACCGGGGAGCGTGGTGGCGGCAGTATCGTGCTGTGGGGATTTTCTCGGCAGCAGCCCCTGGAAGGCTTGTAAAGGAAGAGAGTAAAATGAATGCAGCAAAATATAGGGAAATCCTGGAGGACAATCTGATTGACTCTGATTCAACTACAGCTTGGGAGAAGATGTATATTCCAGCAGGACAATGACCGGAAGTGTAGAGAGAAAGCTCCGTGTAAATGGTTTAAAGACAACAAGGTGAAAGTTCTGGAGTTGCTGACTCCCACACAAGACCTCAGTCCAACAGATAATGTGTGCCTTTGACTGTTCACGCCCAATCCCTGTGCAACCTGACAGAGCTGGAACAGTTTAGCAAAGAAAAACAAAGTAAAATTGCAGTGTACAGATGTGCAAGCCTGGTTGGAAAAGGTGCATCTACTAGGCTTAATACTGACATGAAGGAGCTGAATATTTATGCAATCACTTATTTTACATTATGTGTTTTTAATTTTGTGCATTGGAGAATGGTAGAAGAACGTGACCAGTTACTATTATGGTGAAGCACAACCCTGGTGCATGTGTATTGTACAAAGGTGATGGCATTAATTGGTTACTGGATCCAAAACACAGGTAACAGTCTTAAACAATAGATTATCACTGAATGACTACATGAAAAGAAGACATTTTAGTCACCAAGTCAATCAAGCAATGAAAACAAATCTACCTTACCCTAAACGTAAAGCTTGTGTAGGTAACACAGGGGAAACTAGCAAGAAAGTAGCTTGCCGCGTTAGCTCCAAAATATGTTAAATCTAGAAAGCCGCCAAGTTAGAAACACTGAAAGCTTGTCACATCCGGCTTATTGTTAATATAATTTGTGGCGTTCACTTGCCAAAACAGGATGTTTTAACATGAATCCAAACAGAAAAATTAGGTTTGTGAGATGTGGAACTAGCAAGTTGTCTCTCTATACGACAGTCGAGGCAACCTTGTTTTAAAAAGACCTCCTGATAATCTGGCTCCCAAGAGAAGGAGCTGAGAGTGTTCGGTTTAATAGTATATGCCAGAAGAGGAGTCAGGGTAAAAAAAAGCTACAGAGTCTGGATGTTTGCCTCCTCGCTGTACTATGAAAGGTGGGATATCTTTTTTTATTTGCCAGTGAGTGAAAAGTCTCAAGGCAAAGACAAAGAATCCGAGGACACAATAAGCACAACATGAGAATGAACACATTGATTCTCTAAACACAACAGCATCATCGCATAAACACTTTTACGGTGGACTCACACTAGGGCCAGTTGATCTGTAGCGTGCCGGGGCCAGAGAGTTAGGGATAGTCGGCTTTCAGGTGAAATTAAAAATACACTATAACATTTACAGGTGAACTTAATTTGACCTTTCTAAAATTTTGAATGCACATGTCCAACTGTTCAATGTTTCAGTACTTTTTGCACAACTTGCTGTTCTCTAACAAGGAGCTGAACGGCAAAATTCACTAAAGGTGTTTGATCCTTGAATCGACCAAGCAATGTCCTGGTTCAATTAGAATTTAAACAGTCCTCTTCATCATGCTATTCACATTTTGCCACTAGTAGACCGAGATGACACTTGACGATTGATCAACTGTACCTTGCCATTGCGAGGCTTCAAACAGGATGTTGTCAGAGTGAAGTGGCCACTGAGCTTAGAGAGTCACAGAGTGTCATCAGCAGGTTGCAACAGAGACATAGAGTGACTGGAAGAGTCTCAGAAAGGCCGAGAAGTGGACTTAATTTGGCCACATGACAGGTTATTGAGACATTGACATGTTTTGTTGTGATATACCCACCACTGTTGCTGGCTTTTGTTTCAATAAATTGTTTGAGATGAAGAAATCACCATCATGCTTCTTCTTAAATGCCCTACTTTCATGATATAATATCACTGTAGCATGAGCTCTTTACATTTTCCATAAATTTCACCTGAAAGCCAAATATCGTAGTGTACGTCATCACGTCACAATACCCTGAATGACATTATATAGTATCCAAGAAGCGCAGCCTTAAAGTCATCACAATAGAGAACAGCACACAGAACATGACTGCAACTTTACTGACAAGTCGCGTCTGAACATATTTCTCGTGAACACTCGACCTCTGGATAAAAGCATGTGAGCGGCATTTTATTATAAAAGGGCGGGACATTACACTACCTCCCAGCCCAGTTCCGCTCACACCAGCATGCCCAAGCCAGACCCAGAATCCATCTGTGTCTTGCGTCCTCATCAACAGTATTTTCAGTTAAAAATCGCCTTGTGTCCACATTGCGTACGTCTGCATGTGCTCGTGCATGTACCTAACCGTGCCGAAATCCACCTCTTCCAATTGTGCCAGGGCAGGGAAAGGGTACTGTGCTTAAGCACTCAAGTGTTCAAAGGCGTATGTGTGAAGAGGCCATTAGTCTTTCTTTGTCTTTAGTTGCCAAAAATCCATTAATGCAGCGAGGACTATGTTAAAATGTCAAGCAGTGTGTTGTTCACATGATCGTAGCATGTGGGTGTTTGCTTGCAGGCAGTGCAAATCCAGGTCAAAAGGAAAAAACAATTATAGTCATAAACATACACCTTATGACACCATTCCAGATTTACCGAACTGGTCTTAGGTGAAAAAAATCCCCACTGCCCCTCAAGAAAATGATACTTTCAGAAAGTTTTGTGTTCAAAGTGCACTCCAAGTGCACTCCATGTTTCTGCACAAAATCAGTCATTGTGTCTTACAAAGCCTTTATAAGCTGTAGCAGTAGATAAGATAATACATTGTTGTTGCTGTGTTGGCAATATTCAAGATGATTAAAATGCAACAATTGCTGTAGATGCTTCTGAAATATGAAAGTAAACAATAGGCATATATAATAGCTATCAGAGTACAAGCCTCTGCAATTCGATGTGCATTATGTGAATGAAGGAATGCATGTATGAATATAAAACATATTGGGCCCTAGTTTCGTAGACCAGGCGCAGTCAGCTCTCAGAGCACCTGCGCCACGCCGACGGGGTGTGTCCGCCTGGACTTTGCAAGTTTCGTGCACCGCGCAGGCTCGCGCAGGCACACCTCCCGTCTCGCCCACCCGCGCAAGTGGGAAAGAGGGAGGAGAAGAAGGCGTGAGTGGGAGACGAGGAGGAGACGAGGCGTGGACTGGCATTAATACAGCCGATTCAGATCTTCACCAATCAAATGAGCTCCTCTCCTCTCCTTTAATGCGTTAGGGGAGGTTCAGTGCAAGTTCCGTCACTTGACAACCCGATGACAGAAGCAGCGCCGCCGCTCCCACCACGCGCATCACACGCTGAGCGTGCGTATCATAATAATAACAATGCCGATATTATAAAAAACAGGAGAGAGAGAGGAGATGTTTTGGTCCGAGAGGCTGAGTTTCCGTTACGCGTGCCATCCGCCTTTGAGCTGACGTCAGATGTGACGGGACAATCTATATAGATATAAATTCACGTGTTGATTCAATTAGTTGCATTAAATAGTGTTTGTTGTGATTGTTTATTGCATTTAAATGTGCCTGGAACTGTGGAAACCTGCCTGTGAGGTCTCGGTGACGTGTGCGCACTGCGCGCCGTCAGCCAAACTTCCACTCCGCCAGCTGTGATTCGCATTGAATGAATGGACTTTATTTACGCCTTGCGCCGAGAGTAGACCAGGTTGGAGCTGGCGGGCTTTCAGCGCAGTCTCGGCGAGGCTTTTTGCCACGAAACTTCCACTACGCCAAGCTGAATCTGTAACGCCTCCCCCTGCTGCGCCGCCACACCCATCTTGGTGCAGGCGATCCACCAAACTGCCGAACTGACCGTGCGCAAGGCTGCGCGGGTCGAAACTTGCATTGCGCCGGCTCCGCCACCCTGCGCCGCCCTGCGCTGCGCCACGAAACTAGGGCCCCTTGACTCTACAGTATGTTTCAGTCAGGGTTTGACATTGTGATTCATAGCACATTTTGTAATGGCTATAATACCTGATCATAAGGGCTGTTATTATACAAAATACAAAATCCACAGCTTGTACAGAAACATATGTAGGCCATTAAATAATTATTGATTCAAGAACCAATGGTGTGGTTGGATGCCATATGTATGAATGGAATGGAATATGCAACAGTCTACAACATTAGGGAAATGGGTGAACGGATAGAAAATGTGATAAGTTGTGTTTAGTTTTGTCCCCTGTGATTTAGATCCACTGTTCTATTTAAGAGGATCAAGGCACACTTAAAGTGAACTTAAGACTCATCATGCTCACTTATTTGTGGTGCCTCGTATACATTTATTTGATGCGTGTGAGTGTGTGTGAGTGCATGTGTTTGAGTTATTGGGTGAGGTTGGGCTCAGAATACATTTTGAACCAATTTCACCTTACGTAATATGACTCGGGGGAAATCAGCGCTGTCACACAGTGTTTATGGAAAAGATATGATGGTGGATACATTTGCAAAAGTGAGGAGAGAAATGTGGTTCCACTGGTTGGCATCAGCAGAAGTGTCGAGGGAGTTATCTTGCATATAAAATGTAATATAGGTGAACATGGAACCATAAATGGGATCCATGTTTCCTAATCCAATAAATATCCTGTAGCATATTGTCCTCTAAAGACCCCAGATACAGTACGTGAATAGTCAGAGCAGCCGGTTATGGCTGCATGCAAGCGGAGAAAACTCAACTGGACAAAGGGAACACCAGTGAGGTCTTCACCTTGCAGAGAATACATTTGCCAACCAGATCTGTCACTGTTGTCATGGCCTGGTTCAACAGAGGGAGACGGACACGAGGTGGCAGCCAAATGGAACTTCATTTATTTTACAAAACCACCATTTAAACCTATATGTGGGGATTCATGAACCAGTAGTGTGAAGCGTGTGTGTGTGTGCTGCTGAGGTTGGTATGTGTGTGTGTGTGTGTGTGAGAGAGAGAGAGAGAGAGAGATCATCCCACTAATTACCTTCCTGCAAGACGGAGAGGAAGAGCAGCAGCAACAAGGAGATGGGGAAGCCAATGCCAGGGAGGAGGGGTCGTCACACTGTATGAATCCTTTAGGGCTGAGTCGGTCTCCTCATCTCCTGATCCAACACTCACATCACTCAGGTTTCGAATCCATAGCTATTTTTAAGTATTCTACAAGGTATGCAATTAAATATTATGATTTATTGTACCGTTCTTCAATGTTTTTCAGGCCATAATATCGCATAAAATTGTGTTGCTTATTAAACCAAGCCAATAATAATAATGTGTAGCACAGCCTATATTGCCATGTAAGTACTTTGCAATTGCTAAGCCATTAAAATAATAACTGACAGATTCATATATTTATAGCACATTTTAATTCTATATTGGCATTTCTACATCACCATTTTACATTAACACAACAATAAACATTTATATTTGCTTAGATGTTGTATTAATGTTAATGTGTATTTTTGGACATATTTTAAAATTTGGAAGAAAAGTTTGGGATTAAATCATTTTGGGGACCCCTGCTGTAACTCTGCAGATGCCCCTAGGGGTCCTGGTTGAAGATCTCTGCACTAGACCATGGGGAACAATCTAAAATTTGATACAGGACAAATAACAGTTGTGTATATTTCTGCAAATTTGCCCAGATTGGATCAAACATCAGCTCCCTCTGTTAGCTCAGTTAGTTATGTCATGTTAGTGCAGATAACATTACCTTTCTAAAGTTTGCCTGCAGCTTTATTCTGTCTAGCTCTGCTCTCCCTGTGGTAAACTCAAAATCCCATATTTTCCTGTATCTGTAGTCATAACTATAGATTGGATTTAAAATATGAGGATTAGGTTATATCCCTGTGGATGTCAGATCCTGTTTCCTCGCTTCAGCTTTGTTTTTCTTGAATTGAAGATGTCACTCAGACTTGAACAATAAAACCAACTTCTACTTCGGTATGGACTTGAATGATGATGAAAAATCCAGATACATAAGTGAATACATTTTTTCCATCGCTAAAGTCGAGATGTTTGGACTATTTAAACGCAAAATATGGATTAGTTTGTTAAATGGATGATTGTGTCATTGGCTAATTTAGGTACCTTACTTAACGTAGTCATGATTAAGTTGAAGCAGTTAGCTACCGGTGCATGTTTTAATAGTTGTAAGCATGGCTTTAGATTATATGAGAAATGTGATTTATTTTCACTTCACTGCATATTGTTAGCAAAACAGTTGAACCGGGCTCAACTTTAGCTGCGGCGCAATGCATCACCATCATCCAGCAAGCTGCTGACCAATCCAAAGAAATGCAAGCACACAATTGTGGTAGATTTCTTTTAACATGACCTTCTAATGGTTCATCTTTAGATCAGCATAATACAATATGAAATAATTGCTGCTGGGATAACTTTGAAGAGTTGCAAAATGCTGTCTGGGACCATTTCATAAACCCTTAAACGCATTTATCTGTCACTCCAACTGGACAGGAAACATGCCACTTTGAGCGGAACAAGCATTCCAGAGAATTCAATACCTTTTGGCGACATCTGTGGCTATTTCCTTAATACTGATCACCAAATGGTGATTTAGCACCCTTTTAAAGCGGCTGCCACTCTCTAGCAGAAGACAAAGTGACACTTTGGCATTTAATATTGCAGTGCTCCTTTGTATAAGATAAATGTCTTCATTTTAATACGAATCTACAAAAATTCTGGGCTTTAAGACATGTGAAAATAACAGCCTAAACATTGAATTTAGGCAAGTTGAGATCTTAAATCATAGCTGCTTCTTTTATGATTTTGTAAAACTGAACTACAAAATATTGCTTCCGATATCAGTTGAAAACAGTTTCCAAAGCTGCATTATTGGTTGTTTCTACATTTATGCCAATCACATCCTTGATGAGTAAATTAATAAAGTTGATTATTTATCCCGCAATGTTGTTACTTTTCGAGCGTAGGAAATGAAATACTAAGAATCCTAGTTATATGTTCCTACAGCGATCATTCTTTCATGAGTGTCAGCGTGGCTTCGAGGGTGGCTTGTGAGGGTGGTGTGTGAGGGTGGATTGTGAGGGTGGTGTGTGAGGGTGGTGTATGTGTGGGTGGTGTGTGAGGGTGGGATGTGAGGGTGGTGTGTGAGTCTGGTGTGTGTGGGTGGTGTGTGTGGGTGGTGTGTGAGGGTGGTGTATGTGTGGGTGGTGTGTGAGGGTGGTGTGTGAGGGTGGGATGTGAGGGTGGTGTGTGAGGGTGGTGTGTGAGGGTGGTGTGTGTGGGTGGTGTGTGAGGGTGGGATGTGAGGGTGGTGTGTGTGGGTGGTGTGTGTGTCTGGTGTGTGAGGGTGGTGTGTGTGGGTGGTGTGTGTGTCTTGTGTGTGAGGGTGGTGTGTGTGTCTGGTGTGTGAGGGTGGTGTGTGTGTCTGGTGTGTGAGGGTGGTGTGTGTGAGTGGTGTGTGTGTCTGCTGTGTGAGGGTGGTGTGTGAGGGTAGTGTGTGTAAGGGTGGTGTGTGTGTGGGTGGTGTGTGAGGGTGGTGTGTGTGAGTGGTGTGTGTGTGGGTGGTGTGTGAGGGTGGTGTGTGAGGGTGGTGTGTGTGGGTGGTGTGTGTGTGGGTGGTGTGTGTGAGGGTGGTGTGTGTGTGGGTGGTGTGTGTGAGGGTGGTGTGTGAGGGTGGTGTGTGTGAGGGTGGTGTGTGTGTGGATGGTGTGTGTGTGGGTGGTGTGTGTGAGGGTGGTGTGTGTGTGGGTGGTGTGTGTGGGTGGTGTGTGAGGGTGGTGTGTGTGAGGGTGGGGTTGAGTGATGCTTGAGAGGCAGACAGAGACAATGAGCTACCGTAGGAGAACACAAATGGCACCGGAGACCTAGATTTACTGAAAAACGTGTGAGGAAGCTTTTTTGAAACGACCCACACATGTGTTTTCAGTTTGTCAACTACAGAAGCAGCTGCATTTCTCCTTTATTACAAAGTGCTTACAACCACTTTGGATGATATAGGTGTGCTTGATCATGTTGTAATTTTGATTTGCTTGTGTATAATGTTTTTATTAACATCATTCTAGTTGTAGGTTGGCCATAACATGTTTTGATGCTGAGCAAACCTAGGCCTTTAGATTGTCAGCACAAATCTTTTCTTTTGGGCATATCCATATTGTAACCAGATTGATTTCTGAAAATCTGGAGAGAAAAAAACCCCACATGAAGTTACACAAAATATATTTGGAGGTGGTGAATAAATGTGATTCCAATTGCAGTTTGGATGACAAGCTGATATGTGTCACTCTGGCTGCTTAAATTGGAAGTGTGGAAGTACTGTGCTGAACCCATGCGGCTACAAGCAGAGTGCTGTGGAGGACAATAACAGTGTGTGGACAGACATTGAAGCACTTTAACCGTGCTTCTCTTTCTGCTGCTTCCCCAAACATCACAATGTCACCCAGACGCTCCAGAGCTCAGTCTGTCTGGTGCGACGAGGAATTCTGTGCTACTTATCAGCGTGATTGTTTTAGGGCAAATGCTCGATAGCTAAGTCGCCAGTGTAGCCATGTTTGTAGCATTAATCATGCCTGCAATGAGTAAAGAGAAGGAATTTTTATAACAATTAATTTTGCAGGATCAAGTTAATGCCTGGAGAAATGACTTGGACTGCGCTGGATTGCAGCACGTTTCAAGCTTGGCAGTCTTCCTCAAACATCATCCCTGAGGTCCAACTGCAGCCTCCACTAATAATTCTCAAAACCAATTTGTGAGCTCTTCGTGACACCAGAGAACATAAATGAACACATCGGGTTCAGTATAGTTCTGCCTGACTCGCTGTGAGAATTGAAAACACTGAACACATGAAACACTGATTATGTAGGATGACATCACTACAACTGTCCTAACAATGAGTCACCTTTCAGTCGTATAAAAAGTGACCTGAACCTGTTTGGTTCAAACGGCAACATTGTCTTGTTCTTGCCATACACATTCCCATAGATTTAATGGTACTTACTTCTGTACAATTTGGTAGCAGTGCTGTATTATATTTTGACTTAATTATTTAAACAGTCACATCACTGTGTTTTTTTGTGAATTGAAAACTATTCCATTTCAAAGTGTATATAATCTTAAAATTAGTAATGTATTCCTAGTGTTGCTGCTCAGTGATAAACTGGTTTTAGTATCCTTGCCTGGAAAGAAACTGATGATGTCATCACTCCTTAGTCTCTACGTGACCATGGTGACTTCACAGGCATATGGGCACTGTTTGTGAATCACAGCTTTATATAACTGAGACACAAGCCCCATGGGCCTGGGTCAGTTGCTAATTCAATTGGAGTCCTACTAGTGCTACCTAATTACATTAAAGATTAGAGTCCGGTCTGATTTCCAGTTAATGGAGACACTTCTCTGTATTTGAAGGTATGACTTCCTTGTCCAGAATTAGCGGGATAGCAGAGTGGAAATTCCTTGGAAGAGTTAAAGGCCATGTGTTACAAAAGGTCTTGATGGAGGGATGTTTTGGCACACTGGATAAGTGAGTAATAAAGAGCACGATCTGCTTCAGATGATCTGTGTGTCGTCGGGGAGGCAGATGAGGTGGGCACCAGTGCTCAGGATCCCAGGTGCTGCGGAGCCAAGATCCCAGAGTGAGCCTGCGGATTAGAGCTACTAATTAGTCAGCAGGCCCGAGAGCAACACAACTCCTGGGCCAAACTCAAGATATTTACATCGGAGTATGGATACCTTACAACACATGTATGATATCTAATCACCACAGAGGCCAGAATGAAAATTCTATAATATCATGCCTGCCAGATGAATGTGTATATACTTTATACTGTAACTAGCCCTCTCACTCAACTCTGTTTTATAACTTTCAAGGATTATTCATTTAACATAATCTTCTGCATGGGTGACGAACTGGTGAGAGCTACTAATAAAATTAATCTGGAGAAATATATCATACCAACAATAAACCAAATAAATATAGCATCATCTTCATGAAAAAGACATTTAAACAAGAATAATTTAGAGCAATAATTGTTTTATTCCTAACAAATCTCTTTTTATATTACATTTATTCTGAATGTTTTCCTATTTTTATTAAGCCTTTATTTAACCAGGTAAAAAGACCCGTTGAGATCGAGATCTCATTTTCAAGGGCGACCTGGCCAAGAGGACAGCAGCACACGTCGTCAACATTTCCATAAAATAAAATACATTACAGTATTACATTATAATAAATAGGGCCATAGTACAATAGAGGTTAAAACAAGAATAGAGCAAGAATAGTCAGCAGAGGCATCGCTCAATTGATTTGTATTGTCGGCCCTTTAGGAAGTGACGGAAAACATCAAAAGATACAAGTTCAGACATTTTCAGATCAGCCTGGAGATTGTTCCATGTTCATGGGGCGGCGAAACTAAATGCTTTTTTCCCTAGTTCAGTCCGCACTCGTGGAGTAATCAAAGAGTAAATATCACTGGACCTTAAGGTGTACCGATTTTCTACTCTACGGAGGAGTGAACATAGATACGACGGAACCATACCGAGAAGAGCCTTGTAGACCATTAGCAGCCAGTGAGTTTCTCTTCGGGTGCTCAGAGATGGCCACCTGGACTTTAAATAGAGCTGACAGTGATGTGTGAGGCGACCACAACCAGTGAAAAACCTCAATGCACTGTGATATACAGTGTCCAAAGCTGCTAGGCTTTTGGACGAAGCACACATGTACAACACATCTCCATAGTCAACTAACGGTAGAAAAGTTGACAACACAAGCAATTTACGCACACGCAGAGAGAAACAAATGCGATTTCTGTAAAAGAAACCAAGCTTTAGTCTGAGGTTTTTTACCAAGTTTTCAATATGCAATTTAAAAGAGAGCTCCGTATCTAGAAGGAGACCTAAATATTTATAATTAGTAACGACCTTGATTGGATTTCCTTGCACAGTTTTTACAGAGGATATATTTTCAATTGAGTAAGGACCTTTTGAGAAAACCGATATTATATATATATATATTTGATTTGCTGGTATTTAAAACCAGTTTGAGACTTTGCAGTCGGGCCTGTACAATGTTGAAAGCAGACTGTAGCAGGTCAAAAGCATGCACAACAGAGGACGCACAACAATAAATGACAGTGTCGTCAGCATAAAAGTGATACGCAGCATTGGACATATTGACACAGAGATCATTCATATATATATCAGGACCGAGCCCTGAAGCACACCTTTACTGATCTCGAGTGAGGATGATGTGACATTGGCTAACTGGACTGATTGAGTCCTGTTGGACAAGTAATTAGCAAACCAGGTGGATGCCTGGTTAGAAATGCCAATTTTCTTCAAGATTCTGATCAATATCTTGTGATCAACTGTGTCGAAAGCTTTAGAGAGATCGATAAAGAGGGCGACACATACTTTTTTAAGATCACAATTACATCATTAAAAACTTTCAGGGCAGCAGTGACTGTACTGTGTTGCTTCCTAAAGCCAGATTGGAAATTATTTAAAATGCTGTTAGAGTCTAAAAAATCTTTTAATTGTTCGCTGATTATTTTTTCCAATATTTTTACAACAATGCATCATTTTGAAATAGGCCTGTAATTATTCACGTCGGAAGGGTCACCCCCTTTTAACAGGGGAAGGACAAAGGCAGATTTCCAAACTTTTGGGAGTGTATTGGTGCTGAGACTGAGATTAAAAATGTGTGTCAAGGGCTCAGCTATACAATTTGCAGCCAACTTCAGGAAGATAGGGTCCAATTTGTCAGGACCAGCTGCTTTTTTAGCATCCAAGATAGTTAAGGCTCTACACACCTCAGATGCTGACACAGATTTGAAGACATTTTTTTGTTGTTGATAAACAGTACTTATTTCTTCTTATCGTACACATATTGCAACCTGTATATATAACATGGATTATTTGTCTAATAAATTATTCACTAATAGCCCACTACTTGTTTTTTTATCCCACCAAATCATACATGATATTATTAAAAATAATTATATTAGCCTACATGTCTGTTGATTTTGTTTATGGATGCATATGCCTGTCTATTGATGATCAAATAACAAAGGTACTTATTTAAACCAAATAAGTGATATTACTTACTTCAGAGGGAAATCCACATTCCATGTACATGTGAATAATGTACCTCCTCCGTCTCCGCGGTTAAGGTGCTGGTATTCCTTGGTCAGAGGTATAATACGATATATGAACGGACGATTAATGATCGATAAAAGCTGCTTAATAGTCGCGATCGATGGCGAGTGAAGCAACTACTCTGGTAAGAGGAAGAAAGAGGGAAAGCGTGGGACCGCGCATATAAACTGTAGAAAACATTTGACAATGGTAATTTGACTTAAAAAATATTTATAAATATTTAATTAAGTGTAATAGTAATCATGTTTTATATTTTGATAAGTTATTTCCATTAAATGGGATCTAGAACCGCTACTCGATTCAGTTACGTGAGAGAAGATGAGGAAGAGATGTCAATAAAGTTAAGAAAAAAAATGTAGTATGAAATGTGTATACTTCAATGTGAACAGTCTGAGGGTTACAGCATACTCAAACATTCATTTAGTAGGCAGTATGCAGTACATACACGTTGAGTATGTAGTAGGCAGTAAGTTAGTATGGCATTTCGAACACAGCGGGGAAAAAACGACACGGGAGGAGGAAAAGAAAAGACGGAGAGAAAAGTGCTGGACACTGCTGCTTTGAAAGTTCGGTAGAACGCCAAGCTTTAATGCATGTTGCTTTTGAATGCTTTTGAACACACGAACAGTGTTTCAGTCAGTGACTTTGTAGCGTTTGTGCTTCGGTTGTGAAGAACTCCGCTAGAGTTTTCACCAACGAGAGGACGGCTAATTCGGCCCGAGCTAGCCCAGAGCTTCTAGGACTTTTGCAAGTGGGTAGCCTGCTCGGCGGACCCCTTCGTGCATTGCTCTAAGAGCTCATTCTCGTCAGGACTTCTCTGCTAAGCTGTGACGAAGGTATTGTTCACTAGCATCGCCAGGACCGCCATGCTACGGCGTAGATGAGGACAACGACCAGGTAGCGTTGAGTTTTTTTTCTTTGGTGAGTTTTTTTTCTTTGTTGCGCATTGGCGCGAAGCAGACATTGTGGTTTCGTGGTCATTCCATGCCAACTCAGCCACCATGTACATGACACCTCTCAGATTTTGCTGAAAAGCGGTGAAAATATGCCTTATTTTTACAAACGAGGGAATCTGACATTTCAGGTCAATAGCTCAAACTGTGTGCCACACCCCTTTTTGACACATTGGAATTTCGCATTTCATTTTTTGGCATTTTTGGAGGCCCATAACTTCTGTTCTAATAGTGATAGAAGGCTAAAAAATGGGTCTGTTAGTTCATTGTAGTTTGTACTACACAATGCTGCAGGCAGATGCAGCAGGATCTGACTGTGAGTGTTCTGCCTCCGGGTGTTCTGTATCCAAGTGTTCTGAATCTGAATGTTGTCCTGCATTGACATTTGTGAATATTGTATCCTGTGATATTCTTCATCTTCATCTGTGTCTTGTTTTTGGAAATTGGTATAAAGCAATGATGCGATTGTGTTCCACTGAACGTTTTGGCCAAGGCGTAACGCCTCTTCAATTCGTATAAGTTTCCTCGTGTTTTTTAATATCTTCTGCACTAACAAAGAAGAATGTAATGTTCTTGATGTTTTCTTTTGCCCATTGAAACATCTCCATTGGTGTCAGAATATGGTTTGCATCAGTGGCCTGCAGACTTGCTCGTGCTGCAAGTCGCTTGTCACAGTCGGGTCTCTTTCATCGGGTATAAGGGGTTAATTTGTGATTTTCAGGAAATTAATGGCCAGCAGTCTTAATATTTAATTGTCTGCCATTGTGCAGTGTGGGTACCTAGTACATGGTACCCCGATATTGGCTGTTTTCACATGGAGTGACCCTTCAGTCTCAACTCTCACAAGCGACGCTACAGGACCGCAACGTTGCTCTGACTCTCTTCGACGTGGGTTTGGTGTCCATTCCATTTTCATTGAACATTTATTTAGTTTCATGCCGGCTTAGCTTAGGTTTTAGGTGAGACTGTTACTGGGTATTTTGATATTGATAACATCAGTGTGTAAGCAAATAATTAAAGAGTAAAAGAGTGCACTGTTGCTCTTAAGGTACTACTTTACTCAGATGAGGACCTAACACTTGTTCTATTTTTAGCTCTTACTTTATCGGCAATGATACATTGTGGTTTCTTTGTTTCCTTCTTTTGACAAATGTACTTTGGACAAAAGCGTCTGCTAAATGACCTAAATGTAAATGTAAATGTAACTGAGTACAGTAACCTTATTTACAGTGAGCATATTTCTAAGTGTTTAAACATATTCTCTGTTATTTCAGTCTATGATTATTACATGGGTAATACAGATAGTTATTTACAGGGAGTAAAAATTGTAATTTAACTATAAGCTAAAACTCATTGAAGGAACAACCTTAGCATTGTATTTAGCTTCAAACAGTTGGTGATTTATTTCATTCAGCTATATAGTCACCTGATTTACACTTATGTGTAATGTGAATAGCTTTAAATGCTGATTGCTCAGTAATATTTAGGTAATTACATTTAGTGCATTAATTAACATTAGAGAGAGAGAGATCCCTCGCTTACAAAGGAATTTGGGAGCGCACCTCAAGATTAATAGCTTAAGGACAGCTAGGGGGCGCTACAACTGGCAAACTAGCAGAGTTGGGGAGGGCTGTACTGTTGAATGGGATTTAGACTGGGTTTGAATTTTTCAGCACCATGGAGAGAACCACAATGGCAGAATGGATTTTTTAATTTCTACTGAACGTTAACTTCAGAGGCAACACTATTCAGCTCTATCTTTATAAAAAAAGATTACATACAGTTGGGTATTGGATAAAACAACAGTATGATCATTTGTGAAACACACCATGATGAACAGAAGGTAGAACAGAGGAAGTGATTGACTAACATGTACACATGGTGAAGGAGAAACCTGCTGGGGACACCTGACAAAGTAGTGTATTAACTGTGCTTCCCCAGCCTTGCTTTCCCACTGTGTCCAAGTTCTGCATGAATGGCAGGCAGGAGACAGGTCAAACAGGATGAGGGCCCGAGCAGAGCAGAGAGCCTCTGAAACAGTGAGGAGTCCAGTCTCGCTTCAGTGTGCTAACATGTTTTGACGGTTTATTTTTCTGGTGCTTTTCCACTTCTTTATATGTGTCAGGTCACTGATTGTCAGCAGAGTGCAATGCAATGAATTCACTGAACATGGGTAGCATGAAATAACAGGTATAGATGATAGGTGCAGTAGTTCTGATAGCTTTTCCCTAAGGATGCACCAATACAGATACCAGTATGGGGTATTGTACTCTCATTAACCATTGACTTGCGCTTCAACCATGCTGTGGTTAAAGTGCCTAACAAGTTGTAAACTTGCATCGATAAATGTAGAAAGAATTTAACTCCATCGTTATTGCCAACTGCAGTGTATTCGCAAAACTGCCCCAGTTCACCAGGTGAGGAAGCAGCCGCGATGTGTGTGTGCATTGCTGTGGGAACATGCAGCTTCTTTCTCAGTAAGTCTCCACCGCATCAATACTTTTAGCTGCAAGGTGAGTTTACGGTTGTAAGAGACAGTGTGTGTGTGTGTGTGTGAGGAGGAGTATGAAGTTATCAGTAATGTTAACATAGCAGTGCAGTGTGTGACGGTTTGATTAGCCTTGAAGTAGTGTTGTCACGATACCAACATGTTGGTAAGGGTACCGGTTTCGGTATTTTGCGATACTTTTTCAAATAAAAAGAGAACGCAAAAAATGTCATTACTGACTTTATTTAATAGAAAATCAAACAATAACATATTAATCAGTAAATAAAGTAAAATACCACAAAGACAAGCTTTTCTAATGCACACAATTTTAAAATAATGCATGTATGCATTTTACATCTCTGGAAAAAAAATTAAGGTACCACTTCAGATTTATTGTAAATCAGCATGTCTACATGTATGGCAAAAAGTTGGAAAATCACTGTGTAAATATAAATATAATAATGTAAATAAACCAGCTCTATTTTTTTTTATTCCAGAACTACTTTTGTTAAGAGTGAAGGGGGGTGGCGCTTGCTTTTAGCACTGAATGTGGCTTTTCTTCCTGAGTAAATTACCTGTCGTTCCCTGAGCTCAGTGTGCAGGTCTGGGTGCTTGTCCTTTAGGTGTTTGGCTAAGTCGGAGGTGTTTCCGCCGTTAGCCATGCATGTTTTAAAACGCCGTTTACACAGTGGTGCATCGGCATTAACTGCCTCGCCTTGCTCATTTGTTTTTAAGCCAAAGTACTGCCATATCGCACTTTGCGCCCCTGGTTTGTCCTCAAGTTGCAGCGTGGTGACGGTAGCAGCAGCCATTCTCCTCTCCGTGCTCCTCTCTCCCTCTCTCTCTCTCCCCCTCTCTCTCTCTCCCCCTCTCCAACGTCTCTCTCTCCAAGCTTTCCTCCTGCTCCGTTTGTTGCTCCAGTCCACGCTGCTCGCTCACTTGCTAGCTGTTTCCTCCGGCTTGCTTGCTTTTTCTTTTTATCTCCCCAAGCTCCGGCTTGCTCCTCGTCCTCTCAGCTGTAGTTACAACGCGGTGACGTCACGTGGCGAGTTTGCCGCGCTGTTGCGGGCACAGCTGGCGGCGCTGCAAGTACCGGTCCCATCCAAATGCAATATAGTACCATTTTAAATGCCTCAGTACCCCGGTACCAAATTAGTACTGGTAAACCGAACAACCCTACCTTGTAGTGAGTGATAACTGTCTGAGACTCACTTAGGATGGGCTGGCCTTTAAAGGCGGGCCAGCTGTTCTTCTAAAAGTGACAAGCCACTCTTCTGAGTTCTTCTCAGCTTTATATATATATACAATTAATATTTATTTAACTTGTTAAACTGATAGCATTAATTGGTCTAAATTCTCATTGCTTATTATAAACATTACTCCTGCAAACTATGCCTTGTTCAGAAAACAAAAGTAATCATGGATTTTATAACACCAGCATTTTACAATTGCGTCTACAAGGAGAGCAGCTCAAATTGCTCTCTGGCAGGGAGAGAAAAAAAGCTATTATACATAATACATACACAGACACAGTATATAATACTCCAATAGATGCACTTAGTTAATGTTATCCTTAATGGCTGGCATTTGATAAGCTCCAGGATTGCTTTGACACTAGGGACACACTGAGTCCTGCAATCTTGCACTCAGTTTGACGGATGCTTATTGTTTTCAACAATCAACACCTCAGCAATGTGAGCCACAATTTATTTTCAATGCACAAATGTTTAAGCAGAAATCATTGGTTCCTCATCCTAGTTACCATACATTTGTAAGAAATGGAAGCCATATACAGCAGCACTCAGAGCAAAACATCCAATCTGTTCATTGTGAACTTGAGGCACTACATCTATTACATGTAGCTGGACTCTCAGTAATTGAAAATGGCTTTTCATCAGAATATTAATTTCGACACAGCACACACCCCCAACAGGAGATGGAGGGAATTAGGAACATGTTTGAGATGTGGTGTACTTCCATTTATATTCCTTTACAGTTCAGCAGGTTTGGTTAAAGTGCCTTTTAAATGCCCTGAGAAGGAATGGCTTGTCAATTGTGGGAGAAATTTGCAGGTGACAGCCCTTGACCAGCAGTTCACCCACTGATGGTACTAATACCTCCAAGTGATTGTGGAGCAGCAGGTTCTGCAGTTCCACTCCTTATCATTGGGATTCTGGCAAGGGGCGACTGGGAATAACAGCTTGAAGCAAAAATGGAGCACAAGGCTTTGGGGAAAATGTGATGAGCATTACTGGTATGCACAGTGTTCAAATATGTGTATATAAATGACGATGCTGATTACTGATTTATCTGTCTGTTTTAATAATCTGCATACATGCTTTACAATGTTTTTCATCTATTTTTGCTTCCATAAATATTGGTTGATATTTTGATCTCTTTCATTATTGCATTAGTGGCAACAGCTAAAGCTTTCCCTATTTTTCACATTTAATTTTAGAAATGTCACCAGCCAGATTGAAAGGGACAAAGTTGAATCAAAGAGTATTATGATTAAATATTAGATGAAAAATAATCATCCAAATAAGCAAATATAACAGTAGGATAGCTTACGTCTATTTACATTTTATATATTAGATTAGTACATCCTGTGTATAAAATCTTACATAGTACACGTTTAGAACCTTTTGTTCAGAGCTCCTTGTTTGAAAACGGGAGGGGCTTCATAACGTTGACGTTCAAATTCCAAATCAACATTTGAATACTTGGCAGCTTTGTTTGCATGTGTATTTAAACCTTTCCACAGTTGAAGATAAAGGTTCAGGTTAAACTATTATTGTATTAAAATATACATGGGGGGTGGCTGTGGCTGAGAAGTAACTTCTACTACTAACTTAAGCCCCATTTGTACAGGACAAGTATTACACACATGATTTAGAAATATGTTTCATGTGGGGGGATTCACACGGGATAAGCGAAGTCTGAATTTACTTCAATTTACTGAAATTCCCCCAGATATGATTGAAAATATCACAGCCTGCATAACATCCATTACCGGTTTACTGCTTTCCTTTTTCTTCAGTGACCAGAGGCGACCACATACAGAAATAACATAACAATATACAGTAGGCGTTTGTATTGAACCTGTTGACTGATAGGAAGGTGTTTTTTACTGCATGCTGCCATGCATGTCATCCATCCTATCACCTTCCAGATTTCACTCTCTTGATTGATTTGTCAAAAACTGGTAAAAAGAAGAAGTGCTAATTCTTGTTAATGAAGTGCTCACTTAAGCTCCACAGGTTTTTAGGTAGGTTTTAGAAATGTCTCTCCAGTTAACGAGTGTTACTTTAAGCTGCACAACATTTAATCAGGACTAGCTGCAAATCCACACTACCAACCTGACAATGAAGAAAATCTAAAACTACTGGTCGAAGCTGGCCAATGCTTGGCTATGACAGGCCAGTATATGTTCACGGGTGGAACTTAACAAAGGTTCACTTGTCCATGTTTGTGACAGTATAGAGGGGTTTTGGATTTAAGGAGATCATAACTGTAGTTTTTCCTGTTACTGTATAATTACCATCCAGCTTTTCTTTGCAGACAATGTTCCCTTCTGAAGATGAAACTTTTGGCCTAATTGTATTGTTTCTCTCTTTGATGTTGCATCCACAAATGGACTGAATACATTTAGTAATATACAGTAACACATTTTAACAGCTAATTAGGCTAAACATGCTGCCACGCTGCAAAATGTTATTGTAGAGCTAGCTACCTAGTTATAATAACTAATTATAGTACCTTTCTGATGTAAGATGGATGCTTTTAGAAAGTGTCTTTATTATTACATGTTTCTGCAGGGAGTCGTTGTTGCAGAAATGCTAATATGTCATAACTATTAACAGATTGGTGCATGTATCATAAAACTATCCTGAAGCATCATCTCCTGTGTAATTAGAGAAGCTCTGATCCGACTATTCCGACTGATCCTATTTACTTGCTGTTAAAATTTCCCCTCCCAGAGTAGAACCTGGCTAGCAATAGTAGGCTAGGAGGTGGACAGTATAGTAGCTATAGGTGGGGGTACAAGATTAGTAAAGGGGGGGGGGGGGGGGGGATAGTAATCACATTTCATTTAATTAACATTTGAAAGTTCTATTTCTTGCAATAAGGAGCCTTCAATCATGGCCAATGATGCTGCTCTCTCCCAAAGCCCAGGTTTTATTGCACCATACATTCCAATAATCATGTCTGATTGTGTTCTGTGCCTTCAACAGTGAGTGGAGGATTAAGTGTTGAATGCATATTTCAGAGTTTAACAAGACAAATTGCAAAGCTTCATTGACGGAAAGATATTCTGAATACAGTAGGGTGGTGGCATATCTTCTGTAGTTCTACAGTGGTGTATTGTTGTAGCACTATTGTTCCGACTGGGCCTAAATGCTCCCAAAGCTAGTGCCGATGCGAGAGGACTTGCTGTGATTTCTCTACAACCACAGTGATCTTCCAACCTGATTTTCTAATGTAGAGTGCTCCAGGAATTATTCCAAAATCCCAGAAACTAGACAGCATTTTTGCATTCCTTCATCTCAAGGTCAACTGTTTTTTTAATTAGATTTTGGTTTGATGACTGGAATGAGGTCTGTTTAACACAAGCTTAAGACATCTGATTTTTTTGTTCTACAACAGAACATTTGGATGCTTTCACATGTCTTAAAAAGGCAGTTGCTAACAAGTGTTTTAATGAGAAAACTTAACCTCATCTCTAGAACAGGAGTCCCCCTTTAGCTTAGTGGTGGTGAGGTGAAGTCATGTGACCATGGCATAGTTACTTTATAGCCTAACTTTAGTTTTTTACTTTTGGTAGATGTATTTGCTTCAAAAATGGTGACATTTGTTTGTATTGTTACATTCCCAGAAATAAAAGCCTGAAGGACAAGGGTTGCATGTTTGGAAACTAACAATAATACGGCACAGTAACACAAATGGGTCAACTAGTGGGTTCAAAGAGTTAACTGGATATATTGAAACTCACATTCACCCATTGATTCTATCAAAATGACAGATAAACAAAATCATTTTAAAACAAAATAATTAAGTGGAAGTCAATGAACAGGGAGAACAAAATGGTGAACATTAAAAACACAAACTCATACTCACTCAAACACAAAACCCAGGCTGAATACAGTCAGCTGAGGGAGATCATCACAGGTGCCCCTCAGCTCCTGATCACCTGTGATCAAGATCTTCCCAAAGGGATTCGTACACTAGATTCATATACTACAAAATGGCCATTTTTAACTACATTTTTATCCAAACTAGCTCAAATGTTTTAAAGTAGCAACAAATAAGTAACAAAACAATAAGCATTTGATCAGGTTTATTTTAGCGGATGTGAATCCTTCATAACCCAAATCAACCCACATACCGATCATTAGGATCGGGGCGTGACTTGCACAACAAATGAACACAGCAACCAGCTGAGCATCAGTTCTACAGCAGGCACGTTTATAATATACAGAGAGGTATTTCTGTTATTCAGCCTTCACTCATTGATAGGATGTACAAAATAATAGAAAGCACCTCTCAGTAGAGGGCCACTTGGGGGGCCATCATTGTTAAAGACGGACCCTAGTTCTGGGATTATTAGATACTGAAGAACTCACTGGATATCTTCATAAAGAGCCATTGCCTTTTCCTGTCTAGCTCTGTCTACATCTTTCAATCCAGTGCTTCTGATCATGTCGCCAGAAGGTTGCACACCACTTACATGAACTCTTCTCTCATCAACCTCTGTCAGAAGAGTCACAGAGATCTTCCTAAAGCTAACACATATTCCCTGTCAGACTTCTCCAAGCACGGCGGCAGAAGCATAAATGCTCCATTTCAACTTCTCATTTCTTTTATTTCTCCAGCTGCATCTCTGCTGGAGTTCCAAATAGCCCTGGGAAAAACAGCTTATAGCAAATGTGTTAGTAGTTTTGATCGCAGGTGTCAATTGATTCCGGTTGACCCAATTTCACATCCTGACATTGTGTCGACCTCCTGTTGATACAGAAACAGCTGTACTGTCATGTTCTATAGTTTATAGAGAGGGCTTTTAGGTCAAATGAGATGTCAATCTGCCAATCATGTAGCTCCTGTTGCACTCTTCGTACACTCTCATTCACGAAAGGCCATTAATGACATCTCACACCAATTTTTGTCATGAGCAGCTCTCTTCAGCTTAAGATTTTGTTGATTGGTTTATGATGTGGCAGGTAGGTTGGTGATGTGGCAGATAGGTTGGTGATGTGGCAGGTAGGTTGGTGAAGTGGCAGGTAGGTTGGTGATGTGGCAGGTAGGTTGGTGAAGTGGCAGGTAGGTTGGTGATGTGGCAGGTAGGTTGTTGATGTGGCAGGTAGGTTGGTGAAGTGGCAGGTAGGTTGGTGATGTGGCAGGTAGGTTGTTGAAGTGGCAGATAGGTTGGTGAGGTGGCAGGTAGGTTGCTGATGTGGCTCAGAGAGTATATTCCAAATCTTACCACGGCACATTTGCGTTGTTGCTCAATAGTTTTGAGTGTTTGTGTTGGCCTAGTATTATGATCACACCTCCTAGATGAACACTTGCTGGGTCACATTTGTATCCATGCAGGACACGCACATTCAATGTTATAACCATTTCCACTATGTTTTACTGACTGGCCAACTTCTGGTAGCGGCTTGAGTAGAGTATTGCCTTAACATTTTGTCCAGCATGTCCCACCTCCAGCCTCTTTGAATAGGAGACTGATGATGAGGATGCAGGACCTCCTTTATACCTTTTCCCTGATAGACACTAAGAGTTGCACTGTTGTTCTGCCTTACTTATGTGTTGTGCAGTCCAGCTTTCTGCTTCACAGAAGGAGGCAGTTGTCATTTAGTTCTGTTAATAGTGCCCATCAGGCTGGTGTTTTTGGCTTGTGTGCAAGTTTTTTCGTTTGGTACCCTCCTCCCCTTCCACAAAAAAAATGCTCTATTAGTTTCAGAACACCACTCTCCCCTAGGATCTGTGTTGCAGCGTTTCTTGGATACCAAGACAGGAATATGAATGTTATGTCCTTACATCAGCAGCAAGCCAAGCTCTATGCCAAAGGTAATGCTCTTTTTCATTAGGGTGTCCCACACCTCACTGACCACCAAATGAGTCCATATGTAGCACATGATTAGCCTTGTACCAGTTTCTTTTCTTGACCATAAATACATTGCTAGGCAACAGAACACGGCATGCATGTTGAGTGCAGCATTCCACAGTTACTTCTATTCAGGGTTAATTGACCCTATGGCAGTGTGAGGTAAAAACTATCATATATTAGTTTTCTTCTTATACCACACGCCATAATTTAACTACTAAAACTATTAATAAACCATATACCATATTATTTATTCATATTTCATTTTACAACAGTATGCTGGTAAAAAATGACCCCTCAAGAAGATCTAGTGTTAAAGGGCCCATATAATGCAAAATTCACTTTATCTTGGTTTTCAAACTATAAGATGTGTCCCTAGCCTGTCTACTGCCCCCCCAGGATATATATATATATATATATATATATATATATATATATATATAAATTTCACCAGTTTTTCTGCGCCTGACGCAGGGTGGGAATTTCACGACAGCAAAGTGCCAGTGTAAACAACGCTAGTGACACGTGGTGAGCTTTTATTGAATTACAGCCACCCTCGTGCGCACAGTAGGCTTGTCCCGTGTCCGTGGATCAGAGCGATTGCTCTGCTGTGATTGTTCCAAAATAGAACTTGCGCAACTTCGTGAGCTGTGCAGGTGAAGTATCAACGTCACATGCAAGAACGTCAACCGTTCGTCAGCTTAATTACAGCCACCCGAGTGGAGCTGAGCGAGCGGGCAGTGAAAGCACACATTGACATTTGTATTATAAAAAGTAACAGCCCGGTTCCCGTCCGGTCCTTCTCCAGCGTGCGCATGTTTGGAGTCAACACAAGCGGAGCTGATTCTTTATTCTATTGTAAATGTACCGGTCCGGTTCCACTCCCGTCGCGCACACACCACGAGTCTGAAGCCCAAGCCCGACCCAGAATCCCGCTGTGTCCTACACAGTCAGTATTTTCAGTCATAAAATGGCTAGATTATTATTATTATTATTCTCCCATCAATTCGGTGATCGGTATCGGCAGATTTATGATTCCTGTGATCGGTGATCAGATCGGCCCCCAAAAATGCTGATCGGAGCATCCCTAATTGTGACTAACCATTCAGAAACGTCCTACTGCAGTCACAGAGTTTGGATTTATTTGTACAGCAGACACAGCAAGAAAAGAAGGATTTTGAGGACTTTGCTAAAATCAAGGATCTAAAGGTTTTTTTTGGAGTAACAAACTTCAAAGACATGTCATGGGGACCTCTGAGACTAATGCAAACTTGTTGAGAAGGAGCATAACATGGGAGCTTTAAATGAAAATCACTGCCAACCTGTCAGGAAAGAAAATACTTTTTTAAAACAACAATGCTGTTGGCATGAAGTTCTGTACATGTTTTAAATGCTGCATCCTTATATCACCACCTTTTAATAAAACTGTCAAATCAGCAGCTGATATTGAAGCACTGTGACTTAATTTGAGGGAGTATCAGCTTTCAGTAAATATTCACACTGACAAGTGGTGCTCTCTGATTTCCTAATTACTAAGCAAATCAAGCGTCCATCAGCAATCTGCAATAATTGCTGCACAGATATGTGTGTGCTTCCTATTGCTGCAGTGCAAATTTATATTGTGGAGCTCACATAGATTACTGGATTGCCTCATTTTACTCGGGTTGAAACCATGCTAATCAGTCTCAAGAAAACAGCTGTGTGAAGTGGAAGGATTTAATTTTGCTTGGGGCAAACCATTTTGAATCTTGTATAGTGATGAACAAGAAGAAATCAGCTATTTTATATTATTGGCTGATTATTGGCTGAAACACAAAGAATATAATGTTTATATCATCATTAAATGCTATGGCGTGGCAACTATATAATAGCTTTGCATCCTAGGGCTGGGCGATTTGGCCTAAAAATAAAATATTGATTTTTCTCAAACTAATGGACATTTTTTGATTTATTTGATTCTATTTTTTTTGTTTTTCTCTAAACAAACTAAAGGCAAAATTGAAATACATATTTTCTTTATTGACACAATAAAAAGTAGTCTAGGCCTATGTGAACAAATCAGTTGTTAAAGAATAAAAAAATCAATACATGATCAAATAAAAAACAGCACCACTTGGCTGTCATTATTGAGCAACATTTTTTTTTTAAATCGAATAAAAAAATAGAATAATAACAGATCAAAGAGGGCCTTGAAGATTCAATGGGTTCCTGCTTATCAGGTTAACATGTCACACTGCTCTATAAGCACAACCAGTGATTTATGAGTTCAGTGAAAAAGTACAAGTCTAAAGTGAACAAAGTAAAAGCCAATTCTAACAGTGCCAATAAAAAGTATGCAGCCCTGTTTACATGTTTTTGTAACACTCAATCAAAGTAGATTTAATTTTTCATTTGACATTCATTTTCGACAGTGATCAACTACGAAGGACCCTTTAATGTGAGAGTGAATACTCTACAAAGTGATCTAAATCAATAACAATGATAAAACAGTGTATACAGATGTTTGCATGATTGGTATTCATATCTGACACAGCCGAATCTACTGTTTTAAGATGACACAACATTTAAAGTTAAATGGAGACCAATGGGTTTCAGTATGAATACACTTTTATTCTGGAAGGTCCAACTTTTTATATTTCATTAAAATATATGCATATAAAATTATTGTTTTCATCTCTCGATGGTATGAAACACGGCCAATACTAGCTGACATCTATCGTCAAGGCCAAGGCGAGCTGTTGTTCCCTGGCAGATACATCCATGCGTAGACTATAGTGCCAACTCCATTCTGTACTTCATCTGAACATCAAATATTTTAAAAATAACAGCTGCTACACCTTTTCAACCTCGTCTGGATGCAGCCTGACCTTCAAGGCTTCAATGGTCATCAAACACATGGTCCCCATCACTTTTCCCACAACCCCGTTGTTATTCCTCCTTCCTTCCTTCTTTTCCTTCCCTGGATGCCAGAGAGCTAGATTGGATACATGAATCTCATCACGTGTATTTATTTATTATTTCATGCATTCATTATCCATTAAGAGGCAGGTGATCAGCTCATCCCCTCCAACACTGATGCAATGCTGTGGAGGTCTGGTTAAACAGGGTTAGAAGCAGTGATTATTTACAGACGCATTAGGGCGCTCTGCAGTGGTCTCTAGTTGTGTAGTGTGAAGTCAGTACATCAGAGAACAGTGCTGACAGCGAGTCTGTCTGTTGTGTTGATGCTAATAAGTTGAATCCATCAACAGTCACTCCAATGAAATGCTGTCTCTAACCGAAGTGCAAAGAAGCAATAAATTGCAGTGAAATATATAATGAAGCTAAGATATGGAGTATTGACAGTAATGATGTGCACTTTAACACTGATGTAAACTTTAACACACTTGTATAACTGTAACACATTAAACCAAAGGCTTACAACTGTCACTTCTAAAGGGGATGAAAAACTAATCGTTTTTTGGATTGACTGAAGCTGAGCACACGTTAACTTTCTTTCTTTTTCATCTTTCCAGGTGTGTCTAATGTGGGAGTAACAATAAGTGACGTGAACTTTAGCAAACCACGTTACTGTCGTCCAAAAATAAGCTAGCAAGATAACAGCTCCAACGGTAACTACCAACGCAATAAACATATCTGTATTATTAACAAGGCCTCGGACTGCTCTACTTGTTTGTCCTGTCATGTTGGAGTGAGGAAAGACTGGATGCTACAGTGACTCACTATCGCCTCCTCAGCTACAAGTGGTATTGCAAGATAGGACAGGCTGGGTGGTTGGCATGCTAATTTCAGTAGATATCTCCGCAAACAATACATAGACTTTGACATAATGTCTATGTATTTTAGTTCAAATATTCAAAAGGACAATATCTTTTTACATTCTGATGATATTGTCCTTTTGAATATTTGAACTAAAATTCTGGCCAGATCTTACATGTTTACCCTTTAAAAGAAAGTTAATATCTGACCTACATTCGCTGATCACCAGTAACATCATAACAAATACTAATGTAGCTCTCAATTTTTGATTGATTGTGTAAGTAGGCAATTGTACATGTTTGCCATACAATGGTGCATGTAAGCTGCAGCCAGCTGCTCCCATGAATTTTGCAACATTTTTGTCTTGATTTGTTGTCTTTATTATTTGAGCACTTATGGCATTTAACAGACTTCACTCATCAACATCGCAGAAGGACGGATGCTTGGTGCTCAGACATTGTCAATGTTGATGCACACTGTTTCCCTGATGTTGAAATTTTAATCTTAATGTGTTGGCCATATTATCTGTCCAGATAATTGTTTTTGTTGCTGTTGTTTGCATCATCCTGATGCAAATAAAAAAAATGCAGTACAGGAATGCACTACTGTTTGTGATGTTTTTTTTGTGTTGCAAATGGGTTAGAACTGCATTGCCTTGTGCAATCCTCTGTTGCATAATGATAATAAATGATCCTTGAATTCATATAGCAGGTGATCATTTTGTGCCTATGTATCTTCCCACTTAATAATAGCATAATTTATCCCTCACCAAAACTGGGTGCCAAACCAGGTGCTACTCTGTCCCTTTGAAGCAAGCTCTTTAAAAAAACGCCTGTTACATACATATCACTTTCATGCTTGGGTGGTAATTACCTTCTTCTCAACCCAAAAATTAATTACATACACATAAATTGGCAATATATCCAGTGAGGCAATGCTTACAGCCGTAATGATATGAGTCCCCATTGAAACATGGATGGTACTTTGAGCATCTGCCAAACTGTGTTCATTCCTTATCTGTCCCTGAAGGTCAGGCTGCCTATTGGCTGCCAGCAGACCCCAACGTAGTTGCTTTTTGCTTGTTGGTCTCAGGTGTGTTCCCAGCACCTGCAATCTGTTCTCACTTGGTTGGATGACACACGGGAACAAACAATGCATGGAAACAATTACATCCATGTCATCCTTCTTCCTCTGACATTTTCTACAGTGGTAAAAGACAATGGGTGACAGCTGCTCCTACTTCAGATGGATCTTGGTTGTTACAGTTTTTCACATTTGTTAACACACGTTTCTCAAAACAATAATGGCTGCACACACAAAACTGAAACCCTCACACACAAAATGCTCAGCCTGACACTCCCTTTGCAAAATGACTCTTTGCCATCAAATCTCTTAACTATTCACAAAATGGAACTCTTGTTTTCATTTGATAAACACAGCCATATTTTCAAATGACACACACATACCATTCATTGAGTACACACAACTTAGCATTTGGTGCACACTACCAGGCATTTACAGCACACTGAAGTGCAAAATTGAAAACACAATAGAAATGGAACACACCATATGAATGATGATGACTCTGGAGAATGAGCCATTTCTCCTTTTGTAAAATGTCTCAGTGTAGGCTACTTTTTTCAGTCAAACATAAAAAAGCACACAAATATATGCAGCAAAAAAAGTTTTATTTCAGTACACACAGAGAACAGTACAGTGCTGTGAACCGGTCTGCTCAACCCCCCTTCACAAAAATGAATAAGGCATCCTTATGTTTGGCCTCATCCTCTTCCTCCTCCTTGTCCTCTTCCTCCTTGTCCTCCTCCTCTCACTCTTACCCCTCTCCTTCTCTTGTTGTCTCTCTCTTAAAAGTTCTCCATTGTTCACCAAACAAAACGGAGGCTCAAGGCACTTTTATGCTTCAGTCCTGATTACAAATTGCTCAACAGACCTAAATGTTTAGAGGTTTGAATATTTGTGTGTTGATGCTTTGAGATTGTACTTGAGTAGTGTGTGCAACAACTGAACATTGTGTGTAGTGTTTTGACAACAAGGTGATGTGTAATTGACATGAGTGTAAAGAAGGAAAGTCAGAGTCTAATGCAGATAAGGGAGTGTGAAGTAGTGCAAAATTGGGTTGTGCGATTGGTACATGAAGTGAAGGTTGTGCCAATTGTGCCAAATGTTTTGCTTATTGTGTGTTAACAATTGTAAAAAAATAAATAAAAAAAAACTCTAATATTAACCTCTGGTCAGAGTGTGTAGTGATGCATGTCCCTTTCAGTCACATGTCCTTGTGAGTCTCAGAACATTATGGTACAATAAAGTACAATACAAAATACAAATTTAACTATCCCTTTATTTTTTTTATTTTTTTTTGTGTGCATCTCGGGGTGGCTTTTGTGATTTAGACAAGACACAAGATCATTCCCTGCCTCCTCACAACAACACTGTGTAGTTGTTACACAGCTTTGCATTCTTCCATGTGCAGTTTCAAGGCTCACTGTTATAATGACAAATTTAAATTGGATCCAATATTTGACTCTCTTTGAGCAAACCGGCGGTGGACTGGAGAGGGGGGACAGATCAGTGGGAGTGGCCTGTGGAGCTGTGCCATGGTTGGAGTTGTTGTCTTCCATCCAAATGCGCCAAAAAGGTTACTGTCTGCCTTTTCCCGATCAAGAAGGCACCAAATTCAAAATGTATTTTACCTTTTCAACCACATATATGACGCATCAATACAGATGAATGTTTCCAGTATGCCTTTAAGAGTCACAACTAGGACCCGAGTTTTTTAATGTGAAAATTAGTGCCTGCTAGCACACCACAACATTCTGATACCACAGCAAAACCAATAAATCGCCCAATGAAAAAAAATATATCTGATTCACTTCATAATTTAAATGAACTTGCTAGAATGCCTTTGTGCTGAACTGTGGACACTCATGATAATGAAGCCATTTTATCCAAACTCTATCTACAAAAAAATTGCCTAACCAGAAAAAAGTGCTGCAAAATGTTTTTACATTGAGGATTTACCAGCTATAAGAAGTATTTTTGGGGTGAATTTTACAGTACAATGAACATATTTGGTAATTTTGGTCACCATACAATGGCAACCACTGCAAAGTACATTAAAGCATTATGTTACGTACAGTACATTATGAAGTTGCTTTTCTTCCGTAGACTCTATATAAGAATTGGATATAATAATGTGATGTAATGCATAGATGTGGAATATGGCTTTGAAGCCTCGCATTAGGAATTTGAAGCCTCACGCCCGCCCTAAAGCATACCCCGGAACCCTAATTTACTAAATGAACAACATGCTGTATTAAAGAAGCAACTAGAGATTGACCATTCATGTTTAAAATGTTTAATAAATCAAATGAGAAGTAGGGTCATTAACTCATAGACTTCCATACAATAAGAGAGAGGTCGCCCCCTGAAGGCAATGAGAAAGAAATGCAGGTCTAAGATACTTCTGACTCGGTTTCACTTTTCAGAACGAGATGTTGCTTTTTGTTTATCTCCTGCTATTTAAACACAACACTTAAACATTTGTCATCATCTTACAGTAAAATGTTGATGCTGGCAGCAGACAAGACGCCATCCAAAAATACAGTATGTCAGACATCACTTTGTCTGCAGTTGTAAGATATACTTCCTGGCCAACTTTCAGGTACATCAGACTTTCTTCAGACGTTTACCCCCACAGGCATCATTACATATCAACTATATTTTACTTTCAATTTGTGAAACTGTTTCCATGGTGAATGCAGAATCAAAGATTGGAGAAAAAGCTTTGATGAAGTGAAGTAAATGGTGGCAACATTTAACAACAGCAGAACTACATCAAATCTTCCATCTACAAACTTCTGCAGTAAAATCCAAGTCTGATTTATCCAGTCGTATGCTCACTACTTCCCAAAAATGCTAGAATTTATGCTCAAATCTTACTATTTAAAAACAGTCTCATACTTGGAGAGGCGCGCTACTCGCCTGTGTGAGTGCCGTATCAATCACACCGAGTTGTGTGCATGTTTTTAAACAGATGTTTTGATACAGTTTTGCTGCGGAGGCATTCAAGGAAAAGTTTTCTTCAAGAATTCAAGATAAGACAGGGTGAGGGATACAGATGAATATTTTGGGGCTAAAGTATTCCATTAAAACTGTTGAATTTGGAAGAATTTTTACGTTGTTCACCCTCCTTCAAAGTCTCGTAGTTCCAAACACCAAGCAGGATTTAGAAACATTTAAATCGAAATATAATGCTGACTGCATGTTGCTAAAAAAAATTGCAATCCATAATCAATGATGGTTAATTTAATACCAGCCTTGGTGTGATAACTGTCTTTTGAATACACTCTAGTTTGTAGGCATGTCACTGCATGTCTCATGGTATCACCCCAAGTTTATGGTTGTCACAGAAAGTTTTATTGGAGAAAAACATGTGTTGCTGCTCCATAAAGCATAACCCATTGCATCAGTATCCTTGTCTGTGCTGCTGCAACATCATCCATCCATTTATTTCCAGACAACACAGTTTGGAAGTCATTTAGAGTCTCCCTGGAGTCTCTTCAGGACAGTTGCCCCAGTGTGCAGACACCTTTTATCTGCACTGAAAGACAAATGTCATGTAGTTCAGAAGGGAACCAGTCACCTGGTTTGCTGCTGCAGGCGAGTGGAATGAGTTGCAACACTTTTCTGCCTTGGTGGACAAACAAGAGGACATAATGGAATCTGCTCTAGAACAATTCTAAGCTTAATACCAGATGAGTGATTTCTGCAGTGATATACTTCATAGGCAAACGTCCTCTTTTTCCAGTTGTTGTTGTGTTAGTTGTCATAGTGTTTGTGAGGCTATCGCCCGCTCCAGAGAAATAGAGGTAATCATTCTCTTACTCCACTCTACAGTTTACCTTAGCCCATGCGTGTTTACTGTCCCACTAACTGAGTAGGCTGCACAGTCCACATGTGTTATGTATCTTGTTTATTGGCTGCGGTCGATACTGAACAGGAAATCATTGATGATTTTGATTTCCATGCTTACAATTTTCTTTTGACTTTTCAATTACAATCCCTTCATAGCGTATGAGAGTATGGATTAAGCATTTAATCCCAATTTCATTCTTGAATGGAAAAAAAAAGAAAAGAAAAAGAAACACCGAAATAACTGATTAGAATTATGAAATCAAATCTCACATAATTGGTTTGAAACGGATAGGAATCTTGAGCGATGCGCTACAGGCGATGTGCCTCTCGTGCTGCAGTTGTCATTCCTCCTCTTCCTCATCTCTCTTGCATCTCTAAATATTCGCTCATCAAGTATCTGTGCACACACTTAGCATTTGGACTTTTTAACAAATGTGTCTGCAATTTTAAGATGTTCTTGGGATGGAAATTATATTGGCAGCTGAGTTGCTTTCTTTGTTCAGCTGCACATCCAGTCAGTGAGGCCTTTTAAATAGCTTGAGTAACACTGACATCTGCTGGGACTCTCTGTTGTAACTGGTCAGGACAGGATCACAGCATAAACGCTTTGAGCAAATACTTAGTTGAGTCTCATGTTGAAATGACCTTCATTTTGTTCTTGAGACATTCATTAAAATGTGGTTTGGATTTGAATCATGCCTGAGCCAGTTCTGTGTGATGTGACTCAGTGTCGCCTGATGCCCCATCAATCAGCGTAGCGCTACCTCAGACAGGGATCGACATCACAACACTTCAAGTAGCTGCAATTGCCTTATGACAAAAATATCCTAGAAGTTTTAGAAAACAGCCACGGATTCTGTTTACAAGAACAACATGCACTTTTGTTTGCTGTTCCTCTCAACTAACTGCACTTTCTCTCTTTCTTTTTAGGTAAGGCATTTTTCTGTGTCTTCGTCACTGAAGGGTATGTAAGATAAACTCTGATAGGCATTTCAAAAGCACCTCGTTCATGTAAATGAGCCCATTTCTCTTGCCTGTGTGTGTGTGTGTGTGTGGGGGGGGGGGCTCCCTTCATCTTATTCTGAGTGAGTATGTCTCTGTTGATATTCATCTTGCTAATTTACAATTCACTCAGTCCTGCAAAGACTCTCAATTTGTCCTGACCTCAGTTGTTGCCCAGAGACTTGGATGGAGTGATTTTATATTCATGCTATGGCTCCCAGAAAGAGACATAACATGTGTGTGTGTGTGTGTGTGTGTGTGTGGCTTGCATACGTGTGCTTTTGCATGTTGGTATGTGTGAGCGATCCAGTCCAATTAAGAGCTAATTAGGTCCAAATTGCTGTTTGTTACTCTTCTGAATAATAATGACCCCCCCTGAAACAACTCCGCTGCAAGAAGGGATGACTACAGTGTGATTAGCTGAGTCTGACTGATCACAGAGGAAGATCGACCTCAGCGAGAATCATCACATGGAGAATGAATATGTCTCAGCGAGCGCATGCTACAGACTGAATCATGCTGTCAGCGCTGTTGAGTCGCCAAGGACCATGTCATATAATCTTCTTTCCAACAAGGCAATCATTTCTTCCCTCCCCTGTCTTACCAGCCCCCCAAAAGAACAGCAGATGAATCCGACCTCCCTCGCCGTGATGGTATTTTGATTTCAGTTTCCCATTTCCAGTTTATCACGGTTTGATAAGGTCACCTCACGCTGTCACCTGCAGTATCCAACTCCATTTACTCAAGCACCCTGAAATGCTATTATCAATATGAAATATTGTCCCGACAGACTACAGCTCTTCCGGCGGGGGAAGACATCAATGTTTACTGTTCAGAAATCAAGCCCTTGCCCCGGGTGCCAGCCGCTATCTGTCTTCTCTGGGGGGAAAAAACAAGAATCTCCAACAGGGATTACTAATCCCCTGCTTGTTTGTAGTTTCGATGCGATACAGCAAAACAAGATTATCCCAGTCGCTGCTCACAATTTGGGCCCCCAGATGAAATGATAAATGGCAAGAAATATTTATTTTGTTGAATAAACTCCCTAATTCATTCCAATAGACTGCTTAGTAATTGCATAGTAATGGCTTTTCTTTATGCAACCCACCCAGACTGTCAATACTTGAATGGGAGTATAACCATCCAGCTGTGAGATATTATGATCTGGAAGACTCAGATTCCTTCCTCCTGCATCTAATGAGGTGCACAGTCATGTTGTGATCAGATTGTTACATTTATTTTATTTATATTTGTGTTATTATGTTATGAAGACTTTAATACATGTATGAAAACAGGGCAGTGTGTACAAGGCGTACGGCTTTAGTTTGTGGAATAGTGAAAAGTCAAATTAAGTGATTGAACTATGTGTTTTGATTAATTATTTGAATATAATTATTAGGTGCAACTATCCTATTGAGATGCAGACTTATGTTTTCTAAGCCTCCAGCTAAAGCTATTAAAGAATGACACAATTGGAAATCACTTCATGAAAATACTGTTCACTTGATATGCATGACAGTCTGTGGAAATTGCACATGGGGCTGTGTACACGTCTCACAGGACTGACTACCAGAAAGAAAGCAAAACTTTCCAAGCTGGAAGGGGAAAACTAAAAACATGCTTAACCAATCCATATCATCTCACCTACAAGCTTGCCTTAATGTGTCAAGTGCAAAATGGTCGCCGGATAGCTTACGGTGACAGACGGTCAATGTATTGGAAGGAGGGACACTCATCCCCAGGTGTCACTGCCAGCTGCTGCTACTGGTCCCAGGTCGGTACTTTTAATGTGCTGGCAAATGATGTGTCAGCAAGTAGCATCCTGGTCTGAAGAGGGTGGACACCACTCTTTAGAATCACAACGGCTACACACAGGTTCTTTTTGCAGAGACTATGGCACTTGTGCTGAGGCTTTGTTGGCTAACATCCGGCCCACACTGCCTGCATGAGAAATACGTGATGGCTTCATAGCATCCATATAGACTGCACTGCTGCTGCATCGTATTATCTGCTAAACATATTGCAGAAGATAACACATATTCCATTCATTCATGTAGACAAAGTGTTAATTCAAGGGTACAAATATTGTCAATTTATTCAAAGATAACCCCTGATATGGTGGTTTGAAGAGGCAGGAAAAAAGCACAAGATGATACAGTTTCAACAGGATGGGAAGCTTGCTGGCACCAGATAAACTAGGACAATTTAGTATTTTCAGACCCTTTAAAGTTTGATTGTGTCATTTATTATTCATGTTATTTGGTGCAATTTACTTTTTTTGACAGACGTGTCACAGACCATGTACTATACGTTTTCCACAATTTTCCATTTTAGGGTTGAAGGAAATATCTGTAATTTGATGGAAAATGTTCCGGTGTTTTTCTGCCAGGGCATCTGTTTTTTCATACTGCGTACATACTGTGAGCTGAATATGTTGGTTGATCAAAGATTTTCCAGCAAAATGTCATTCAGTGTGCAAGGACACAGACAATATACTGTATATTTGATGGATGACGCATGTAATAGTCTCTCGGCATCTTTCTATCTCATCCATATGAATTCTATGGATGTGCATTTGCATTTGAGCCCTGGGTGGGTGAGCAGTCACATGATATAAATGGCCCTGGTACAGCTGCCCATGCAATCCAGACATCATGGCTGCAACACTGTAGAGCTCTGTGCTGCAGCTCCGGTCTGTCTGTCTGTCTGTCTGTGTGTGTGTGTGTGTGCGTGTGCGTCCCTGTCCCTGATGTGATAATGAGTCCCATGCAGCTTTGACATGTTTGCGTACGTGAGCGCGTGTGGACAAACGCTGTGTGCGGTAAATAGACGGACAGATTGCATGCATGTGTGAGCTTGTGGTGGGTTGCGAGACTTGTCTCCTTCTGCCTCATCATCCCCTTTTGTAGATCACAAAGAGGATCAGTGTGACAGTTGGTACAATAGGGGACCAGATACAGCCGAATCAGCTGAGCTTTCATACCGGCACCGAGGCAAAGTTACTTGTCACAATGTATCAATGAGCACGGCTGCTGATTTCCATAATACATTACAGAGTGTTTGAACACAGCAAGATCCTTCCAATGGTTCTGCATTCATATATTCATCAAATGAATATAGTGCTCTCTAGATCTCTTAGTTCAGTTCTTTTCATGCACCTCATAATGAAGGCATTTTTTTCAAGAGTGGAGCAGGATTATAATAGTGTAGGGTGACAGTCCAAACAAAGCTAAGTACCTGGGAATTATAACTCCAAAGACCTTCTATGGATTATAAAGAGTGTGTTCTTATTAGCCAGGCTGCAGGATTTTGTGAAATATCCCAAATCCTTCAGTGTGTACCGCTTCTGCAGGTTAAGATACACTGAGAAGTCATGTGTCCTGCAGGATTTCCAATATCAAGCCATTTTACACACTCGCATGACTAAATAGTTCATATTTTCACTGAAAAAAAGCCTGTTGAATAAGGGGCAGAGTGAGTGGATCATTTATTTTGCTCTGCATCCCAGGATATCACTGATATTTACATCCCAGCCTGACTTAAACCCTCCTGTAACGTTCCAGTCGAACAAGACCGGTTTCTGAAAAATGAAGTTATTTCCACCTGATTGGCAAAGATTTCATGACTCTGTCCACACAGAGTATCTGAACACACAATAACCAAACAACTGTCTGTGAGGCTCTTCATCATGCCACTGGTGAGGAGGAGAGGGACCAGAGAAATAGACAGTGACGATGCATTAGGAATCACGTCATAATAAATTCAACACAGAATATGATCCAGACACAGAGACAGCTGATCTCCATCCTTTCTTCTTCTTCTTTATGAATAAAATCAAATACAGGTCAGCATCACACAAACACAAACACAAAAGATGTTATGTAAGATGTTATTTTACTCAAAAACAAGTTGTATGAGCTCAGTAATCTTACAGGGCAGAAATAGCAAATAGAAGGTAATAACCAATCAGATCATCAACTGAGACAGTAAGTACTATTTGGATACATTAAATGAGAATCGTGTTGGTTTCACTGCAGCTTCTGAGAGGCCACGCCTCGTGAATTTCACATATGAGTCATCCATCACAGCAGTTCGGAAATGATTCGCTGGAGTAAAAACATCCAAGACACTAGATGGGAGAAAAAAGATAAATTCTACTCCAGCCTACAATTATAACGCAAGACTGTCGTCAAATACAGATGCAGGGAATATTATTTATTGTTTTAGCAGGTCATAGTGATGCTTGTAGAAAATGAAACACACATATTTTAAACAAGCACGCACGCGGCCTATCTATATCTCTGCTACTCAGTGGAAGAAAGTCAACAGCCTGAAGGTTATGATAATGTCTGCACTGAGTCTGTGTGCCACTGGGGGGCAAAGGAGCACTATCAACATTTAGCAGCCGTGACCTATTTTTCCAAATGTTGTGCACGTCTCATGCATTTGTTGTTGCCCCTTTTGAAACGAAAATATGTATGTGAGCATAAACATATAAAGCATTAACATATCAATCGGTGGTGCTGAATGCTGTGTCACTGCAGCAAAAGGCCAAGCATATCATTAACAAGTTGTGAAACGAACGACACCTCATTTTGCCCTCTCTTGTCATTAGAAGAGACACAGAGAGGTGGAGAGAGAAAGAGAGAGGTGTTAGGAGGGAATATGATCTGAGTTTTCATGATGATCATCCTCAGTAACCCGGCATACGTTCACCAGGGTGACTCGCCACTGCAACGCACTCTTCTTTTATTTAGCAGCCCTCCAACGTTAACGTTAGGGCTCCTTGACACACGTAACAGGATTTAAGACTACAGCTATGTGGCCATAAATAATCCACCTCGAGTATCTTCTTATACTTCAAAGAGATGCCAGCTGAAGATTAGCATTTTGCTTCCACTGTGGGGGGAAATGGCTAAAAATAGATGTGTTCTTGGGGAAAAGCATCCTTTGGTTTTAGGGGACTCCGGTTGTTTTTGTCTGGGTGTTTGCATGAGGGGGACAGCTGATCATCTCCTTCCAGCCTGCTGTCCATTTACTGTATGCCCAATATCTGCTGGTGTCGTCGGGTGCAGTGCCGATGAAGCGCCAGCACCCCGGGGTGGTTCATTCAAATAGGTATAGAGTGCTGCGATAGGGGGGGAAATTACGCAGCAAACAAGCAGCACACGTTAAAAGATACAAACACACAAGTGTTTCTCCTCATTCTTTAACCGAACCACAACATTCCTAATTTTGTGAATCCTTTTTGTGTTTCCTACAACAGCTGCATGTTGTCACAGAGCACACAGTGTCTTAGTGTGTCCAGCCTGTCCGGTTTCAGGGAAAGATTGTTCTGCCTATCACCATGTTCTGACCACTCAAGGCTGCAGAAGCTTTTGTTCGAATCGAGCGGCAGCAGTGGAAAAGCATACAAACCTGAGTGAACAAAAATATTTAATACAGCCACAGAAACAGCGAGCCACACAGAGGAAAACAATGATGTCTCAAATTATTAATTCAGGGGCACAAAATACAGTGGTTTGTTGAAGAGGCGTAAAACTAGATGATACAGTTAAACAGGACAAGACTCTTACTCAACTACTGATATGTTTTACTGTCAGGGATCTCTCAACAGCAGTCTGTGTAAAGACAACTCAAAATATCCATTTGTAGGGAACGATGATGATACGCCGATAAATGGACTTAGAACACATACATTAATCCTAACTGTTAACCTTAACCAACACAGATATGATACATTTTATTTATTGTTATATTATGTCTAGCTACATCATGCCAGTAATTAGAGTAGGTGGTTACTTTGTATTCTTTAAAGGTGCCCCACATGGGATTCACAGCATATCTTTATTCATGTTCGACTATTTCCACTGGCTGAACATGTGTTAGAATATCAGATTAGTGTGTATCTGAAAGCTTTTCCAGGTGGTTATCATTGCAAGCAAATTTTGCAATTTTGTGTGCTACTAAAGAAGCGGTTCTCACATACTTTTAAAACACCCTCTTAGTGATTTTTATGTCATATTTAAATATAATAATATGGGTCTGTCAGTCATCCTCTATGCATTTCTACCATATACTACATAACACTATAACACTTTTTTTACAGTATGTCTCTCGTAGTCGTCAGCATTTTGGTGGTGAACGAATTTTGTCTGGAGATGTCTCTTGAGCTTACATGGCATGAAATGATGTGGGACAGCTAGTTCCCCCTCTCCACAACAAGTAGAAAGCCAGGTAGCTTTCTCTGTACACTCTGATGTACTGTTGTCTCACACTGTGTTGGGATCCATCAGCATCTCTTCAGGCTCTGTTTTCAGTGATTCTAATGATTAGATAAGATTAGATCAGATAAGCATTATCTAAGCATTGGTTCAACAACATATTTAGCAGGCTTCTAATATAGTATTGCATGTATTTATTCTTCTATTTGTATAGACAATAACACAATATAGAAATATAGTAACTGTAAATGTCTCTTTTTTAATTTGGTGGAATGGTATTAAAACAGTACAATAAAAAAACAATGGAAATAAATCCTGCTGATAACCACTGTGCTTAAGAATGGTAAAGGTTTTAATCCTGTGTCCCTGTTGACATCATTTATGTCTAGATACACTATATTGACAAAAGTATTCACTCACCCATCCACATAATTAAAAACAGGTGTTCCAATCACTTCCATGGCCACAGGTGTATAAAAACAAGCACCTAGGCATGCAGACTGTTTCTACAAACATTTGTGAAAGAATGGGTCTCAAGGAGCTCAGTGAATTCCAGCGTGGTACTATGATAGGATGTCACCTGTACAACAAGTCCAGTCGTGAAATGTCCTCACTCCTACATATTCCACAGCCAACTGCCATTATAACAAGTGGAAGCACTTGGGAACAACAGCAACTCAGCCAAGAAGTGGTAGGCCACGTAAAATGACGGAGCGTGGTCAGCTGCTGCTGAGGCACAAAGTGCACATACGTCACCAACTTTCCGCAGTCAATCGCTACAGACCTCCTAACTTCATGTGGCCTTCAGATTAGCTCAAGAACAGTGCAGAGAACTTAATGGACTGGGTTTCTATGGCTGAGCAGCAGCCACGTGCCACGTGTAAAATTTGGTGGAGGGGGGATTATGGTGTGGGGTTGTTTTTCAGAAGCTGGGCTTGGCCCCTTAGTTGCAGTGAAAGGAACTTTGAATGCTTCAGCATACCAAGATGTTGGACAATTCCATCCTCCCAACTTTGTGGGAACAGTTTGGGGATGGCCCTCCCTGTTCAGTCTCCACACAGTCCTGACCTCAACCCGATAGAACACCTTTGGGATGAATTAGAGTGGAGACTGAGAGCCAGGCCTTCCCGCCCAACATCAGTGTGTGACCTCACAAATACACTTCTAAAAGAATGGTCAGAAATTCCCATAAACGCACTCCTAAACCTTGTGGAAAGCCTTCCCAGAAGAGATGAAGCTGTTATAGCTGCAAAGGATGGACCAACATAATATTAAACCCTATGGATTAAGAATCGGATGTCACTTAAATTCAGTTGTATGTCAAGGCATGTGAGCAAATACCTTTGGCAATATAGTGTATATGTCAAATATGTGTCAAAATGTATGTATGTTTTTCTCTTCAAATGTTTGATGAGACATGGGACTTTCTCTGTGACTTTAAGCTTTTGTTTTAGATCAGGGAAAGAGTCTGGTCACGGTTAAATTGTAAAAATACTCCCCACGCTAGTGTGAAATTGGAGTGAATCCTGGCTGCCCTTTGTGGATGGTGAATACAGCCACCATAACTTCCTCAGCCTCATACCAAACATCACAATTATCTATTATGCACCAAATGTTTCACAGAAAACACTATCACAGTTCATAGTGCTAATGAGGATTTATAATAGAGCCTTTAAACTAATAACCTTAAACATATTAGGTCATATCTGAAACAACCAAACACACATTTCTCTTTCCTGATTCCATTTGTTGCCACCTTTTTTTAAACATCTTTGATCTTGCACATTAAATTAAAGTGAACAAAATATACTGATGAAGTGTGCAATTGATATTAAAAGCTCCATTTCCACAGTGCAGATATGAGCCGAAAGCCGGCTTTTCTCACCGCTCTGTGACGGCACCACCGCTAATGAAAAGACAAGTGCGATTTAAGCAACACTTGGACGACCACATTCATATTCATTAATGCTAAAATTGAATGTTAATACAAACACTGAGAGTGTAAACAAAGATTGTTTACAAAATGAGAATGCCAGCAGTTGAGCATTACAAGCACACACCCCAAAAAAGTATTGTGGAGGTGCTGAGCCTTTTAATAATATATTTCCAAACATCAGCAAGTGATTCATAATTCAGCTCAGTGGTAGGTAGGGCCTCTGCCAAAAAAACAAAACCTGTTTAACTTTTCACACGCACAGCACGTTACAGACAACCAACCGCTATAAAGCTTGAACCATTTGGGGAAGGGAGAGACTATCCATACTGCTGAGATAAGTAACTTGAGGGACTTCCCAAGGCCTCGGCCTACTTTGTTTCAAGTCTGGGTAAAGAGGGGAGGAGTAGGAGAAGAAACACACAGCAGCTGCCAAGCAGACGGCATGAGGTGGCGTCTGATTCAGACAACAACATCTTTGCTTGATACACAAAGCCCGTGATGTCTGGGGATTTTAGAGGTCTGCGATCTTTCAGACTTGATGTTTGAGCGTGTGTCTGCTGTAATGACACATTGCAACCAGGAGTCAAACAATGTTCTTTTTAGACATTGTTGTCGGGGCTCCGCCTACTTATTCAAATCTTATAGACACCAAAATAGGCATTTTCCTCTGCTGGCTTACATGTGCAGAAAGGCTGGATGAGAGAGATTCTGAGCTACAGATTTATTTCAATGTGAATTGTTCATCCTGTCACGATCACAACAGTGATTCAAAGATAGGAGGAGTGACATTTAATGCCTGCATCCTCACATGTCGGGAAATATTGAGTGCACCAAAGATAATACCACGCTCCCATCACAGTCAGAGGCCAGTCTCTGTAGAGCGGCAGATGTGGAGTATGGAGTGAGTAAAGGATCTTAACCGGAGCCTTGAAGCCTGAAAATATTAGATTCCATTTTAGAATCCATGGAATCTGCTAAATATGTATTCGTGCCAAAGTGTGAGTTGAATGCATTGTATAATTTTGTGTTTGGTAACATTTCAAATGGCATGCCAGTAAAGCCTCGTGAATGAATGCATTGAGCAGGCAGCCTTGAACACATGTTCAGTGTGTTTAGGTGATTACACACGGGTAGAGGGAGGGTGAATGTTAGCGAGGGCAGGAGACAGTGACAGAGTGCATATGGATGAACTAATACAAGGTGCTGCTGTCATCTTTAAATTGGCTTTAATCAATATTGTATATATTAGCAACATTATTAGTATGTGGAAGGTGTTTGGAGTAATGAACCAACAGAGAATCATGACCTGAGTTTCCAGCACCAACCATAGACTCTATGTACAGGAGGAAGTCTGCGTCATGGTGACATCACCCATCGGTCTGTGGATGATGGTTTAGAAGCCCCAACATTCGCATTTTGGCCGTCGCCATCTTTGTCCTTGTACATTAATATCTTCTCTTTTTTTTTGGAATAAGAAGTGACTCAAGAGTGTTGAGCTAACTACAACTGAACCCTGAATAAAACAGTTTTGCCAATGTAACAATGTTCTTTCATGAACTGAAAACAAACTGTGAAAAGGTTAAAGGTCCAAGACAAAAACACTGTGGTAGCGAAACGTCAATCACAAGGTAGCCCTGCCTAAAGCACTATGGTTTATGGTCTCTTTGACTCAAATCAAGAGCTGAATAAAAAAGCATGCTCATTATGGTTTGTTCTATGAAACTAGTAGCCACTCAATGTTCAACAGACACATTCAATAAATGGAACCAACATTGTGCGGTACACTTATGCTAACATACATTGAAATTGAAAAAAAAAATACATCTGTAATGTATAATAATTTTGTAATTTTAGCATACAATTTTTTAAAGATTTAAAAACAACAATCCAGAGATAAAGGACTTTCCGAGAACCATTTATTTTCACCCCTGAGTTACTACTAACATGAGTTCAAGGAACCCTTAACAGCACAAGATATTTCTCATATTTAGAGTGCAGTGTTATTACTTTCGGGAATGAATTCTTCCTTGTGTGCTTTTTTGACAAGTTTATTTATTTGTTTGACTAGATAAATAATTCCCCTGATGTGCCAAGCAGGTGTGGCAACATTAAACTTGAGGGAACATATTAAATGAAGATATCTGTTGTGGTCTGTGTACCATTGTGTAACAACAGAACCAGCACATAATGCCATCCACCATCACTCACTGCCCTGAAACCAGTGTGCAAGCATATTTCAGCTTTGTGGCTTTGGCCTGTCAGCTCCCTTATCTCAAAGTAAAGGTCTCACACACACTATATGAGAAATACAAACAGGAGGCCAAAACATGGAGCCAGTCCATAATGTTTGCCTATTAGAAAAATGGGGTTCAGCCTGTATTCACCTGTCAAAAGAGGGCTGAGGCGTTTAAATCATCAGCCGTATGCAGAGGAAGATAATGTAGAAGTTCAGAGACTGCTGACCAATTTATTTCAGAGGATTAGCTTCCCTACTGTCATCTTTGCCTTGCTCAGCCTGGCATTTCAGAGGCATGCTGACTCCCCGGACAAACAGCAACCTCTGACTTTGAAAGAGGGGAGTCTGTCTATGTTGCCGTGGTCTCATTTCCCCTTGGTCCTATGTTCCCTCAGATCAGCACCACACACGGTGACATGCCATTGATTCACCACACTTGAAACCCCAATAGTCAGAGATTGTCCCATTGGACCAAAAGCCTGTTTGTCCGACAACATAGTGCATTCCTCCGAAGGCCAATTGCTCCGGAAATACAACAGACAGAAGCACATGGCTAATTATCGTGCAGTCTGTCTGATGTTTTACAGTTGCAACATTGTATTTTCTTCTATGGGGAAGGCATTATCTGCCTTACTCTTCCTCTGATTGGCTTATCCTGACATTGTTACCCTAACCTGAATCAGTCTCACTCCCAAACCAACCCAACCAATGAATGCAACAAATCCAGACCAGACTGTCTGTCTGTTATCGGATATTGTCAGCAAAATATCTCAAAAAGCTATAGGCAGGTTTTAACAAGGCCTTCAAATGTTGCTGACCTCCTTAATACTTCTCACAGCCGACTGTATCGGAAAACAAATAGGAAACACAAATATGCATCTGCTGACTGCTGATGTAGTACTTTTATTTCATTTGCACAGACATTACAATTAAAACTGTCATTGCTAAGAGCTGCAGAGAGAGGATGGAGTAGTAAACAAAGAACTTAAGTTTACTTGCTGCAGCAGGGGAGAACAGCCCTCCATGCACAGGACAAAAGCAACATCCCCAAAATGTGTACAAACACAGACAATAACACCATCTCCTCCTTTATCCATAGTGGCTAACACCGATTCAGCTACAGTGTATATGTGTGTGTGTGTGTGTGTAGGCAATAAGCAAGCATGCTCCCTTAAGCAACATCTTTGACATTGTGGCATACTCTCCCTATATCCTGGGCTATCTGTGATTCATGTAAGGCAAATGCAGACTTCATGAGAATCGCTCCATCTTGGCTGTTTGTTTAGAATATATCGCTGGCCAATAGTTGCTCAGGCATTCACTTCATTTACTGCTCGCAGTCCATCAAGCACTCAGCCAGACATCTGCTAGGAGGACATCATTTAAATGAATTCAGTTGATGTAACTAATGCTGGCAAATGATATGGAGATACATGCTATGCATTGAACAACATGCACATTTTACGGCACTCCACTTATCTCTAACCAACATTTGTGGCTTATAGTTGCAGAAAGTGCGCGGGCACCTACAGCAATATGAGTAGTGGAATATGCCAGGGCGCTAAGTGCAACACCCTCTGTGTGGGCAGGAACGTATCCCTTCATGCATTTCATGCAACATTCACCACACTGGCGGGCCTCACCAACCATACGCGTAAGAGCCACACTGGAGTGTATCTGGCTGAACAAGACTGGAAGGCTGGAAAACGGGGTGAAAAGAAAAGACGTAGGTGGGATCCCGATGAGGTATCGTACCTTAGTAAGCTGCTCAAGAGGAGCAAGGGCTCACCAGGCATGTATAAGAGGGCCACCCAACATCTGACAGGCCGCTTGAGAATTCAAATAGGGGCTAAATGCAGGCAGCTTACGCAGAGTTCAAAACCTCCACTGTTGGGGTTCCCACCCTTGGGACACAGACTAGCCCAGGGCTCAGTCTCAAAGTCCCACTCCCCCCAATGCCCACAATTGCGATTGCGAAAATGAGTTGGAATGAGCAATCGGAGGATGAGGCCAAAAAAGGCGGCTTATCGCCCAGAGTGCAGACAACTTATAAACACCTCTGTTAAGGAGTTGATGAGAAAATTGGGAAAGAGGGGGAGGCTTATGCTTCACTCAAAACAAGTCCGAAACCACATCAAATTGGATGCAACTAACAAATGGTATGGGTACAAAAGAATGCAGAGGTTGTATCATAGCAACCGTAGTTGCTAATCTGATTTTGGATGGTGAAGTCAGAACGCCATGCCTCGTCGATATGGAAACGGTTGAGCATGCCTATGGAGATGTCTGGGGGACGGAGGGCAGCTACACCGGGCTCGGCCAGTTTGCTTCCCTCCCCCTAGCTGACAAAGCCCAGTTCCTAAGCATCATAATTCTAATTGAGGTCACGAGCATTGTCAAAAGAATGGAAGCTGGAACGGCGGCTGGTTCTGACAGTGACCATCTCATCCCCTGCTTTCGCTGATGACTTAGTCCTACTAAGTGAGTCATGGGAGGGCATGGCTTGGAACCTGACAATTTTTGGAAGAATTTTGTCAAATGACAGGGATGAGGGTGAACCCCTCCAAGTGCCACAGCTTCATGATAGGAATCAGTGGCTCTAATGGTAACATTAACCAGTGCCCCGACTGGTACTTGTTGGGAGTTGGAGAAGTATCTTGGAGTGCAGATAAATCCCTGGATAGGGATTGTGAATCCTCCTATTAAAGAAAAAGAACTGGCATTTACAGAGAAGATTTCCAAGTTCTAACGTAAGGCCTCTCAAAAGCTGGAGATGCTGAGGACTTTTGCCCTACCGAGAGTTATATGCTGTAGACCATACGAGTGTGGGAGGCAGCCTGATGATGGAATGTGACCGAATGATTTGCAAGCAGGTCAAAAGATGGTTGCATCTTGCCCCATCTACCACAGACAGCTTTCTGTGCTCCAACCATAAGAGCAGTGGTCCTCAGGCTAGAAGTACAGATTCCTACGGTAGAGCTGCTCAGACGACGATTACACAAAAGCAGTAACCAGAGCAACGGTGACATATAAGGAACTGAAAACCTGTGGAGGAGGGCCACAGAAGGAAAAGTGGACATGGGGGCATCAAACTAGGGTGTGGAAAATCTAGCACAGCTCTCCAAGGAATCATGGCAAGAGAGGGAATTCCAAAAATGGAGCCGCATTGCCACCCAAGGTGTAGGAATAAAAGTGTTTCACAAAGACAAGACCAGGGGAGAGAAAGTATACAAAGCAGGAGTTACAGTGCTAACTCTGTATGAAGGGATCAGACACCCTTCGGCATTGTTTTTGCCCGGCAGTCAAGGCGAAACACATGAGCAACCACAACAAGATCTGCCAGTTTTTACAAAATAGAGCCACAAGGTTTGGATGGAGTACATGGAGAGAGCAAAGACTCACCGACGGGGAAGGCCGGATAGGGGTTCCAGACCTGGTAGTTGCAAAGACGAACAAAGCATTCATCTTAGATGTGGCCATAAGATTCAAAGTATCCGAGAATAGTTTAGCGTTGCTAATCACCCTAAATGTGAAATAGCTGAGGCTATTAAGAGAGAATTAAGCTGGGAACCAGGATTCTCTCCACAAAATGCTGACAGACCCGTCTCCAAGGTGAGGTGCTGTTTGATATTAGGAACAAATCTGGGCCGTTCGCTATTCTGAAAGGCGTGTCATATCTATGGTTGATGGGAGGAGAACAGCCCTCCAGTCGACGTGAGACGATGAATAATAAATATGGAATAGGAGCAGCTGAATCGCCATGTTCTATGGTGATGGCAGCTTCCTCTTGGTCAAAAGGATGAAGCACCGAAGGGCCAGCAACAAGACACCCTGACTATCTAGGATGTCCCCAGGATGTTGAAATTCAGTTTAAGTCCCGTGAGGATGCCGTTCCGTCGAGCGGTCAGATGTTGTTGTGTCGATATCAGGGATTACTACCACTACTTTTAATACTACTATACTACTATCAACACCAAATGCAGATGGAACTCAAGATCCTGGAGATTTCTTTTTCCTAAAAGCTTATTAAGGCAGTTTTTCTCTCCACTGGCGCTGTAACACTTGCTCCTGGGTGATGTTGGGACTTTGACAATGTATTATCTCTGAAAATCATGAGCGTATGCTAGTCCTGCTCAATGTGTTAAGTGTCCTGAGATAAGTTCTGTTATGATATGACACTATTTACAAAATGTAATTGAATTGATGGGCCAGAACGACGGGGGTGTTATGCTCTCAAATATAGCCAAATGCCTCGTCATCTAATGAGTGATGCACATGAATGGATGAACGAGATTTCCACTGTCCCTACCTATTATCGAGCGAAACCACAGCCAAGGGAACGGGCTTGGCAGAATCAGCGGGGAAAGAAGACCTGGTTGAGCTTGACTCTAGTCTGGCACTGTGAAGAGACAGGACAGGTGTTGAATAAGTGGGAGGCCTCGGCCGTCGGTGAAATACCACTACTCTCATCATAAATGGTATGGTTAATTCTAACTTCAAATGGCTCCTTTCAAACAGATATATGTATGTAAGATTCCTACCTGCACACACCTTCACACAATAAGTAGTGAGGGAGCGGTCAGATTGATGCAATCCACATACTAATCAGCCACCACCAGGCAATTAGACAGAAGGACGGACAACCAGACTAAAGCTAATCCGATGGGAGAGGAAGGAGCGAGAGCCTGGGATGGAGATGGATGGAGGGGGAATGTGATGCAGGGGAGCTGGAGACAGACGGGGGGAGGGGGGGTATTGTGTAGGGTATTCAATACACAGAGATAGCCAGAGAAAGAGATGAATAGTACGAGGGAGGGAAATTGTCAGAGACAGTCCTGGATATATAGCAAGCCGAGACAATATAGACTCTTCATCTGGCTCCTGGCAGATGTTTAAAGAGCTTACTAATGGAAGACTGGAGCCTCCGTAACAATGAGACTCACAAGCATTGTCATATTCAGATGATTAAACCAAGGATGCTATATTTGAACTCACCACTGTGAAAATAATTCCAGTTTGCATTCTGTCTCTCCTTCGCCTTTGTCTCCACTCCGAGTTAATTACTATCTAATAAAAAACAGAAAGGCCATAGAAAATTCCCCAAAGCATAAAAGTGGAGCAAAGGGAGAGCTTCTGCTGCCAGCTACTTCTTCTGGAAAAAAAAAACAACAAAAAAAAACTTTTTGTTTGAAATGTAACACAAAGGTATTTCAGAGTTGAGAGGAATGCTTTTCAATCACTTTTCTGTAATGAGCAATTACATTGTTAGGCATGGCAAACACAGTGATCGCTATTTAAATAATGTACCATCCTCTTAGAACGTGAATACATGTAGGCCTGTTTCATTTTCTAAATCCTTTTATGTGACTCAGTGCTGCGTGATAACAGAGAATAACTGGGGCAGTAAATTTAGCCGAGTTGTTCCTTGACCCACAGAAATATATCTATGAACAACATACTTATTATGAATTTATAGATAGAAAAAGGCTTAACCCTTACAGGAAGAGACATTCCCGCTGTGTCACTTTTCAAACCACAAGACACCCTTATTATATATTATACACAATCACTTTAGCTGTACTGCAATAAACATCACTTTGGCCCTGAGCCGGACTGCCCCAAAGGAAATAATCCACACTGTAGCTTTTGCCAACGAGATAATGTTCTTCAATGAAATTAACTTGTGAACCTGTCTAATATGTTGTTTGCTACCTTTGAGGCTGTGTCCAGGAGCAGCTACAGATAATTATTGGCCAATATTTAATGTAATCAGCTTTTAGCACCATATGGGTTAACTGCATAAAAACATACATTTTAACTTGTTGCACTTAAAGTTGTATAACATCCAAATTGTAATATGGCTTTTATGTATTAATATTCTCTACTTTATGCAGTACAACACAGCCATCTGCCACCCAGGTGGGCTAAACAAACTATTGGCTGTGCTTATAGCCAATAATTTGTTTAGCCCACCTGGATATTCCCTTTTTTTTAAGTACTCAAGTGTAGTTTCTGTTGCATCATGTAATACTGCTTTAAAGTTAGTCCTACATGTTTCACTTTCAGTTTTTTTCAGATAGTCTATCTATCTATCACTGGAATACAGAGACCAACAGAATTCCATTAGTGGTATTCAGATCATTAAAAAATCCCAAAACAATTACCCTTGATAATCAAGGGAACACACTATCACCAGTTTTCTTTGGCAACACTTTTGTTCTCGCTAACACAGCCTCAGTAACATCGCTGCCAATGCAATTGGATTCTAAGATGAATTAAAAATTAGCTGTGAAGTTTACCTTGGAGCCAGATTGAGTCAAATGCACTAAGGTTGCTGCTCAGGTTGTGTTTATCAGATCCTGCCGTTTAATTGAAACAGTTCAAAAATGGTCACTGGTTACAAAAATCCAAGATGTCGAAATACTGAACTGGGCCCGGTTTCCCAAAGCCTTCTAAAAGCCTTCTTAACGCTACATCATTCGTAACCCCTACTTAGAGTTCCTACTTAACATTTCACGTGTTTCCCGAAACGTTCTTTGCTACAAATCTCTTTCGTACGTCATACGTTGGTAAGAGTGGTCTGGAGCGCTCTTAGAGCCTTCTTAGCTCTACCGTAGTGATGTTTCAGCTCCTGACGCTAGTCGCCGCCACTGTACAGTAATCCAGAAATCCCTGCTGCGCATGGAACTGCACATTGCCAGTGTTGTGTTTCACCAGTGGTTTTAAGTCATTCATGAAGAAAATAAAAATAAAATGCGCATGCATTTCATCACAAGGCTAAGCTTTACCTCAACGTCAGAAGTAGCCTAGGTATATTACAGTGTCATTTAGTTAGCCCATTAGGCCTAGTCAATGTCAAGGCATGCACAATCCTGCAAGCAATTTGGGAAATTGGCATATATCGTCAAACAATTAAAAAATGTCATAAATGGACGCCGGTGACGCTTGTGAACACTGGCAAAACTGTGGCAGCGATACAACGTATCCTCATGCTGAACCAAAGACGTCGCCGTCCTCAGAGCCGTTAGAATACATAATTTCATAAGGATCAACTTCAATCCCATGGATATATTGACCGACGCGACTACAACGGCAACAAATACGCATGTAATTAAGGATGTAATTGGCTCAATCTCCTCCGCTGTTTCTATATTTATTATATCTTTTTTTAAATCAGTATAGGCTATGGTAGTATGTTCGACCATGGTTAAATAAATGTTTAAGCCTAGAAGGATTTCTAATATAGTGCTGTCATGCACCTGCGCATGAAATGGAAAATCGAACTCTGAGCAATCGATTTCAGCACTTTCTTTCTGGACAGCACCGTGTACGTACGACGTAAGGAGTGTTTCTTAAGAAGACTCCTAAGAGACCGTTCGGGAACCACAAATATAGAGGTAAACAACTTTGGTAAGTCATAACGTAGGAGTCTTCGTAGCGCGCTAAGAGTGGACGTTATCGGGAAACTGGGCCCTGGAGGTTTCAATACCGTACACAAACCGATGGGTGACGTCACCGTGACTACGTCCACTTTATATACAGTCTATGCTGTATATAAGGTCGCAAGCTCTGACTCCTCTGCTGCATCAGTTCCAACAATGAGCCACCTCGAGTTAGGCTGCATCATTGCTGCTATGATGGCGAGGGCCAGAGCCACCCACTTTGAGCTTCAACAATGGCTCTTCAGACGCCTTTTAAGTCGCATCACATGACATGCTCTGTTCCTACACAACAAGCAATGTCCTCCATTATCTTGGAAGCCGTAATTAGGCAACTTAAAAGCACTATTACTCTAGGTTGCTTCAGTCAGATGCTTGTCCTGATTGATAACTCATTGGCTCCACTCTCAAAGAACAAGGCTATAATGTGGCATACATTTAGGTGTATTTTTAGTTGACACATTTTCCCCACTATCACATGAGTTCTTCCCCACAATGCATGCTACAGCAGGATTTGCAGAGCCAGGGTGAATATTTAAAATTGTGTGCTGGATTTCTTTGCACAGTTTGTGCAGAGGGTTTTGTTTTGGTGAGGTATTAATTTACATTTACGTTCATTTACATTTAGGGCATTTAGCAGATGCTTTTGTCCAAAGCAACTTACAATAAGTACATTTGTCGAAAGAAAGAAACAACATATCATTGCTGATAAAGTAAGAGCGAAAAAATAGAAACAAGTGTTAAGTCCTGATCTCAGTTAAGTAGTAACTGTTCAGCAATGATACCTTAAGTAAAACAGTGGTATGATCAAAGTGCTATAGGTAAGAGCATAGAAGTGTGTTTTTTTTGTGTGGAAGTGGGTCATGCTATGCAGAGTCGAGGTGAAGTCTAAACAGGTGAGTCTTGAGCCTTTTTCGGAAGATGGCAACTGACTTTGCTGTCCTGACATTGGTTGAAAATTAGTTCCACCACTGAAGCGCCAGAACAGAACAGTCAGGACTTTGCTGAGCGACATTTGTTTGATTTCAGCGATCGTGGTACCAGCCGGCCAGCTGAAGTAGAGAAGCGAAGTGCTCTCATTGGAGGTAGATGGGTGCCGTTCCATTGCCGTTCCAGTGCTATCGTCTTGTATTCACTGATTGTAGCCTGGCTTGTGTGGTGAGGGGGCAGCTTTGACCACAGTAAGAGAAGACTTTTTTGGCTACCTCCATAACCCAGACAAATCTTATCCAGTAACAATTGTTGCAAAAGAGGTTGATCAGTTTGTAAAGGACAACATGTGTGGTGGAGAAGTGTAGATCTGTAGCTGTACTTAAATAACCAGTGGTCCAGGGAGATTTTGATGTGGTAAATCATGGGTTTTCGAAACACAAGGTATGTTAAGAAAGTGTTCATATCTATCTAAATCATTATGAAGTCATAAAGGCACAGGGTAAATGGCTGTCCAACGCATGGAGAAGCATGGGAAGTTGAAGCAATGCAAGATGATGGCACTTTTTGTAACATAATCGCTGAAAACCGTGACTTATCTTGTGCAAGCGCTTGTGTTCCCAGCCAGGCAGCGGGTTGAGATATGCCAGCGAACCTGAGGCTTACAGGCGCTACTGAGCTGCAGATGTGTGATTTCAGCAGGCCGAGGTTTGCCCTCCTCTCTGCCCCTCCGTGTCAGAGCCCAATCCACCATCCAAATACAAACACATTTGCATTTTCTAAACCAAAATGTTATGAATAAGCTTCTGATGCAAGAGCTGGCCGTACTTGAGAGCTGGCATGACACAAATACATCTAATTATACCTTTTTTGTAGCTTGAGGATATAAAGTAGCTTATGTTTGAATTACCTGTGCAAAACTGTGTGAAACTGACCTTTACTGTGGCAGGACAAGAATGTTATGCAAAGCTGTTCTGCTTGCATGCAAAAGCATGCACGTGTGCTCACAGTTTAGAGATTGTAAAACTCCTAGGTCACAGCTTTAAAGAGTGAAACAGAGGTATTAATAATACAGACCAGAGGGTAATGCCAGAGGGGGAAAACTGTTTATTCGTCAAATTGTGATACATTTCAATAAAAGGGATTCAATAAAAAATGTACTGCTATATACTTGTACATGTATACATGAACAAACAGCCTCAGTGTAAAACTGTGTAGTTGTTAAGGGGAATGGAATATTCTCTTCAATGTGTTATAAGTTCCAAATATACAATTTGATACCTACTACCCTGCTGTTCTGAATCACTAAGAGAGGTTGTTAAGAAGAGGCCAGAAAAAAACTTGTGAGAAGTGACAGCAAAATAGCCAATAACCAAATAGTACAATTTAGAAGTGTTGGTAATGCATACAGGTGAGTATTGTAAACCACTTCAGACACTGATCCAGGTTTTAAGCAATCCTGCAGGTTACTCAAGTAAAAGTGTCCGAATGTCTACAATGCTTCTTGTATGAGTTAGAACATATGAAAAGTTGATACCGACCGCCCACATGTCCTTCACTTAGTGTGAACCATTTCATCCAAAGTCGTCATCAGAATACTTTGGTTTGTTAAGTGAATTCCCATGAAAAAGACTTGAGGCGTGTTTTTCATGAGACAATGTGTATGCCACCTTTCACTCAAGGAAACAGTCACTTAGTTGAGGTTGAAGCTTGCATTCCGTGATCCTTTGAGCTGTTAGATATTGATTGCAAACCGTCCATTTCATAGCGTCCTTCCAGCTGCGGAAGGACACATTCTCACAGAGTATCTTGATCAAGTCTTCATTTAAAAGTTGTGCAAATATCTTTAAATCACAATTTACACAACCACACATGGATAAGTCGATGGTGCAATGCAGAGGATTTTTATTAATTGTTTCTTTTATTCAATTTGTTAGAGAACAAAATATGAATGTGATTCATTATATCTCTCTTATCCTTATAGCTGTGATCATCCCTCCCCTTGGTATTAAGTAGTGGCCAATATAATGCTGTATTCGGTGGCAGTTATGATGTGCCCCAGTGCACAGTTATGTTCTACTGGTTATGAAACATGCACACAAACACGAAGACACACACACACACACACACACACACACACACACACACACACACACACACACACACACACACACACACACACACACTCATCTTGTTACATGATCAAATGGAGACTGTCCATTTCATATCAATATACATATTATCAAGCGACCATCATTGTACATCTGGGTTTCCATCCATCCATTGTCTACCGCTTATCCTGAATTCAGGGTCTGGGGGGGCTGGAGCCGATCCCAGCTGTCATTGGGTGAAGACAGGGTACACACTGGACAGGACGCCAGTCTGTCACAGGGCACATCTGGGTATGACAAAAGCAAAATAATAGATTTAATTGAATTGTTTTGTTTTTTTGTAGTTTATTAATTATAGTTCTAGTAGTTAGTTTATGTAGAGTAATTCTATTATTTTGAAACATGTAAACCCTGACAGATGGGTTTGCCGGCGCGCAGGTGGATGAGTGGTTAGAGCACATGCCATGTACGCACATACGCATTTATGCAGCCGACCCCGGATCGAATCCTGGCCGGAGATCCTTTCCTGCATGTCACCCCCCCCCCCCCCCCCCCTCTCTCTCTCATGTTTCCTCTCTGTCCATTGCTAATAAAAGGTGTCTATGCTAGAAAAAAAAATCTTTAAAAAAAAAAAAAAAAAGAGATGGGTTTACCTTTTTGATGGTCTCTATAGCAAATGCCACCTATATGATTTCCTTTACAAAAACTGGCATATTTCCTAGAGTTTATGACATCAATGAAAAAGTCGGGGCCAACAAACACAAGCAGTCAGAAAAAGTGGGAAAATAATGACCCTTAATAACACACTGGTGTGTGTATCACACATTTTTACATTGTGATTGTGATTTATAGATATCTCAATTTTCATATGAACATTTCATTCTTCTGGAAATGTTTGACCTATAATATGATATCCTATAAATCACACAAGCAAATACAGAAGTCTATTAATAATTTTTCACAAGTTGTATTTGAAAGAAAAAGCCATGACCTACTCTTTTCTAATTATTTTCCAAAAAGGATTGTATCAATAAACTACAAAATTTTGTTTTCACCCCCCTCCCAGTGACTGTGGTCCCCGGTTCAATATGTTGGCTCGTCCAGATCTCTCCACATTGATGTTATGTTCATACAGCTTATGAGGTGTTGCACAAAAACACGGGCGTTGGGCCAGGCATAACCTTGCCATTATGAATCGCCCAGAGAACTTGATATGAAGGCAGAAAGGAGCACTGGCAGCTAGAGAGAAGTGCCTGTGTGCAAGAAAAAGTCACGGCAAAGACTAACATGTAGAAGGGCTGGCATTGTGTACTGCTGAGAACAGGCAGGTGTTAAACAACCCCTCAGGTCAGATGTTACTCAGAAGAGGAAATCGTGGTAGTTTTCCTATCAACATTCCTGGTGTGCTGTTCATCAGATAATATATAATTTGCTAAGATCCTAAATTCCCTCCAGCTCAAAGGCAGCTACCCTGTAGCTGACTCTGACTGACCATTGTCGACTATACTAGAATTATATAGGCAATGAAATGTGTGAAAAGTTCTTTCTTATTACCCACATGTCCTTCACTCTGGGTGAAGCATTTCATCCAAAGTTGCCATTAAAGTTCTTTGGTATGTTAATTCAATTCCCATGAAAAAGACTTGAAGAATGTTTTTCATGAGACAATGTGCATGCCACCTTTCATTGAAGGAAACAGTCACTTAGTAGATGGTATAGCTTGTATTCTGATCCTTTCAGCAATTTTATATTGGTGACAAGCCTTCCATTTCATTGCGTCTTCACATTCTTGAGGAATGTTGATCGAGTCTATTTCAGAGTTGTACAAATGTCTTCAAGACAAGAAAAAAAACAAAACACAGTTACAGCACATATAGATATATCTATACCTCAGCTGATGGTACAATGCAGAGTAGGTTTCGGGTTTGAGTGTGAGTGCGGGTTCTCTCCAGTCCAAGATATGCAGGAACCGTAGGTGTGAATGTGAGTGTGAATGGTTGTCTGTCAGCCCTGTGATAGACTGGTGACCTGTCTGTCTCTACATGTCAGCCCTGTGATAGACTGGTGACCTGTCCAGGGCCTTCGCCCAATGAGAGCTGTAATCCAGTCCCCCCGCGACCCTGAATACAGGATAATCAGTAGGTGATGGATGGATGATTATACCTTGGTTCTTATATTAATAGCTGTGACCATTCCTCCCCTTGGTAATAATACTATATTAGTCACCAATATAATGCTGTAATTGAGAATATTATGAAAACAGTTGGAGCCAAGAAACACAACTCAGTCAGACAATCAGACAGGTTTTTGAAAAACCCAGGCGAGATAAACTGACCTGGGGGGGCTGGAGCCGATCCCAGCTGTCATTGGGCATAAACCCTGGAAAGGTGAAAAGGATTATGGCAAATATATATATATATATATATATATATATATACACATACATAAACATATTCCCTGAAGCCGACACTTTGCTTCGATAGAACAACATAAATCATCCGGTTTTAGAAAAAAAAGCGCACCTCTACGTGCACGTAGCCTGTTTTTTGTTTTGCAAAAAATCGACAGAGCCCGGATCATCCTGTCCAATCAGCACGCAGGGCTGTGTTCATGCACACACAGAGCCCCTCCCCCCTCGGGTCGTTCCACTTTCACAGGGGGGAGGCGGAGGGAAGTAGCAACAAGCTTCCAATTCCTCGTTTAAAAACCAAAACAAGGAGGTCCAAAACAACCAAGGAAAAGCAAACACCGGTGGAAAATAAGGAAAAAAAGAACGGTGTCCGTGATAAAATCAGAGTCAACATCGGACCCGCGTTTCAAAGGTGGCGTGATCTAAGGAATTTCAAAGGGCACAAAGTCGAGGGGAAGGAGCTTGGTGGTCGTGGGGGAGGAGCGTGAGAGTTGTAAACATTCAAAATCTGACAGTGCCCTCGATCCGCCAGACTTGCCGACTGGGACTTTAACATGGAGATCGGAAGCTAGGCAATCAAAGTTGTGGCACATCAGAACTGTAGACAGGATTTACCTGTGTGTCTTCCTTGAATCTCTGGCCTGACCAGGAAAGCAGCTAACATGACGACATGAAGATTACTGTCCGTGCAACAGAAAATAAATGAGATGGGGGAGGATGAAAGGAGGAGGAGGTTTGTGGGATTAAGGTTACATCCCAAATGTGTAACTCCATGGAAACATCTCTGAAGCCAATTCCACAACTTAATTTATAAACCATTTCACCTATACTCACTTCATGGTAATGTGATATTTGAAAAAAAAAAAAAAACCTTGTATATAATGAATTAGCTGTTATATATAAATAATCACTTGTTCTCTTCATGCAATATATACTAGTAGATACAAAGGAAACCAATCTTCTCCAGTTCTTGTTTAAACTTAAAAAAAAACAATTGTATTAACAATTTCACACTTTTCTTCTTTTATTTTACAAACCGTTGAAGTCTCAGATCAGATTAACAACAAAATGTCACATCTGAGGCAAACACTGAGACACATGAATCACCTCATTAGTTTTGGTTTTCACAGATGCAGAATCTCAAATTGATGCCAGTTGATGACAGGTTGTGAGTGTGACACACATTTTGCCTGCATAGATTGTCACTTAAAAGACCAATACTGAAACAGGGCACTGGGGGAAATGTGTTACAAAAGAAGCCTTTTAAAGCCTTAATTTAGTCAGGCATATTTGTGGTCTAAAAGTAGACTAATATTGACTAACGGGGTCTTTATGAGGGTGGAGATAATGAAACACAGGACTGGCCTCCCAAGAAGAACTGACAGCATCAGCTGTCTTTTTTTTTCTGCAAATGCCCAAAACATGTTTCAATTAAAAAAAAAGCCCTCTAGCGGTCATGTTGCCTAGTTCAAAGGACAACAGAGTGAGATGCTCCTTTGGAGCCACAGAGGAAGGAGGTTGGGTGCATGGAGGTGCCAATGAAATGTCTGACTTTCGAGCAACAATTATTTGTTTCATACTGGCAGGTTTATTTTAAACCTGACTACAATATTAGCACTTTGGCCATCACCATCTTAGGTTTAGAACCTAGAACAGAAGGGGGGAGCTTAGTATAACCAATAAAACATGTTTAGGTGGCAAAATGTTCTTTGACGAACTGAAAACAAACTGTGGAAGTTTAAAAGTTCTGAAAACTAACAACTCCCAGACTGGACAGCGCCATGGTAGGACCAGTCAGTCAGTCACAAGGTAGCCCCACCTTAAAGCATCCCGTGCTTTATGGTCTATTTTACTCTGAATTAACCATAAGTTACTCGATGAACATCATGCTGAATTGAATAAGACCTGGAACCAGAGATTGAGACCATAAACTGTTTACACATGTTTACAATGTTTACTGAAATAAGTAAGTAGGATCATTTTCTCATTGACTTCCATTCACTCTTCATAGGTTGCTCCTGCTGGCATCCCTAACCATGTAAGTGTTTGTCATCTATTCATCTGTATTCAAACATGTTGAATAATTAAAGTACTGTCAATATTTATGAGAAAAAAACTTTTTTTTCCCACAATTGCCTGAAAGACAACATCAAGGCCCCTTTGGTGTGGAGTTATTCATGTGAAAGCTAGCTTCCCTGTTTTGGTACAAACAGACTGAGGTGTCCTTCCCCTGTTGGTTTCAGCTGTGATACAGACCCCGTTTACAAGCTGAACAGCAAACAGTAGCCCTTCATGAAATCCCCAATCTAGCGACTGGTGATAAATTAACAAATGCATGGTTAAACTATTGGAGGGATCTGGCTGAACCACGGTGCCGCCTATCACACTGTACCAACAGATTGCCTGACCTGATTTTTAGAGCCACAAATAACAAAGGCAATATTTTCACGCTCTACTTGCAGAATCCTTCATGGTGACAGGTGGATCTGGTGTAAGTGTGTGAGCATGATTTATTACATTTCATATTGGCCCATCTCTAATGGTGGACACTCCTGCCTGCAGGATGCCATGTGATTACTGTCCACTAATCCTTCTTGGCGAGCAGCGTCGAAAAATGACAGTGAAAGCCTTGTAGAATGGCTAATCAATACTGTATTTATGCCCAGTGAGGAGACAGCATTGCTCACTCGCCAGCACAACAGGGCTTCTTCCATCGACACATCCCAGTGGATTTCAGATGGAAGATAATGAACCTTTCTTTATTTAGAGCAACCAAAACAGAGCAGTCGATAGTTATGGCGGAACACTTGATGTCTTGAAAAGCGCTTGTAAGTAACTATCTTTGTTCAGACTTTCTGTTAGGAGCCACTCCATCTGCTTCAAAGCAAACTTTGCTTATCGACCCTCTATTTTTTCATTTTTTTGTTCACTTTGAACATTACTGTTACATGAGTATGAACTTCACTTTCATTGGGACTATTTTCAAGTATTGTTGCTCGATTTGATTTTGGGTCAGTTTCACCTCATTTACTGAAAAGAGCAATCTGAATAGGCAACGTGAAGAGAATATGTTGGAAGATGTACATGATGTTGGTGTTGAGATGAGGAGCAGTGCTCTCCTTGTGACAACCATCACTATGATCAAATTAAATTGAAAAATAAAAATAACGTGAGACCAAAAAAGAGAAAGGCATGTACCAAGCTACACTGTTTTGCATAAATTAAAAAGTCTTGAATAAACAGGCTCACAATCTTCTTCGGGGCCTGTTAAAGCAAGTGACAGCTAACAGATATAACAGCTAACAGCTGCCAGGCAATTACTATCATAGCAGCATTGATAATTGACACAGGTGCAGTCAAGCAGGTAGGTGTCTACATCATAAGATAATTCAGACGAGGCATCAATATCGTTAAGGTTAGAAACACTTAACATTGAATGTTCACAGACTTTCATATAGAAACATAATATAGAGAGAAATATGAAGAAAACAAATACAAGTATAATGCGACAATCTAGATTAAATTCCATTTTATTCATAGTGTCATATCACAACAGCAGTTATTTCAGGACAATTTACACATTGAGCAGGATTAGATCACGCTCAGGATGTACAGAGTCAATACATTTTCAAAGTCCCAACATCACCATGAGCAAGAGTTACAGCGACAGTGGCGAGAAAAAACTGACTTAACAGACTTTTAGGCTGAAATCTCGAGCAGACCAGACTCTTGGGTTCCTATTGCAGTCAATGATGAGCAAGATCACAGCGGGCAGGTGGAGCCACAATACGGTGCTTCATCATCAGGCCAGGTATCAGTCGGCGTCAGTCAGGACCAGCGGACAAGAAAGCATAGCCAGACTCCCGGGAGGAATCGCGTTAGTAACAGTAGAGATTTTAATCCATGTCTTTAGTCAATAGTCGGCCGCCTTAATAACACTAGCAGTAAGAGTCAAACAAGACCACGGTGTCGTTGCAGACGGGATCAAGTTCCACCACGGTCCAGGGAAACCTGCCAGACGAGAAAGCACAGGGACTCCGGGAAACATACAGAGAGAGAGAGAGAGAGAGAGAGAGAGAGGCTCAGTGTGCCATTATAAATAATCCGGTAGTCTCCAGCTATACCAGTATAACTAAGAGCTGGTCAAAGGCAAACCTGAACCAGCCCTAACTATAAGCATTATTCCTCATGGATTCCAATGCTTCACTAAAGTTTGTTCTCGTCCCCTTTGAGACGTTTTCTATAGCCTCTATATCTACTGATTTGAACAGCATAGTGGCATAAAAATATATGTGGCAGAATGATCCATCTGTCTAACATTGTCTTGCAAAACTGAGTCGAGAGAAGAGCAAAAACATTGTTTCCTTTAAGAAAAGTCGTCAATATTGTTCTTTGCTCTTCACAATTAGTGTGAATTTCATTAATGAAAGGCTTTTTTTTGGTAAAACAGTTCCTTTGTTTTTTTTTTATAAATTACTTGATATTCACGAAGCTGAGGATATATCGAATCTGTTTTTTAGTCTCATGATTTGTCCTTTAATCCAAAAAGCGCTGTGTTGTTTTATCCCTGCATTCATTGATAACAAATAGTTAGCAAGCAAGCAGAAAAGTCACAATACAAATAGAAAAATGCAGGCTTAGTGGTTGAAACATACGTCCATATGTCTGGCCGTCCCATTCTGGTGATTATGGTATCTCAGAGCTGCCTAGAATCCACTTGGCCTCAATTCAAAGCTTAAGGTCACTGTGACCACGAAAAATGGTTTGGGCCATAACTCAAGCAAACCATTACACAAATGTCCAATAGAAGAAGAAGATGAAGTGCTGAAAGTTTGGACAGAGATTTGATTGATGTAAACAAGTTACCTGTGAGGGCTGCATGGTGGTGTAGTGGGTAGCGCTGTTGCCTCACAGCAAGAGGGTCCAGGGTTCAATTCCCAGTTCAGGTTTGGGTTCATTTTGTTCTGATGTAGGCACAGGTACCTGAGCAAAGGAGAAATCAAATCTCCATTATTCAATTAGGGGAGACAAAGTCACAGTTTTCCCTCACAGCCAGCACACCTAACGCCAGCTTGATGATGAGACGTTCTTGTAAGTCACATGGCTATTAATCTTTGGCATTAGCCCTGTTGATTGTGTTATTTGGGATGCTGCGGAGGCTAAATGCACATGAACACAGTTTCCCCACTTGTTAAAAAATGCAACATGGGGTTTACTCACCTGTTTATGAATGCATTCGTTTTCACAGCCCCATCAATCGATCTAATGTAGCATAGTACAGGTGGCCATTTAAAGTATTCCCCTGACCCCATCCCAATTATATATGTTTTCAAGTTTGCGATCCCATTTTAAACCACTTCCTGGCACTCATTACGTAGGTGGACACAATACAATCTCTAAGAGTGAAATCTCCAGGTGCGTCAACTCCTCAGCTGAGGAAATCCCTGACCTGCCAATTAATTAGTAAACACTGTGATGAATGAGAGGAAATTCACTGCCAGCCATAGCAGGTTCAACTCAAATGAGCTGATGATGCAGTTCAGCTGTGTGCAGTGGACCACACTTGTGTTTGAACTTATGTGTCAGGCTTCTGCCCTCTTCAGTAAACACACTGGACTAATTAGATGTGGAAGTGAACAAATGTCTGCTAAAGGTAGCTTCCATAGATAAATATGTTCAGTAGTGTTAAGTGTAAGACCATGGACAGTAAGCCTCGACCAAGAAGGGTACTTGGTTGCAACGTTATACTTATGCTACATTTAAGAGGAAATATTGTACTTTTTACCCCGCTCCATTTATTTGTGCTAACCGGGCCCCTGTTTCAGATGTCTATGAGTTGTTTTTAGTTTAGAGACATTTCCCATATTTCCTTCGTAGATGGTTGCTCTCCGGGACATGCAGGGTAATTGATGACAGTAGGTGTGAATGTGAGTGTGAATGGTTGTCCATCTCTACATGTCAGCCCTGTGACAGACTGGCGACCTGTCCAAGTGAACCCTGCCTTCGCCGTATGTCAGCTGAGATCGGCTCCAGGGCGGTTTGAACTTTATTCACTAGGAGATGGAGAGGAGGGTTAACAAGGGGGATATCATCCTTTCCCCAAATCGCCTACTGGTTGTGCTATTGTCACAATATAACAGGAGAGGGAGATGCTGTCATGCCAACATTGACAGTAAAGGACTTGTATAATGTTAATATTGCTTTAGTGTAATATGTCAGCTAGCTAGCCGATGCAGGTGACCAGCGCACAAACTGTATTTGAAAGTAAAAAGATTGGTCAGAAAACATACATTACACATCACATGCCAGCTTCTCTGCTGAATCGGGTTGAAATTACCAGGATAATACATTGTTTAATACATATTTGTTGCAAAAATTTACAAAACAAAAATAAACGGAGTCCTCCAGCATGGAAAAAATTAAACCAGCAAACAGTTGGATCGTGGTTATTGGGGGTAGTACTGGACCACCGATCTCCTGAGGTCCACATGGACCCGACCGTTGAAAATAATGTCATCCGGCAGTTAACAGGGTAGTTGCGCATCTTTTTTCTTCGTCTTTCAATAATGAGACAATCATGACATCGTCGTCACTGCTGGATTACTCTTGACGTTTATTTTCAACAATCCCGATAGGGTCCAGGTGGACTTCAGGACCAGTTTGCAGCACTACTGGGACCAATCCCCGATCCCAAACTCCTCGGCGATCGATTGCCACTATCTGTCCTTCATCTCTGGATCTTTATAGTGTTTTACTGTCATACAGCGCTTTTCTCTGACAAGTAACGTTTTTTTGATGGATGAAGACCCCCCCTCCCCCCTGCTTAATACATTTTTATTGTGCTTTTTTTTTAATGAATAAAGAAAAACATCACACTTTGGCTGTTTCTGTTATCTTGTTCTGCTCTGTGCACAATAAATATATTAAATATTAAACATTTATTAACATTTTTGCCTCTCTGTCACCTACAGGGAATAGTAATGCTCACTAAACATTCGGACACCACTTCAAAATGGTGAACTCCCTATGGACTATATAGTGAGTAGGGAGTGCCTCTTGCTGCCTCTTGGCTGAGGATTGTTGCCATATTTTGTTATATTCCACATGTTATTAAATCCTATGGATTTGATTGTTTAAAACAGGTAGAAATCAGGTTTAAGACACTTCCACATTGGCTTGTAGATGTGCTTTCATCCAGGTGTACACTTGAAAGGGATCAAATGTAGGCTTTGATGATAACAAAAAAGAGATTTTTCCCCTTAAAAATGTAGCATATACTTCTTCCTTCAGTAGTTGGAGAATAAAAGGAGCATTTTCAGTGCAACATCAAACATTTATTGACTTGTAACCTGTAAAACGGGTGTCCTACCATTTTCATTTAAGTGGTTTAGAATATGAAATCGTTCATGCTGTTAATGTCAGCCTCTGGCTATTAATATGAAACAGTTCAGCTATATACATGCTCTAAATAAGTATGCTTGGTGATAGCAGCAGTGGCATGAAGGCACAGTAGGAGTTCATATACATAATGAAGGAGACTAGAATAAAAGTTTGTATGGAAGGGTACCAAATATTATGTGGCAGCCAGGTGTCTTTTTTATGATTTTTAGATTAAAGAGAGCAGTCTATCCATATATTATGCTGCCATTTAGGAGCCAATTCCTTAGTTTGTCTTTATTCCTATTTCTTAAAGTCCTAGTCGACACTATGCTCCGATAGAACAACATAAAAAAAGCAAGCCTCTACGTGCACGTAGAGCCTTTTGTTTGTTTTGCAAAAAATCGACAGAGCCCAGGTCATCCTGTCCAATCAGCACGCAGGACTGTGTTCGTGCACACAGAGCCCCTCTTCCCTCGGGTCATTCCACTATCACAGGGGGGAGGCGGGGGGAAGTAGTTAGAAGCTTCCAATTCCTCGGTTAAAAACGAGGAGGTCAAAAACAACCAAGGAAAAGAAAATACCGGTTGAAAATAAGGAAACAAAGAAAGATTGCGATGGTGAGAGTTGTAAACATTCAAAATCTGACAGAGTGCCCTCGATCCGCCGGACTTGCCGACTGGGACTTTAATTAATCATTTTGCCATTCTGTTATGGTTGTAAGTTAGGCCCAGAAATATTTGGATGGTGACACAATGTTCATGATTTGTGCTCTGCATGCCACCACATTGGATTTTGAATGAAACAGCTGAGATGCAATTGAAGTGCAGACTTTCAGGTTTAATTCAAGGGTTTGAACAAAAATAACCCATGAAATGTTTTGGAATTCTGGAACCCATGGACATCACCAAATGCTGGGTTTCCTCCTTTGTGATGCTTTGCCAGGGCCTATACTGCAGCTGCCTTGTTGCTTGTTTGTGGGTCTTTCTGCCTTAAGTTGTGTCTTAAGCAAGTAAAATGCATGCTCAATCGCGTTGAGTTCAGGTGATTGACTCGGCCATTGCAGAATATTCCACTTCTTTGCCTTAAAAAACTGCTGGGTTGCTTTCAAAGTTTCAATCAACTTTGCTGCATTTGGCTGAATCTTAGCAGAAAGCATAATCCTATACATTTCAGAATTCATCCATCTGCTTCTGTCACATCAATTAACACTCGTGACCCGGTGCCATTGGAAGCCATGCATGCCCATGCCATCACACTGTCTCCACCATGTTTCACAGAATATGTGGTGTGCATTAGATGATGAGCCGTTGCAAGCCTTCTGCGTACTTTCTTCTTCCCATCATTCCGGTAAAGGTTGCTCTTATTTTTATCTGTCCAAAGAATGCCTCTCCAGAACTAGGCTGGCTTCATTCAATGTTTTTTTTAGCAAAGTCTAATCTGGCCTTTCTATCTTTGAGGATGATTAATGGTTTGCAGATTGTGGTGAACCATCTATATTTGCTCTCATGAAGTCTTCTCTTTACGGTAGACTTGGATACTGATACATTTACTTCCTGGAGAGTGTTCTTCCCTTGGGTGGATGTTGTGAAGGGGTTTTTCTTCACCATGAGTTCCCGAGCTCACCAGTGTGCTCCTGTTTTTTTCTCAGACTGTGCCAAGCTGTTGATTTGGCCACTCCTAACATTTCCGCTATACCTCTGATGGATTTCTTCTTTTTTTTCAGCCCTAAGACTGGTCTGTTTCACTTCAATTGAGAGCTCCTTTGGCCGCATGTTATGGGTTCAGAGCAACAGCTTCCAAATTGCAAATTCCACACCTGGAATCATCTCCAGACCTTTTACCTGCTGAATTGATGATGGATTAATGCGGGAATAGCCCATGCAGCCTATGAAATAGCTTTTAAGTCAATTGTCCAATTACTGTGAATACCCTCAAATTAAAGCTTACAATATGCACTTTTTACTGTATAATTGTATCTTGAATATGTTTTGTTAAAGAGCTAAAATAACTTGTGTCCAAATGGATCTAACTGTATGTGACTACTAATGGCTTTTGATTGTAACCCCTGCAGGTCAGCGCATAAATAGGTGCTGCTGACTGAAACTGTAGTGTTTAGACCTTGCAAAGCTTGCACCTTATTTGTGTGCCTGATTATTTTTGCATTGCTGTAGTACGAGCCTGTATTCTTTTAATGATGAATCGCATTGTCTTCGTAAATTGACACAGAACATGAAACATAAAGACAAGCGGACTCCAAATGTGAGAAAATGGATGTGAACAGAAAATGAGCCGTTCTATCCTGTAGCGTCAGTATTAGATCTAAAATAACAAAAACAAGATGCATGGGATGATATTACTGATTCAGTGACTGCTGTATCCGGAAAAGGATGCAAAACCAATGACATTTGAGACAAAAAACATAGAAGCCAAAAACAGAATAGAGATGCAGACTACTGGAGGTGGAAAGGCTTGCTCAGAGTTATCGGTTTAAAATTCGGAGACACTGAAAGAAATTAATAAAAATCTTAAAAAATAAAGATGCACTGAAACATGTTTGTTGAAGTGATGCGTTTCTTTCTTGGGATTCATTGTCAATAATAAATAATCACACTGTAAAAATGAGAATTTGAATGCCTTTTATTTACAAAGAACCAATTAATTGCTTGCAGACTTAGTCAGCAAGTCAGTTGTCCGGTCCCAGGAGTGGGTCAGGATTGTTGTCCGTTACCAGGAGTGGATGAGAATTGTTGTCTGGTCCCAGGAGTGGGTCAGGATTGTTGTCTGGTACCGGGGGTGGGTCAGGATTGTTGTCCGGTCCCAGGAGTGGGTCAGATTTGTTGTCTGGTCCCAGGAGTGGGTCAGGATTGTTGTCTGGTCCCGGGAGTGGGTCAGGATTGTTGTGCGGTCCCAGGAGTGGGTCAGGACCCACATCCTCTTCTTGTGGTTGCTGAAGGGGAATTGTTACACTGCATTTCATGGCAATGTTGCATTTGGCTGAGGTCATCAATCGTCTGTCATGTTTTTGCAAGAATAAAACCATTTTCAGTGGTTGTATTAATAGAGACTTTCTCCGGTTTGTAAAGCAGAACTGTTGTGTTCAAACACATCCAGCCTCTTTTCAAGATGCTGATTGTGCCCTCTATGGTGGAGCAAGTACACACATACCACTGATTGAAGCTTTTTAAATATGTCATTGTTTCGCCGTGGCACGTAATGTGTTAAAATTACTTTTCAGCCTGTAATCTTAACACAATTCCAATGGAAACCCAATTAGGAGCCTTTGTCATGCTGGTCACAGAGTAAATTCATCTCTGTTCACAGCGCTCAGAGCCAGTGACGTAGTATGAACCACGGGGAGTTATACTAGTGACGTATTTATGTAATTTATTTTGCATTCTTATTTATTTTAGACCCAAACGAGATGTTCTAATGCTGACGTAAAATTATTTCCCATTGAGAAGGCTGTGGCATTTGAAGTATTTCTGTGTCATGCAGGCACAGATCTCATGTTCCTCTTTAAAAACCACAGTGTAAAGCTAATTGCCAGGCAGTTAAACTACTGGACTGTGTGGATAAACAGGTACGTGTTTGTGTATTGCATTTTCTCCTGAGATTTTTTTTTCCTACAGTGGCCCTAATATGACGTCATAGTTTCTTGTCTGTGACAAATATTTTAATGTTTCTTAACCACATTTTCCTGTATGTTTTACTGCCTTTTCTGCATTTTAAGCCCATATTGATGATTATCAGGATGATATTGTGAATCTCAATTTTTGCCAGCATAACCGTGACCACACTTCATTCGAACTTGACAGACACTACATTAAAGTTATCGACACAGTCTTTGTTGTTTGTTGTTACTGGACCCCAGATTGCCTCCAAAGGCTTTGCCATCAGCATGTGAATGTGTATGAATGAGTTAGATCCTCTCCCATCAGTGTATGAATGTGTGTGGATGGGTAAATAGCCTTGAGTAGTGGAAACAATTTGTTTGTTTGTTAGTCTTTCTACTGTTCATACAATCAGGATTTGAAAGAGAAACTGAATCACACACTCACAACGTGACACACAAGAATAAATAACAACACAGAAAGGCACTTGTCTACAGGCGCTATTAGTGTTCCATTCCTCTCATTACAGCCTATGTGATGGTTATGATTTGGAGCTCGGTAAGTGATGCATGTTGAGCAGTCGTGAGATGTATGATAGGTACAGTTGCTCTCAGAGAGAGATGTCAAACTATGTTGGTGTCAGAACTCTTTCTCCCAGCCTGTCCTGCTGATTCAGTGTGTGAGCCCTCTCGTTGACTGTGGATCCACCCACAAGCTGTGATTCAAATAGGTTCTACTGCCCACAGCTACTATCTATATCTGGAAACCATCTTGACAGTTTGCATGGGCACAGTTCCTGGAGGAGGGCTTATAAAAATGGTTTAGAACGCACTCTAAACTAGTTGGAAGCAGATTTAAGGGCATTTATCAACAGATAGTTGACTAGTAGACCCTGTTGATGAACTCATAACTGATAAATCAACAGTTAATAAATGCTTGATAACACAATACAATGTTTTCATTTGTCCCTAGTTGCTTAAAACACATATATTAATATATAGACATTTGTACAGTTTGTAAACTATGAGTACAGCGGAGTGCCAACACGTTTATTAGCTTAGAGCTGGTGGTTTAGTTTAACAAGTGACCGTGTTACCTGGTGCATAGCTGAATGGTTGCTTGTAGTGATGGCAGCACACCTAGAACAGTGTCCTTAATTTTAAATACATACGTATCTGTGTTTATTATCTACCCCAACCATTTACGGAAGTTACTACGCGATATTACCGCAGATGTATTTAGTGGAATGTCACCAGGCATCACGGTCTCTGGTTAAACCAAAACACCTGCTGCTCAGAAAAGGTTGTGATCATGTTGGTACATATAACAACCAGACATTTTGATTCTATAAACTGTTTTAATTCAATGCTTAAAGCTAAAGATGTCTGAGGCAAAGTGCTACCAACGTTGCCAATATGTGCACGCATATTTCTGCGTGCATGTGAGTTATCATAAGAATCGCCCACCGTGAACTGCATGACTATTTGTTCCCAAGCAGAGCAAGGGAGCCATGTTAAGTGGACAAATGGACAAAAGGGGTGAAACTAACCTAAGCTGTGCCTTCTTTGCAGTGTAAGAAAACAGCTGCAGTTCACATTTTCACATTAACAAGTCTTTTTTCATTAGTAAAAATGTGTAATCATTTGTCATCTTCATTGACAGTCATTAAGTCGAAAATATCAAAGGCAAATTCAAATGAGGATGATGTGATAATGTGATAATCTGCCGCGACTGAACTTTTAGAACTATAAAAGTATGAACAGCATACTCACATTTTCACTAATTAACACCTCGTCATTTTATCCATGTACCATTTATTATCATTTGTTGCTGTAAATTAAATGCTAAATCCCAGTATTTATATAAATCCATTTATTACATAAATGAATGAACTAACTCACTAGTTCTCATCAAACAGCAATGATATATATTAATTAAGCTACTATAACCATATCACGTTTTATTAACCTGGCATTTGGTCATCAAATGACATGCTTTTTTTTAAACGAAAACGTAATGAGTTTTCTCAAGAAGGTGTCATTAGATAACTATTTATTATGATGATTACAGCTGAAGGGTAAATCAGTGGCTTGATTTAGATGAAAATGGCAGGTGCAACAAAGCTTCACCCTTTCTGTCTGTTCCTCTTTTCATCTTCCACCTGAACACTGCTCTTGTTGCCCTTGTGTGATTCTCTGCTAGTAGACAAAAATGCATGCAATTCATGTTGGGCGATTCTTATGAAAAATGGATTCGTATGTGCACAAATTCTGATTATGTATTGAAATGAGAAGTTTGGTCAATCAAAAGCTTGAATCTAACAGCATTTGGAGCTGACACACTGGGTTTGCAGAGTTTTAAGAGTAAAAGCAAACGATGAAATCTGGCAATATTGAGAAGACATGCTGTGTAGGGCTGGGTATCGCCACTGATTTCCTGAATCGATTTGATTCTGATTCACAAAGTCCAGATTTGATTTAATCTCTGATTAGATTCAATATCGATTTAGTTAGGGATATTTCAAAGCTTTGCTTTTGTCCAGCTCTTCTCTGTCTTCATAGTTTTTGAATCTGAAATGCAACCACACATCTGCCTTTAGGCTTGGCGGTGCCTTCAGTGGAGCAGCTCCCCCATGCTCCTCCATGTTTTGGTTCGCTGCTACTAGTCCAGTGATCCTCACTATTTTTTCCAGTAGAGCCACACTTACAAAACAAAGTCCACAGGAGACCCACCTCAACTGCAAAATACCAAAAGCATATCTGCTTACTTATCATCCCACTTAATATGCAGTATTATGTAATGCATCTATCAATCCTGGGATTGTATTAATGACTTCACTACACCTTGAAAACAGCATTACTACCCACGTGTGGTTCATTGGTCATTCATTTTGAACCGAGTTTCATTTCACGATGCCAGACAAATTGGTCCACTAGAGCTTGGTGGAGTGGGCGGATCCAAAGGTCGGGTCCCAGCCAACTAATCACTAGCATTTTGCCTCTAAAGGTCGCATGATGATCCGACTTCATCTGCACGTCAGCATAATCCCCAGCAGTCTTGTACATTCTGGACAGGTGTAGTTTTAAATGGCAAGGAGGCACTCTATGTTCTCAAGCCATAACTCATTCAGCTCCACAACCTACAAACACTCAAAAATAATCCCGCTATCTTCTTATACAGTGCGGAACCTTTGATGAAATTCAGCAGAGATCAAGGGGATCCGGCAAGTGCTTTCCAATTTTCCCAACCTAATATAACAGAGAGCCATCCTTCAAAGGAGCCCTCTTGTGGTAATTCTCTGAGTTCATCTTCAGCAGATATTTGCCATATGGCGGCGTATCTGCCGTTGCCCCATGGTAGCTTTCTCCTTTGGGTAGACTTTCAGTTTGGAGGTAATAAGCACATCCACACACAGTGTTGGCAGCTCTTCATAAAAAGCCCCATGACTTCCATGTCAAGAACGTGCCAAGAAATTGTTCATGGAACAAAATTAAGTGTCATGACAGTTTATGGTTGCCAACGTTGTGTGTGACAGCTGAGCTCACTCCTGGGAGACACAAGATGGTAATCAGGAGTAATCTTGCATAGAATTGCCACATCGGCCTCTTGCAACATAATGGATTACTTACTGCCTGTTGTTTTAAGTGTTGGAATTATATTTGAAAGAAGAAAAATCATACTTATAAAAAGGGCTTTATTTGATTAGTTATGAAATAGGTCGGAGACACGTGCACCAGTGCTGCATGGACCTTTAAGATAAGATATGATAAGATCATCCTTTATTAGTCCCACAGTGGGGTCAGCTTTGTAGTCAACCTGATGCATTCACTGACCTCATGAGGAGATCATTGATTGTAGTCCAGATTAAGTCCGGCTACAAATGACAAAACAGGCTGAAGCATGAAGTAAATGGTATCATGGTTACCAACTGCAATGTAGAAATATTCCTTTATTTATACAGATCACGTATGGAGATGGGCACAGCTGTGTCTCAGCAGGCAGAGCAGACTATCCATTTATCACCGGGTTAAGCCAGACACTGAACAACCAAATTACTCCCAATGGTTAGACCAGTTTGCATGGTAGTCCATTCTGATGGGTGTGTGTGCGTGTGTGTGTGTGTGTGTGTGTGTGTGTGTGTGTGTGTGTGTGTGTGTGTGTGTGTGTGTGTGTGTGTGTGAATGAAAGGCAACTTCAAATCCATTTACTAGAATCTTAAATTGCTTCCTCAATAGTTTCCCATAATCATACATTCTGTCCCCAAACAAACAGAACTGCACCCTACCACTCTGAAGGGCATCAAGACACTCCTTTTCAGTCCGTCTCAGCCTGGATTGTTGATTAGCGGCCATCAAACCAGCTTGAAACAATCAAGCCAAATGAGCAAACCCACCAGAATTCCTTTAAACCAAGCAAAACAGGTTGAGGAAAATTCCCTGCAAGGTGCTGTTTAAGAGAGTGATGTTTACATCTAAATTTCATAATTTTAGAGTTCAGCTTAGGTTCTTACATAATATATGGGCTGCAAATGTTTTGTTCAAACTCTGAATTGCCTGTACAGCATTAAGATTTGAGTATTTGTTCCTTTAATCTTGTATATGGCATTCAGAAAATCAATTGGCATGAGTTTAAATGATGATTTTGACCACATTATGTAACCTGCCACAGTTTCATATTGAACCATATATCTGTTTACACTTCTCAACGTGTTGCAGTTTGGCCAGCGAATACAACTTAGTGGGTCAGGGAGGGACACTCGGTGTGGAAGGATCCCCTTGGGATTTCCAACATGGCACGCAAACTTTATATTTTATGTAGGCACTGCACTGTATTATAGTGTCTTTAAATTAAACGCGGCACTGAAATTAATTTATACCAGCAGTAAACATTTGAAACAGCTGCACTGTATTTTGAGTAAATACATAAAAGCTGTCGATTTCTTTACTTTACATTTATGTAAGGAATATACAAATGTTAATCATATGGTAATCTACATGAGGTATGAGATGTATAGAACTAAGAATGGTTTACATCAATAAATAAATCCATACATTTATTGATATGAACATGGATAGTTTAGAAGAGGACTCTTCAATAGCTTTAAGCACCACTGTCACAATGTTGTTGCCCTGGTTACTGCATGATTTAATATGATTGTGTTCTAAAAAATAGTGGATGGGATATAAGGTCTACCTGTAAAACATGCATAAAGATGCAAAATATTGCCACTATGTTCAACAAATAGCCTAACATGTGCTTCTGTCAGGTCAGGCTTCTTTCAAGACACATTGTAAAGACACTGAGATCTCTGAGACATGTTGCTGGTGGTGAATTCTGCCCACTTCAGTAATTGTGTGCTTTTAGCTGTCTTTGGATTTATGTCCAATGGTGAGGACAGTCTTCTCAGGGGGATCCGGACATCAGCTGATGGTGTGCACTTTTCATAAATGTTCAATCCAACCATTTCCCTTTCATATATGCTCAACACGTAGGGCAGTGCTTTGTTCCCTACAAAGCATACTTGCTAGTGCAAATCTGTTGTATGTGAATGTTGTTTTAAAGAGGCAGGATTGCATCACTTCTGTCAGCACATTGACAAAAGGATTTGTTTGAGTCCGAACACTCTCACAATATCATGATTACAGTGTTAGTCTAGTTCATCAGAGAGGATAATTGGATCTACATTGTATAGGTTTGAACTAAATAGAGCATAGACATTTTTGGAGAGACACTGCAGGCAAACATCTTTTTTCATGCACTGATCAATGATAGAATTTGGTTCCATAAAAGGTCTTCTTTCAGACTTGTAAAAAAAAATCCTAATATACACATTTAGTTGTTTATTTTACTACTTTGTCTATTTGTGTCTGTAGATTCCTCATAATTCATCAAAGTTACCTTTCGATAATGGTATTTAAAAACATTTCATAGAACCTTTACCTTTCGGTAATACAAAGAAAATAATTGTCTTAATGATGGTAATCAACTGTGGAAGATTCATGGTATGTATCAATTAAATGTTGACAAAAAGCTGATCCTGAACTTGTGAAAGTCTGAGGTCATCACAGAGTTGACAATCACACAAGGCAGAGCATACTGGACCTGACTCATTTACCTCATGTCGTAAAAGGTATGAAACATGCAAATGTGCCCCTGAGCAGCGTTATTAAAGATGCATGAACAATAGACGACGCTTCCCTTCATGTCGAGGGACGGAGGTTCAAAGCAGACAGACAATGCAAATAAGATGTTCTGCTTGTGCCTGAGTAAATAATGCAATGTTTCTACCAGGTAGATATTGGTCCCTGAAATATACGTTTGCACCAGACAATCGGCTGTTATGGCATGAATAGTTACATTCAGAAGATAAGCACAATATTTGTACTGCATGGTTTGACTTCACAGATACAGTGCCATGTTATGGTGTGTGAAGAGTAAGAGCCAAAGTGTGTTTAGCCAAATAAAAGGGGTGAGGTTTCTGTAAAGAAATGTCAGTAGCCTACTGTGTACGTGGACTGAAACAGTAAAGTAATAGCTCTCTGGTGTACATGAATCAGCAACAAGAGAAACAAAGGCAGACAAAATCCTATAATCACCCTTTAAAAATCAAATTTGCAAATTGTATCAAACGGCATCCGCTGGATCTATAAAAGCGAGCCGATGAAGTACAGTAGTTAATGAGCTATTAGGGTAATCAAAAAAGCTGAACAGGCAAGCATTCTCGCCTTGGTTCATGCTTGGTTTCCTTCTCTGATTAACACTGAAAGCTGAGAGGGTGTGATGGATCGTCTTATATTCTCAGCCTTCTAAAAGACCTCTATTGTGTTTAACCTGTGCAGATACATCCTGTAGATGTGTAATGGCGTAATGGCAATCAGCTGGGGACAAACAGCCAAGAGGTTGTATTCATAATGAGATTAAACAAGCTTGCGTCGGATTCATTTGAATTCAATTTAGTACCATTTCATGTGTTCAGTATTTGGAACATGAGGAGATTTAGAACCACAGGACTGACTCACTTTTCTCAGTCGGTTGCATCGGTAAAAACCTCACACATGAACAACATGGGCACGCTGGAGAACTCGTGTCTTGATTAGACAAAACTGTTTTGCTCCTGTGTAGGAGGTATACACTGCAGTCCTATTAAGCGATTGTGACCGAGTTACAAAAAGGAGGCTAGCATCCACCAACCCAGTTGCCAGAAAATAAGTTGCCGTTCGTAAGTACGTTTCTGCAAACCATATGATACGTTGAATGAAATTTCTGAGCAAAAGTCTTAATAGTTAAATATCAACCCCAGTTTACAATTACACTTGCAGAAACACAATGACTTTTACTTCATGAACAGAGGTGAAAGTCTTGTGTTTGTTGAACCCCTCCACCACGGCTCCCAACGTTGGTGGACTTTCTCACTTGTTTTACCCACTATTACACAAAAGGACTTTCAATAACGGTCACTGGAGGTATTATGTCACTTCGACCGTCCACATTCACCGTATCTGTGGTGTGCAGAAATGTATCATGCCAACATTAATCCTGGTTACTAGACTGATTGAAAACAACGGTTTCTCATATCCGGTGCAATATAAGACAATGACAAGTATCTTTCTGGCCTGCAAGGACTTATCTGTGAAGGAAATGAGCTGAAATTATTTTCACTGCTCTTAATAACAAGTCAAATTTACCGGCTTTACAATCTTTGTTAGTTACTCCTAAAGTCAGAGAAGCAGAAGACACATTCTGGCTTGTCCACTTTCTTAACAGTCACTCAAGGATACATCATCTATAATGACTTAAGGATGTGATTAAGATACTATTTCCTTATGAAATCCTCATAATCCGTAAAAGTAGTTTAATGTATTAACATTATCAGTTTCATGTCAATACAAATGTGTTAGCAGTTCATTGAAATAAGCTCTGACCTCTGCTAATCTGTGTTGTCGCTATGTTGGAGCTTTTTTTTGCACTAAATAAAGAACAATGAACAGATGTAGTGTATTGACCTTTCTCTCTAGGTTACTGACGCCCCCTCATCAACCTATGCAATGATACAATGCCTTGTTGCATAACCGATTGATTTTTTATTTATGTAGGTCTGCAGCGAGTGACATTCACACAACTGACACCTCTAATATGGTTTCCTGGGACATCGTTTATTTAGGGAATAGCCTCAATAAGACTGCAGGTGCTATTCTGCTACACTTCACTTTACCCTCATCAAGAGTTTCAGTGATAAAAACTGTAATTTAGAGTTGAACAAAATACTAGCAACTCCATTGAGGAAAAAAAACCTATAAAAAAATACACTAAAATCACTAAATCTGTTTTATTATGTTTCACTTCTCATCTGATATACAGCTGCAAACAAACCCTTGTTAGGCTAAAAACAGATGACAAAATCAACAAGGTCATCATGTTCCATGAAGTCAATAATTGCTTTTCATTGTGTTTCTATACATATTAAATACATATTTAAATACACTCCTGCAGCTGGAATATTATTTTTTTTCAGACACAATCCTCTGTTTATTTCTATTTAAATGTATCAGTAATCACTTTTGACCAGGTGCATTGATTACTTTGTGTCACAATTACCCAGGTGAAATTATTTAATGAATACCATTTGTTTGGCGCTTGAAAAGACGAGACATTTTCAAATGATTTCCAACTGTATTTTGTATATATTATCTTCCCTGGGAGTATGTGATCTAATACAAGGTTGCATCTGGTTTTGATTCAGAGTCAGCAATCATCTACAACATTTCATTTTTTCACACTCTTCTTTCATTATGTTTGACCACTGCATTATACTGCGAGGAGCCATCCACTTTATGAAAATTATTGTCCAATCTGGCTTGTTTTGTGTCTCACAGTGCTGACTGTGAATGTGTGCATGTGGATGATCAAAGCCACTGCTGTACTTATAGGATGGAATAAACAGATCTATATTGAATCTTTTCATTTTCACTCTCAAGGACACACACATTGCTCTCATGAGGGATTCGCTCTAGATGAGTGTGAATCCTCTCAGGCTGTACTGTAGCTCACACAGGGAGCGGCAATACCCTGGCAATAACCGGGAGAAAGCAAAAAACACAAGTCCTTGATTTTAACCAAGATGCTGATTGGACCAGACAGAATCTTTGGCAACCAGTTTAGCCTGGGCTGCATTAGCCACGGTCATTCCATGAGAGACACCACAGACTCCATCTATGGTCCGGCTTGCCTTTTCATTTGTTTTTGTTTTTCTTGTAAATGCGGTGTTGCCTCTGCATCTGCAACCTACTATCCTTGTCTGAGATTTCAACGGAATGATAGAACATGTCAGTCTTCGACCTTTTACAGTAAAGCTTCATCCGTATTGTCTAAATGTGCCATTCACTTCCTGACAAATGGAGCATAGAAATCGGTGTAGGGTTTAATTTCCTTCTCCAGTGTCATGCAATTAGTGTAATATCAGTATGACGAATGTTATCGCATTTCTCTATTTATCTGCTTGTCTTCTGTGTTCTTTATAGTGTCAAATATAGTATTACTCACAGTCACAATGTTTTATTCTTAATTATTATTATTATTATTATTATTTTAGGTGGTAGGGCAGTAATCACAAAAGTCATGAGCAAGGGTATGGTGTGTTCATGTGATTGATTTCTGCCAGTTAGTGTTAGCAGAAGTAAGAAGCGCCATTTTTGGATAGTTGTTGTCGACCACCAGACATTCACTACTAATATTTTTATTCAAATATAGTGGTTATAATAATTGAAAAATGCCATGTCATGTCCTTGGCAACACATAATCTGTAAACATTTTGAGAAATTAGCAGTCAATCCTTTGATAAAAATGTTTTCCTTCTTTGTTGTATCAGTCATATTTAAATATCCCATGTTTAAATATTGCTAAATTCAATGTGAAGGCATTAATTTTAGAGACTATGTTGAATCAAATAAAGTTATTTGACTTTAAAGTGGAAATTCCACTAATCTAACATCACCATGCATTTTTTTTCACTTTCGTTTGTCTTTTCACATCTGTGCCAGGGCAGAGAAAGTACTAACTTGGATACATAACTTATTTTACATGACAAACATACTTTTATCCCAAACCATGAGCTTTTGCTAAACCCAATCAAGTGTTTTTTTTTTTATTTAATTACCAACTAGGGCTGTCAACAAATATTCTTAATGCAAATATATATTCGAATAGTTGTTAAAAACAGAATTTTGAATGTGAAAATTAATATTCGAATCATATGTAACAAAAAAAAAAAAAACTGAGGTCAGGGAATGTTGGTTCTATACTGTAAAACTTCAATTAATGTTAATAATATTGCCCCCGTTCAAACCAGACGTGTATTTCTCCGCGACCGTCGACAAGGCTTCTGCTCAGGTGTTGTTTATTCAGAGCTATTTTTTTCATTATGGTGTGTGTGTGTGTGTGTGCGTGTGTGTGTGTGTGTGTTTGTTCGTTCGTTCGTTTGTTTGTTTTCATCTCTCTACTCTGTTTAGATACACAAATATGATAGCATTTGTCAATCGCGGTATTTTATTTTGAAATTTGTTTTTATTTTGAAAATTTACGGGATTGTCTCTTGTTTCTTTGGGTGACTTCCTGCCAGAATTGACGCGATCTCTCGCGACTCGCACACAAAATAGACCAGACGCCGAAACGATCGCTGCACGGCACGAGACTGACTCGTAGGATTGCGGCGCTTCACGTCTGGTCTGAACTACACTATCGGTTAACAAGGGCATCGAAAGTTCCGCGGCTGTTTGCAGCGCTTCAGTGGCTGGTGTGAACCCGGCGTAGTTCATTTACTTATTTTTGTGTAGGTAATATGTTGTTAAATATGTTTAAACTTAAATAAATTACCTATACAAGTAGTTATGTCTCGTTGTATTAATTTGTCGTGTTATTGACGTGCCTAATGCGCAACCAGAAATTTGAATAATCGAATGTGTTTTTTTAAAGGGAATATTCAAACGTCAGTTTTGAGCAATTTTGACAGCCCTATTACCAACATTACCTACCATATGATTACATGCATCTGTATGTGATTTTAATGGGGCGTTAAATGGCGATGATGAGCATTAGTTGAAGCATCTGAGATATAAGCTGTCTCATTTTTTTATTTCTGGTGAGAGTCTAATTCAACGTTTGTTCTTTTTGAGCTTTTTGTTCTCTCTGCTAATCATATAGGAATCATACAGCTGTAATCCATGTGATATTTTACGTCACATTCAACATTTAGAAATGAAGACAGCATTATAGAATATGTGTCCAGATTGGATATGGTAATTATTATGCTATGTATGTTATTGGGGGGTGAAGCATTACCCTACTGCACTGGGAGCTGCATGATCTGTGTGACCTCTTGGCATCCCTAAAGACAAAGGTCAAATGTGGAGCTTGGCGGGTCATCACACTCCCATTCCATCTGCCACTGTTTATGCAGTCCACTTTAGCAAGACGAGGATATGCTTCTGTAGTCCTCTGTAGCACCATTTGCTGCTTTAGTTGGAGTAAATTACAGCTCTGGGTCATTGATAACAGGCTTTTGAAAACGGGGTGAATACCACTTGTTTACTAAGCAGTTTCCATTTTGTTTCCACAAGAGTGCGCCGTTATAGCGGATTTAGAGTGATCATATCGTACATTCAATTTTTAATGTTGACAGATTTCAACATAGCAAAAATCAAAATACTGAATCCTGCCTTCCTCCCAAACATGAATCTGCATTAGAAACATGTTGTTCTGGAAATGTGTTTGGCTGGTTCAAACTCATTTTCTTGCAAGGGAGTAGATGTTGATCCATAAGCACCTATTAAGGTGAATCAAGTGACAACATTCTTGAGTTGCTGCTTGGAAAAGCCTGAGCTTGACTGACTCTAACCCCAAGCTTTTTTACATGGGAACGTGTCAGTTTGTCCAGTCATCGATAAGGCAGAAAATCCATCCGCTGCATCACTCCCTATATTCGCTGAGCCCTACAAACTGTCAGTAGATAGCGGCATTTCAAATGACAGCCGCTTATCTGAGCAAGCTCCAGTGCATTTGCCGAGGGTGGAATTGGTGATACACCAAGCACATTACTGTTGGAAGTTCAGCATCCTTTATTCAGTCTTCAGGCTCCTTTCAGTCCAGACCGTTTATTTTGGTCCCAATAAAAGCCGCGTGAACCCCATGGTGTCTCCTGTTAATAAGCATTAGGAATACAAGCATCCATCACTGATAGAAAAAGTTGCTGTTTGAAGATCAAACGCGAGTTATGGGATGAGAGGCGGAAAAAGAGCTTTACAATGCATTTTAATTGCTTATAGGAAACATTGCTTTCTTTTCACTGTGCTACTTAGCGACTCCACTGTTTCTAATTAAAATTGAAATGTTCCACTGGACCGTTAATATCGATGGCATATCTATGTACATGGAATTAGCTTGCATTTTAAGATACACGGGGTGGGGAAAGAAAATAAATAATTACTACTAGGTGTAGTGCATCCAATTAACATCAATGAGGGCTAATTTGACAACTATTCCTGGCAGTCTGTTCTCCGTACTTACTCATGTGAAACATGAAGAATTAATTACAGGTGATTCCGATTGAAATTTAAATCACAAATGTTTATTCTTTGCAATAGATACGCAGCAGCAGACAATTAACGACAGAAATTGATTAATGATATTGCAAAGAAAAATAATGTATTTTTAATCCTGTTGTCTTGTAGCTATTTTGGGAAATTTTAAATTGTGTAGACATTGAACACATGGCATATTATGGCCTGGATATGTCAAGGCTGGAAATTAAAAATATATATTTATATGTATATATGTATATGTCATTCAACATTTATATGTGTATACGTAATAATGGTGAATGACCAAAAGACTAGACAGAGAGCAGACCACGGTAGTAAAATTCATCAGAGGAGCGTCTGGGTGAAGCAAACTTTCTGACAGTGAGGGATTGTGGCTCTACAAGTCATTTCTACTGTGACATTAGTCATCATTGCCGGCACAGTCGTTTCAGGGTTAGGCTGGATATTCATCATCAGCTGACTTGAGAGACTCTTGTTAAATGACGGTGGATTGGGATATTTATGGACAAAGGAAGCAAATATCCCAGCTGCCAGTATTCGGAAGCACCAACGTTGAGTTAGATCATTGATGACCTTAGTTATTTATGAGTGGTGGCTTCTTGCACTCTTGTCAAAAGACATACTGTCAAGGACTTTGTGTCTCTCAGCTGACAGGGAAATAAATGTTTTAAGAAATTATACCTGAAGTTGTCATAAATCGGATGTATTAAGCAAGAGACTTTATGTAGATCGTGACTTGGTGCTGCAGTGAGATATATAGCACAGTCCTCAGCTGTAGTGGTTTCGAAAATAGTCAGGCTGTATGTCATATGAATCTCACAGATAGGGTATGAAAATATATTTTAAGTTGGAATTTAAAAACATTTGATCTTATCTGAAGCCAATATCAAAGCCATTCATTGGAGTTGATTTCTTTCGAGTCTAATCAAATCCAAATAACTGATACTCGCAGATTATGTTGAGCTCTGCAATCATTGTTTATTATTTGTACAGAAAGAGTAGAGCTTGAGTGACAGTGAGTCATTTGGACAACTTGTAGCTCACAGCACTAAGCATTATATGTTGATATGATATGCACAGAATTTTAAGGAGAAATTTAACACCCCCTCAAAATTGTATTTTTGCCAACCTCCCGTTGCTTATCTTCTCAACATGTTGAAAGGCTGAGGATGAAAATGTTCCCTAACTCTGTTGATAGTGGACAGCACATGCTACTTCCTGAGGCTCAGGTCGGAGGGGAGGCAGACTTGAAACTCTGAGGGCAATGGACGTTGCTTCTCTGCCTGCTGTTCCATTCCTCTAAGAGAGTCTGACTGCTGAAACCGACACAACTTGCTGGATAATTTCACAAGACTGAGCTCACTGTTGGTATTTGAACTGCAAATAGAAAAAAAACTCATCCACCAACAAACAATACCTTGCTTACTGTGTACAATGACTGCAGAGTGCAGACATCATCTTGCAGAGAATATGCCAACGAGACGATGGACATTTTTTTTTCAGATATTAAACCCTGCCAACATTAGCTCTAAAAAGTGCAGTGCCTGATACCCAAACTTTACCTTCTTACAATGCGCTATGCTACTGAGGAGATAACGGTTAGTTAAGGATGCACCTATACCAGGACCCAGATTTATTTTGGCACACGAGTCCAGAGACAGCAGACTGTGCCGGACACAAAATAAAATGACAAATGTACAACCAAAAACAACAACCAAAAACAATATTACATATACCTGGTGAATAAACTAGTGATGTCCAAATGAAGCTTCGTGAAGCATTTTCTGAGCCCAATAGATGGCGCTCTCTGTTCAACAAAGGGTTGAAAGCAATGGAAATATATCGGCCTTCAACCCTTTGTTGAGCAGAGAGCGCCATCTATTGGGCTCAGAAAATAAAGAAAATGCTTCACGAAGCTTCATTTGGACATCACTAGAATAAACACAATAATGTCAACCTCCACTGCCAGCTCTCGTTAAATGCAACAAGATGAAACCAAACAAATTAGGTTTGCTGCCAGTCAAATAGCCATACCACCGGGATTAGCCACGAACTAACGGCTAACAAGCTAACAAAGTTACACAGTAACTTGCTACACATATCTTCTCCAAACATCATCACAGAACATTAGTTAGTGTTTTCAAGGGGTTATCTCCACATGTATGGCAAATAAAACACACATTTACCCATAAAAAGGAAAGTATTTTGGCGGAGCTTAGCACAAATCAACCTACCAACCGTCCTATCTTCCCCGCTTTGTATGTGAGCGGGGAACATAGAACCCTTTTATAAAAAAAGGGTCCTATGTTCCAATGTGTCAAAAGTGCAGGTGAATCACGCACCACCATTGGAGACCTCTAAAAGTCTTCTGTGACTTTGAACAGGCGCTGATGACTGCGCTGGAAACAGAGCTTCTAAGGACACAAGTGTGTGGATGCTACTTCCACTTCAACCAGGCCTTGTGGAAGAGGGTGCAGGGACTTGGGGGAACGTAGGGGAACATAGCACCCAGGTAACATAGGGATGACCCTACGGCAGCACCATCAGGTAGGCGGCAGAGCAGTGGCGTGATTCACAGCTGTAGGCCTAATGCCATCTGACGCTCTCTGTTGACCTTATAAATTCACATGGGACACAAATTGTGGCTTCCCAGACGAAAGTCCTGTGTTTGTTTGACCTATCTACCACCTTAGCCACCCATCTTGAGTGGACTATCTGGCCCTCTATACCACGTCAGTAGCGTCTAATAATGACATGGATGGATTGACAATTGATATAGTTGAAAGCCTGGTGCGTCTCATACAGATGATTAAGGGTGCCTCACTGTAGCAGTGTCGAGGAGCACCGCCCAAGCTGTGGTATTTGATGAGTTAGGAGTGAGGACAGGATGCTAATTCATAGCAGGTAATTTGCCAATTGATTTGCAATCTGCTGTGGTTGTGGATACAGTATAGAAATCATTCTCAACATGTGAAATGAATGCATTGGGTCTCATTCATGAAATGTGAGCAGAACAAATCTGTGTGTAAACTGTTTGCAGAGGGAAGTATTTTTTAAATATGCATTCATCAAAATTTTAGTAGCTCTGTCATGGCCGCAGTAGCAACCCCACAATGAACTAAGGGTGGTAACGCATTTGTTTTTACTTGCATTAGCTTCCTTTCTACAATTATCATACACAGATAAATAACTGGACAGGTTTTGAGTTGCATATAACAAACATTGTATTAGTAGTTTTGACAAGATAGATTCTCATGTGCAGTGCACACATTTAGGTTACTTCTTTGTCACTTATTACTATTTTACGTCCTGTCCTGCCAACAAAAGGAGGCTGAGCTTCTTCTGCTTCACTTAAGTACTAATTGCTGCTGAGTGGACCATACATGGGCTTCCTGCCTCATGGGGAGAGGCCATGGTTAAGGATTTAACTGTTTAATGTTATTTCAGGGGAAAATATTATAATAAGATTGATTATTATTTTTCATATTATCATTAGTATCAGGTAGACCTAGTTATACTAACAATTTGGTGTTTGTAGTTCTGTTTGTCTAAAGTGACCTGATCAGCCACTATGTGAACCCTCATGTTTCAGTAGTGTTTTAGTCTGTCCTGAGGTATGTTATGTTTAGTTGAGGTTAAGTTCTGTTGAGGTGACCTATTTTTTGGAGGCCCACAACTTTATAATATAATTTGTAAATCGATTATTTATTTATTTTTGTTAATAAAACTATATTTGTTGTTAAGTACACCGTGCATTTGTCGTGCCAGCCAGCTCAGTCCCTGACAAGCTCCGAACTTCTTGTAATTTTTACTAAACTCCTCCTGCCTCTGACTGCACGTAGAGCTCTGTAAATAAGAAAGGCACATACATATTGTTGGTCATTATCAGAAACTACAACGTAAATATGGTCTGTTCACAATATGCAGATGGCTTTAAAACACGTTTTGGAAACATGACAAAACATTAGTCATCTATAACACATCTTGACTTCTTGGATGGATCTTTTGACAGAGAACATGGCATTGACGACATCAGTCACCTCCCTCCAGGCCTTTCCTTGACTTGTCCCCTTCACACCGCTACTAACAGAAGAAAATACAATCTTTTTCTGCAGTGTTCATGAATCCGGAGTCGGTTTATGGTACTGAGGTGATTTATGTGCAAATCTACACACAGATTAACCAACATTTTGCAAATGAAACCCATTATCTTTTAAGAAGAGCAGGTTGGAGATGAAAATTTAAAAAAGGGCAGTGTTGCAGCTACAACTTCAGTAATGCCCCTTTCCCACCAGAGTTAGGGATAGACTCATTGCCAGTACTTGAATACTCAGGAATAGGTTAAGAAATGCATTATTCAGTCTTTCTTCAAACTCGGGTGGCTGCTTGGACGGACACTGACGGAATTTGTTGAAGAAATGATAGAGACAGCGCCAGAAAAAGGGCAAAAATGAGCGTGTCCACCCAGGTTTCATGTTTGCATCAATGCAGATCAGAGCTGGAGCCGATAAATACCCGTGACTACTGCAGAGTCCTGGTAATGAATGCTGATTGAAACCTTCCACTAAAGACAAATAGACAGATGTTATTGGGCGTAAGTGTGAGAAAACAAGTCAACTTACAGAGTCATTTTGGTTATGGTCCAAGTCCTCAGCCCATTTGGTTGTCACTTCCAAAGACCTGTGAACTTTGGCTCCAGTTGGCTGGGTGGATATACACCTCTCCTTTTTTTTTTTTTTTTTTTAACAAGCTGTCATCTTGGGTGTCTCTCTCATATATCACATCAGAAATGAAAGTGCAAACTGTGTAGGTGTCTGCTGCAACCTCAGCCTACCTGTGAAACATGTGTTTGTCGCTCAAAGAGCACATGTAAAGATGCATTAGCAATTAAATATATCACACATTTCTGGTGAGATGTTTATTTGTTTAGGTCCTAGTGAAAATACTGTGTGCACCTTCACAGAGACCTGGAGACCTGGTGTGTCACATGTGAGTCACATCTTCGATTAAGAACTCTCTTTTCTTTATGATCGAATCTACTGGATGTATTGCTTAGAAGTCCTAAGATACAGCCACAATATTTGTAGATCTGCAGACATTCCTGAATCATATAAAGTATCAACAGGTGACATCATAACAGTGTTTGAAGTCAGTGTTATAACCTCAAATCACGGCACACTGTGGCTGTTAAAGCTTGTAGCACTGACAGACAACTGCATGGTCATCCATCAAGTTGTATTTGGAGAGCTATCTAAAGCTTTCCAAGAGGCCTGGATTAGTTCACACAGCCTTTGCAATCAGTTTATCCAAACGGCCTCAATATTTTACTGACATTCCTGTAACAAAGTGCTACATTCGGTCGTTGCTCAGAGGAAAGAGTGATGGAACAACACATATTCTTTGAGTTGACACACAACTCTTCCTGGAACACATGTAACTAAAATACAGTAGGAAACCTTCCACGATTTGACACTGCACAATGAATATGTTTTGGTTATTACATAATTCTATAATATGTATTGCCGGAAATGCAGGTTACAATAATGTAACCCTAGTTTTCTAAGCACAGGCTCCGCCCTCTACTGGACCCGGTGTGTAATTATTGTGATTGGAGAAGAGTATTAACCATCAAGTCCAGTAGAGGGCGGAGCCTGTGTGAGTTCGAAAATTCTGATTTGTATGCATTTCTAATGGATTCCCATCTGGAAAATGCATTTTTAGCAACACCAGCAAGGTGACTCCAGTTGGGGCAATGTTGAATCCTTTTGTTAGCGATTTATATTGATTCTAAATGTTAAAGAAAATATAAATTATTTGTTATCATGGTAGATCTTTGTATTTATTGTAATAAAAACTGAATATTTTAAACTGTCCTTTGAAAACCACAGTTGTGTGAGTAACAAAATGGTCAAGAAGTGTGCTTTACTGTAAGATGTTCTGCTACAGGAACAACTGCCATTGTATCTTTATTATTAATTAATTAAGGATCTGATTCATAACCGCTAAATCGTATATATGAGCTCAAATCATCCTCAAAGAATGACTAAAGCAAGACACCGTGTTCCACACTGCTCCTGTGTGTGTTCAGGGCCACACCGTTTTATATGGAAACCATAATAGAATTGGAGAAGAGTCCATTGTGCTGGGTTCCTGATCATATTATAGGTTTGTGCCTTCCTTTTAAACACCATATTTTAGCTGTCTTCACGCCACTCCCCAAGGCTTTGTGAAGAAGGGGCCAATAGCAGAGCAAGGGTTTATATTTGTTATCTCTTTAACTTTTGATGAGTATAATAAATCCATCCTCTGAGCCTTTTCACTCATCTTTCTTACAGACATACAGAACGCTTTGTAAAACCATTTGGTGCACAACACATTAGCCTTGACATCAGACATGTGAGATGTAATTTTAACTTTCAAAAGCAATTTTCACCATATCAAATCCACGTCTGAATGTGCTTGTTGCATTTGTGATTCACAGGGAAGGTTAAATGTGACTAAATCTACCGGGAAGAAAAGATTTCACGACTGATTACTTGTTTTAATAGTTCAACCTTTTTTATAGAATTAATTTAACATGGAGGCTTCAAATCTAAGTCTTTATGCATCTGAAGACATAAGGAAGATATCTTGATCAGGGGGAAGGACCTCCTCTGCCCCGTGAGAAAATGGAACAGGGAGATAATGAATATTGAATGAGTATATCAACTTCATGCAATCATCCCTATTGACCAAATCCCATCGGCACACAAATCATCCGTATGGTTATGCAGAGTTAATTAAGATCTAGTGTGTGGAATTAATCGAGTCATGCTATTGCAAATGTCTTCAATCATCTGACCTGCACTTATCTGTCTTATCTGTGAGTACTTTTACTATTGGAGACGAAGGATGAAAATGATGACATAATATTTAAGATAATCACAATACAAATGTGGCATTCTTACAGAGGGCCAAATCCACATGACACGGAGACTGGGAAGAAAATGCTTCGGCCCTCTTCAATTCAAAACTAACCAACAGGGATATGTAGTGGAGATAGTAAAGACTGTTATGTACTCACGTGTTGCTGTTTGTGTGGGTGGAATATCATTTGGGCTTTCATCAGGGGAAATACTGTACCCTCTCAGGCTTCTTGGACTTCCACAGATAAGAAAAACGAGTGAGATTACTCCTCATTTTTCTTCTCAATGCCAACATTTTCCTTTCCATTGCCAGTTGTAATTGTGCCCTCCAGACTTTTATACAGTGAGCGCCGGAATTGGCTAGCCAAAGAAAACAGCTTTGGCTGGATCAAAATGCCCCAGTGAGCCATTCGCTGGTGTTGTTGTGACATACGCAGGGAAGCAATCACCTTAACTCAGCAGTAATTTCATTAAATATGGATGGAAATGAATAAAAAAGCAAGAATTTGATCTCAGTCCTGAGACGAAATTTCAATTTCAATGTAATGTCTGTTTATTTGTTGAAATTGATAATTTATCATTGATCAACTAAAACACAATCCATGTCGGAGACAAATATTACAGAATTTTAGTTGGAAAATAGTGTCACAGCGAGATTGAGAGAGAGATCTAAAGAGCTGAGTCTTGTCAGCTGTTCATAATGTCACCGCTGTGACAGTGTCAGACTGAAAGGGCCAGTTGACACCAGCATGACCCCCCTTCACTTAACACGTCAGTGATGGTTCACATACAGGATAGTTCACTAACTGACATGTGTTCACAATATTCTGCTGTCATTCATTTAGAAACAGAATTACTATCGTCACCATGGACACATTGTTTGAAAGAGCATGTTTTAGCACTTTAGCACTTCCTCTAAACAGCCAATCACACAGCCAATCACACACACACACACACACACACACACACAGTCGTGTTTCCATCACTTTCAGACATTACATTGACTTAGATGCATTTTCTGGAGACTTAACTGAACCATAATCACTACTTGCCCAAGTCTGCAACCTAAACCCAGACATGCTCAAGTCTCTGCTGGTTGTAATGAATGTCCTCCAGTCTCCATAGAACACTGTGTATCTATATCAAAGGAGTTCAAAGCACGTAGCTGTTACTTAGTTGTTTGGTATATGATCACTTTAAACAGGCCATTGTAATCCAATATGAAACCCAGCAAACACAATGAATGTTTTCCTTTGAAGTAAATAACTGTATTTTGTCTCAAAAAATGCATACAGACTTACTTTACTCAGGGTAACAGGAAAATGTTGCCTACATCATTAGGCATATAATTATTGAGTCCAAGTCCAAGTCCCCATTTCTGCCTAAACCTAACACTTTATTATTTCTTTGAAAAGGAAGTTCTCACAATGTGACTGTATATGCTGATTTATGTCACCACAACATGAATTACACCACACACACACACACACACACACACACACACACACACACACACACACACACACACACACACACACACACACACACACACAGGTTGTTCCAATGTCCTGTGTGAACACCACAGTTTAGTACATATTCAGTTTGAAACATTAAAACAACCAACAAATATATATGAGCAAGGAATAATAACAAAATGTGTCTATATACTATAACTATTATATACAGTATATTATATATATTAAAAAAATAATTGTGTTTCCTCCTTTAAGCTCGGGTCCTCCCGATGCCTGGGAGCCTGAGGGTTGTTCAGTATCTTAACTGTTCTGGACAGAGATCTCAGATGTTGATCCTGGTCAGCGTATCTTCTGCTGGAGCCACTGTCCCAATTTGGGGGTCCCAGCCCCGAGTGCTCCTATCAACACCGGTACAACTGATGCCTCTAATCTCCACCTCTTATCGCTCCTCTATGGTATTTTTCAAGCTTCTTATGTTCCTTCTTCCTGATGCGTCTGTCTCTTGGGATAGCTACATCTATAACTACTGCTGTATTCTGTTGTTTGTCCTCCACCATGATGACCGATCTGGAAGTCCCACAGGGTCTTAGCTTGGTCGTTCTCAAGCACCTTTTGGAGGTACCTTCCATTTGGACCTTTCCAGCCTAAACTCAGCACAGATGTTCCCGTACACTATGCAGCCACTTGGTTATGATGCTCCATGTACTCCCTACCTACCAGCCTTACACCCTGTTCTTATGTGATGGACTGTCACATCTTTGGTCATCACTTGGGGATATCTTTCTGATGTACTCCTGGGTCTTGGTTGTTTCGTCCGAGATGTTTGAAAGAGATGTTTTCACGTGGATATGAAAATAAATATTTTTGAGGGGATGAATGAGGAAAATTTCAGAGTGAGGAAGAAAAGCTCTGTGTGGAAGCGACTCTAAACATCACGTCATTAAGGGGAAAGTATTGACCAGCAGAGTGAGGAAGGTTGGAACCATAGCATGAGATCTGATCACCATCAGAGCTGAACCAAATGAACCATCAATGTGAACACAAATGGAACTGGATCCCTTTCCCACTTGGTCCACTTTAAGAGGACTGAGTTTAAAGAGGACTATATATGAGTCACTCACTTTTTTATATTTAATATGTATTTTAACTGTGGAACTGATAGCCCCTCTTCTCTATACATAGAGGCTCTGAAAGACTAGTAAATACACCTGCAGTTCTATGAACAATCTGCAGCATGAGATGGACACCCTTCACAGAATTACTGATATGAATGATGCCTTCTTGACCTCTGTATACCAGTTACTGTGTAACACAAACCAAGATATAGTTGTTTCAATGGACAGAATCACAAATCCACTTATTGTGTCCTGTGGCGCTGATGTGTGCAAATAGCTTCTGATTGCTTTTGGCTTTAGAAAGTTCCCTCACCCACACAGTGACCGAGACAGTCACTAACATTCCAGCACAAACTTCTCCCTTTCAGTTCTCATCCTTCTCTCAGCTTGCACAATCGACTGATCTCTTGCCCAAAGACAATTAAGACAGTAAGTCCAACTGGGCAAAATCATACGTGTGCAAGTTTCTGGATGTTTATGTCCGCATTTTCATTTAATTAAGTTTTCTGACACAGTAGTCATAGTAGCTGACTAAGGTATTGTCAGGGACCAAGCAGTAAGGCAAGGAGGAAAACAGGGTTTTTCAAAAAATAAGGGTTTTTATTTACCCCAAAAAAGCACAAACTTAGCAATTAGGCCTATAAAAGAGGTCAACTAAATAGAATCATAAACAAACTAAACAGCAACAGAAAACCAGGTGTTAACTGAAAAAAACTGACCCCCCCCCCAAATGAAACACAGAAGAACATATAGTGGCTTGGCCAAACCAATTAACAGAACAGGGGAAACCAAAATGGAGGTTAACTAGAACTAATATACAGCATCAACTAACAGACTCAAAACTCCCCCCCCCCCCGCCCCCCCCAACATGGCTGGAGATGGCCTGGCCCAACGATCAGGTGACCGCATAAGTCTTTCCTCCGCCCCTGGCCACGCCTTTTGCCTTTCCTTGATAGATCCCAGCTGCACCACGGTAACTGAAAGAGATTAACACAAAACAAAAAGTTAAAACGTCTACAAAAAAACGTAATTAGTGAAACTAAAGTAGGTGAGTGTGATATTATCGTGTGGCCCTGGCCATCACAGGTATCATCAAATGAAGTGACATTTGTTTTAGAATAGAGACATACTAAAATCTTTAAATGGGGAGAAGATGATTTGTGGCATTCAGATGATAAAATGAAGGTAATCATGAACTTATAATAACCAGTCTTACTCAATGGCCCAGTAAGCTACTAAAAGGCTTTAGACAGAATGTGTCTAAATCAAAATGTGCTGCACTTGAGTACCTTGACAATATGATGAATTGTCAGTTTAGTGGACAGTAGTTGATGTTTTTTTCCCCACAATAATGCAATCTGTCATTGTCATAAAGTCACTTTGGTCCATTATGTTATTGTTAAAGTCGATGAAAGGTTAACTTTAGTAACCCACTGTATTTGTACTGCAGAGAGTCCCCTCAGCCGTGCACTAGTTGTGATGCTACTTGGACAGTGTTAAGTCAACACAACACTCAGCTAACTTGTCTTTATAATCCATCCAACTGGGCTGTGATCACAGTAAATGGTTTGCATTGGCAAAACCTCTCTTATACCCATGCTAGATGTGAAACAATATTATCACAGGCATTGCATTCAGAATAATGTGTCTTGCAAGTGTGCATTGCAAAGAAGGTCTGTCATTAACATTTTTAATATGCAGAGGTCTACCATGGTTTAGTTGCTCATGGCTACCAAGTGCACTGGCTGAATACACAAAGACAACACTTCTCACTGCAGCATCACAGTATACATCTGTATGCCTTGAAATCCAGCACAGAAAACAGCTGGAGCTTTTACAAACAAAATCCTCATGGGATGCATACACTCAAAGAAAAGTCAGTAAAAATACAGGCCAATGTATTGTTTCAATATGAAGGCATTTTCTGTATTGATTTTTCAGTTGTTTTCCCCGCATTTCTAAGTACACATTGACTTGTGGGATGAACCATTGATGTTACAAGATATGCTGGGAATGTTTTGCAGACCTATTTTCAGACATTGACGCACGTATCGGTGAATGGTTCAGTCTGTATACTGTAAATCCAGGGAATATTCCATTTTCGGGTTGAAGAAAATGTCCATAAACTTAATGTAAAATGTTAATTCTCTGCCAGGACATTCTGTTTTCCTACAGATATTTTTCTTACACTCTGTTGGTGAACCCCAACCTTTAGGGCAACTGACAAATAATTAATCATTGATATCTCTTTCTGATGGACTCCCTCCCGCTGATGAAAATTTGATGATTAACTATCTGAAATTGTGTGTAAGCTCTCTTTAAATATTCCCTAATCATGTAGATATTTTTTTCCCTCAATGTTCCCAAAACCATTCATATGTCAGTGTCAAATAAGATCTGAGTGGTTGATTCATTTTATCCCAAAGTATTAGTTCCATTTGACTAATACTAGAATGGAAATTGCTCATTCAGATGCATTCACCTTGAAGTGAGTGAGAACCATCTGTGGGAAGACCATTTCTGCTTAAATAAGCATTACTGGGAACCGCTCCTCGCGCTCAAGATTGGACACTGTTATTGTCTCCATCTAAATTGTTTATAACCTTAGGGTTAAAGACGGCCATATTTGCTTACATACAAATGAACAATTTAATGTTGATGAGACTGAGATAGCCATATTGACTCGTTGTTGATACCCACAGACACTATCTTTGAGAATCACAATGCCATGGTGTACAGTTACCAAAGTCACTTCTTACTAAGTTTGTCCAAAAGACCCACACTATTGTTTTTTTTTAAGATTTCTATTATTTGTTCAGAAAAGAGGCAGTGATGGAAATTTAAGAAACGGTTATCAAAGTGTTTGTTGGGAAAATAGCTACTGTCTGCTATAGTACTGCCGGAGCATTAATCTTTGTCCTGCAAAAAAAAATGCACGAGGCTTTCCCCACTATAACTGTTGAAAACCTTTCGCAAAGCCATCATTATCCACCCCAAATCAACTACGACATCCGTCTTCTTCTACCGACATTGAAATCAAGTTTTAAAGTAATACTGCAAAGATAAAATGTTCAAGAGATCAAATTTGTTCCCTTTGAAACTAAATTTCCCCGCATGGCCGTTGAAAGATACACATTGTTGTCCTTGCGGATGCCTTTCATATTTCCGAGGCTCTCATAAAAGCTCAATGCCTTAATGCAGGAGGGTTTAGCTTTGGATGCAGGTTCATGTTTGTTACTAGTGGTCAATAGAGCTGCTAAAATAGTTGAATAGTTGTTGACAGATCGGATAAAAGATGTTTTATAAATTGAACATTAATATTTTTCATTTCAATGCGACGTCTTTATGCCCATAATTTTAATTCCGACAGACACACAACAGAAAGTCACGCAGAGGTCAGTGGGAGAGCGTCTGATAGTGTATCAGTAGATCTGCTGAGCAGAGCATTGAGAATATTGCACCTATTGATAACACAGGACGTCTGAACATTTGAATCATTTAAAGGTACCAGCTTCTTAAATAATGCATGCCCTAACGCCATGCATACATTGACTGACTTTGCAACACATCCCGCAGCATTAACAGAGATAGAACTGTAGTGGGCTAGGATTGGGATCGGGTGTGACAAAGACCAGCACAACTCGTTGAAAGTGAAGAAAGTCCAACTTGCATTTTAAAGGCTGACGAAAGACCTAAACAGCCTTTTTTTGTTCCACTGCAGCGGAGGTGTCTGATTAAAGCTGTCTGATAAGTTGCGACTGATGTAGTTATCGGAGGTAAAAGTTGGAATCGTGTGCGGTTCTCCATGCCAAGAGCACTTAAGCTCCTTCACAGTATAAAGCAGACCTGGATCACATTGCTATTTGATAAAACAAAACCAAAATGTCAGTTTCAAAGAACAGAAGCATCAGTCTGTTCTCGAAATGAAAACGTCAATCCTGCACATCAGACAATAAAAGTTATACAACAAGCAGTTATTTATTTCTAATTGAGCTGTGATCCTGGTCTCCAAAATGTTCAAAATGAGTAGTCATTTGGGAAATACAGGACTCAGATGAAAGTGGATTTGTTTGTGTATGTTCCCCTGGTGCATAATAGCGATCCCTTCTAGCAATTTTGCTGTCCAGAATGAGTAACACAATCCACAATCGTCTGAGCTAAAGTGCTTCCAAAGTGTTGCTTCCAAAGTCCAATGCCCCCCCCCCCCCCGTTGTGTTATGAACCCTCGGCTGTGGTTTCAACTCATTCCCATCTTGTCACATGTGGACGCTTGGTCAGGAGGCAACAATCTGAGACTCCCATTTCCTTACCAGTCATCATTTAAACCTGGAGCTCTGCAGTGATTCTCACAATTTTAGGACTTTTTCAAAGTAATCACACAATTGTCATAATTTAGAATTTTGGCTCACGATGAACAATGAAGGAATTTATAATCCTGTTCCGAGAACAACAGCCAAAAGGTACACTCATTTTCTGATATATCAACAGCAGTGTCTCTTTGGATCTCACAGGCGTGGGAACAGCATGCCGCATTTAAGGACAATTCATGTGTCATCAGGGCTCCAGACTAACTTTTTGCATTGATTGCACTGGTGCGCCTAACTTTTTTTTTTAGGTGCACCAGCACAAAATTTAGGTGCACCCACCTTTTTCATCGTGTCGCCTTTAACACCAAAAAATCACCTTTTTATCGCTCCCCTTTTACATAATGACACCCCCCTTATGGCCTAGGTTAACTGCAGCACCATCAGCACCCAGAGCACCCGTTTTCTCCAGCCAATCTGCACACTGATGCCCAAGCGCAGCAAATGCTTGCTTTGTGGCAGCATAAATTCCTCAAGAATAAAAAGATCATACAGGTCACTAGCCTATAGATTGCAAATAGAAAACTGTTTATGTGATCTTAGCCTAGCCTACTTATATTTTTACTTAGGCTATTCATTTTTAATAATATGAGGAATAGGCTACTATACAATTTGCTATTCATGATCTCCCATGCTGTAATGTGGGCCTTCAAACACTGTGCGTGTCCATGCTCCACCCGACATGTCCAATTAACATGTTGACCTTTCCGCAAAATGCGGCAGTAGACAAAAACGCACTCCTCCATAGAGACGTCTGTGTCGCCATCAATCATGAATGACGTGTACGTGGCGTTTTCCAACCCCCGTCTTGTTCTTCAGTGTGTCGGCATTTTTTTCATCAGAATAATTTTGGAGTTAAATTTGGTGAATGGCAACTCCTCCTTTGCAATATTATATGCAACGTTGAATTTTATAATCATTTCAGATTCCTCAGCGGACCTGATTGATACAGCCTGATGTTGAAATGCAGCTGGGAGAGGGGCCACTTTATTAACACACTTATCACGGCATGTAGTATGCTTTTTGGACATACTGCGCTTTTTCAACGTCTCGATGCCAAATGTTGTTGACTCTTCCACAAACGCACTATTACCGGCCAAATTCTGACCGCACTCCCGACAATAAATACAGTGCATTGAGTCTCTTTGTTTATCGTACATCAGCCAGGGAAATTGCTTCAACCAGTCCTGTCTGAAGGCGTATTTTTGGGCTTTTTAATTAGAGTCTCGGGGCCAGGCTTTCTGCCTCTCTTCATTTTCGAAGAAAATCGAAGCGCTCAGCACCCATTTTCGAAGCGCTCAGGAGTACCTGCTCAGCTCGCCTCGCTCGCTTTTTTCAAACTTTTTCAAATTTTTACAGCAGTGAAAAGGACCACAGCCAATCAGAGGCAAGGACCCGCCCAGCCAAGCTCTGTCTCTTATTGGTTTAGATACCATCAGGAGAACACAAAGAGATGCTGCGCTTACGATTATTTTTTTCACCCGAGCAGCGTTAGGTGGACCAGTGTGACCTAAATTTTTTTTCAGTCACACTCATAAAAATGCTGGTCATGAAACGCGTTTTAGCTTTCAGGTGTCATTACACGTCCTGTTCTCATTCCCAACTTGTCATATGCAGACGCATGGATGGACATTCACAAAAACTGTGGTTTGAATTCACGTTATGGTTTTGTGGTTGAAGGTCAAAGAGAGAATTTCATACTAAAAAGACATTAAGTCTGTAAGATCCACACTTTTAAAAAAATATATATATTTGGACTCTGTGGTCAATAAAGGCTGGAGGAAAAACTCCGGGATCAGACAAACTTCAAATGTACATGTGAGTATTTTAATTAAATACGCTTGAAATGACATATAAATCAATCTTTTAATGTCTCTCTTCATCATTTTACATTTTACTCGTCAATATTGACCCAAGCATAGGAAGAACCAGAAGAAACTAGTTGTGAACAAAAGAGTAGAAGTGTAGATGTTGGATGGTTGCGGGATACTTTCCCTGCAGCAGGAATGTTTCATGATATTGCAGATGTCTGAGAGAAGCTGACATTTGTTTCATCATCAAAAGAATGTGTTGGTTGAATATTCATAACCGAAATTAGATCTATTTTTGTGAAGATTAAGTTTGTAAAATTAAATTATTCTGCTGATGTTAATAATTCAGGCTGATTATGTTTATTTAGTTCAAAATGTCCTAATTGTGTTTGTTTTCTCTTAGTCAAGTATTCTATAATGCACCAAACATCACCTCAAACTTACCAAAACCAAAGCTCTGTTACTTGAATTAATTTAGCCAACACAAAAGAGCATGCCGTGTCGGATTCCTGCTTTTGCCACAAACAAGTTCTTTCTCACTTCACACAACTTGGACTGACCTCGGAATGTCAGACACTCATGAATAAGTTGCATAAAATTAGTGTGTCAGTGGTTTCTGAGCTTCTGCAGATGACTGAATCCATTGAGGGAGTGCTCTTTATTCAGTCTACCCGTGTTTTTGCTGGGTATTAGCTTGCTTTGGTCAGAGGCTGGTCCATTGTCTCCTAGCTCTGCCCATCCTTGCATGATATGAATGAAGATTAGCACAGATTGTTTGAATAAGGCACGCAGGCTCTGGTGTTAATGCGTCACAGCAGAAAAATATGTGAATGTCACTGCATGTATGAGTGAAATTAATGAGAAAACACAATCTAGCGGGAGGAGCTGGACTGTATAGGGCTGCAAGCGATCAAAAAGACGATGATTTAAGTGGAATGGGTTTGTTCATTTGAGCATGTTAAAATCAATATATCCACCTCCTGTTTCAGAGCATGGGTAGTTGATCTCGGCCACATAGTTTACCTTTTCTTCTTTTGCTCTCTCCCTCTTTTCTTGTGTACGTGATACATCAGGAGTGATTCATGCGGGCAGTGCAACAAACAATGCCATTCTAATTTGTCATTTCTGCATGCTTGGCACCGTCGCTCGTTGTGGAGCGTTTGCAAGGTCACCGGATGTACATGACCTGCTGTGAGACAGGACAATCAAGGGTGGACCACGTTAGGCACATGACGTGCATTGAAAAGGATTGCAGCCTTATTGTATCCTCCAAACACTGTGCAGCAATGTTTGCTAAAAATACTGAATTCTCTCTTCTCTCTCTTAATGGCATTTTTAAAGCAACTTCATCCTGGCAGTCAACTGATACGGACGCCACCAAGGTGTTAACAAGACATCATGTGACCAAGTGTTGCAGCCTTAATCAACTGAGGAGGGGGTGTCTGTGAGGGCCTCAGCACTCCCTCCCTGTACCCTTGACTCTAATTAAGACCACATATCTTATATTTTGCTGAGGTCAGGGAGGGATTTTAATTTAAAAACCATTAAGATGTGCACATAGTCAGGACTGGCGTTGCATCCCTGCTAGATATCATTTTAATTAAGTCTTATCTTTGCTCAATTTCTCTGGCAAAAGACATCATCATAATTCCTCAATAACAACCTGAGAGTAAACTGGTTTGGTAAATGCGACGGGCTGCTCATTATGTTACAGCAAGTATTGACCTCTCAGGCTTTCTCCTAATCCTGTATATTAGTCCGACTCGGCTTGGTCAGTGGTCCCTCAAGTGTCCGTTTCAGACATGTCAATATACTCTCATTACATGCATAGTGTCTTTTCAAAATGAACTTCTGTCTTCATGGGAACTCAGTTTAAGGCAACAAAAGCACTTCCATATTGTAAGGAAAGGAGCGTGATTGATGTTAACTTGCCTGACTAACTTGACGACTCACATGATTACCAAGTCACCAACGAGTCACTTGACTGACGGCAACATGTCAACGTTGACTTTTAGTTTCACACAAGTTGAAAACAATGGTCTCCTGGGTGAAAGTCTTGTGTTTGTTTCACCCTCCCCCACGTGGACGTATACTACATCAGTTTCTCACACAGATATAAAGTGCGCCTCGGTGCGTCTGAGCTGTGGTATTCGACGTGTTGGGAGTGAGGTGTTGGTTAGTCTGTGTATTTTCTTTCAATGTTTTTAGCTGCTACCTTGAAATGGAGCTGGCAGAAGTAATGGGATACACAGAGGACATTGTGGATGATCTATTTTATTGCTAATGACACCCTGAAGTCCACTACCATTGTGGTGAAGGTTTTGGGTTCTCCTGCTGCTACTACCATGAAGTGGGCAATAAAACTTGAGAAAGCCTCACACCTGCTAAAAGATATAATTGTCTTTTGGGCTCTAACTTGTGCAGCGCAGTACGTTTATCGTTAAGACAAAGACTTTTATTGTGAAGTCAATTGTGTGTGGGACAAGATTGATGAACACACAACAGAACAAGGACTTGCTTTCACACTTGCACAAACGTCTGATAATAGACAACTTGTATCTTTTCCAGTGATGGCCTCCAAAGCCTTCAGTACATTGCCATTTGTTGTTCCCCATCCAATTTCTTAACAGCTTGCTAAATTGATGTTAAGGTAAAGAAATTATCTTGTTCAGTCTTCTCATGAGACTCAAACGCTGTCATAGTCATTCCGAGTTCTGCTGTCAGATGTGCAGCAAAGTGCCTCTTGCTTCCCCAGGGGCCGGCTTCCCCTCCATGCATACAGATGTGGACTTGCAGGAGCACACATTAGTAAACAAAGTCTATGTGGTTTAGTGAAGTCCAGACTCTCTTTCCCTAAAGGGTACTTTCGTCCTTACCAAACCATCAAACACATGAACTGAAAATTGCTGTTTCATCAACCGCCTATTAAGTTTATTTAAACTGCACCTGCCAGGTCTACAAAATGGTCATGTAGCTCTCAAAAAATCAATAAAGATTTTTCCAGGCAGAGGTCAATGGGACCATTTCATTAGAATTACCCCTGCCATGTCATTTTAACACGGCGCTGCTCAAATCCACTCGCTTTTGGTACCAGGTGCTTTTCTGCCCCCCTTTATTACCCGCAAAGTGTATGTGGGATTTTGAACTGGTCACCGTAGTAACGGTGCGTGATAGTGCCGTGACATCATCTTCAATGGACATTTGCTGAATCCTTTCACCAGCAACCAAACCTTAATGTCTGCAGTCTTCAATTGAATGGCGTAGTGTGAAAACCAGTGTCGTCAGCTGCCATATATTAAATCTGGGTTGAATTAAACATTAAAAAAACTATTAAAAATGAACCACTATCTAGTATGGTGTCGTTGTATCAAGAATGGAGTGGTTCTATTGGCAGCTTCCACAACTTTTGCCAAAGTCAACATAAAAATAACCATTTTAATGACCAATGAACTGGACTGTACTGCTTGGTGGAAGGGCGGGGTGACATGAAAACCCCATGGTAGTGTTATTTCTAGGTGAATTACTGTAATTTTAAACAGCATGTCATACTTCTCTTGACCGGCAACATACAGCTGATGGCCACGCTCATCGATGAGCTGAATCTGTGCTTCTGACTCACTGAGTAAAATAGGCTATGATTGGCTATTCATCACATACGAGCTGCGATTTAGGATTTACCAACCTGAGCTGGATGGTGGGGGAAAGCACAGAGTTGTAACAGCACTGCTAGAGGAGCAAAATAATGTGCTGCTAATCTCCCATTCCTCCCCCAAAATGTGCACTCTACACAAAACTCAAATAATAAAGCGCTTGAAACCAAATTTTGATAAGTTCCAAAAACAACCAAGATTCCAGTGCCTGGGGCAGTCACATGCTTTCCCTGGTTGTTACCTAAGCCTTGGCTGCATCCTATGATGGTAAGGATATCTGAAGAGAGGAACCTAAGGCCGCTGACCTTGACCTATATGTTTTTGTTTGTTTGTTTTATAGAAACCCGAACCAAGATGATGTTTTTCTTATGTCATTTACCGATACAAATTCTAAAAGAAGATGGAAGCGTTTTCCCCGATAAACACATTAACCATGATGGGTCCTTGAGTTGTTTTATGTCATGGAAGCCAAATAAATACACACTGGACTCCCATTTGAATATATTTTTCTGATTATCTGACTGTTGACATGACCCACACCTCATGGAATTATTCAGAAACATTTACAAATCCAACAATGCTGTATATTAACCCACCAGCATCTAATGCATGACACCTAAATATCAACCAGATTACAAACCTTCCATGTTGCTTTAGGTGATATCCCTCAATGGAAAAAACTAAAGAAATAGCCATACACCAATAGCCTGCAATCTATATAAACCCAAATCTGAGCGATTTATCCATTATGTTGCTTTTCTCATCCTATCCCATGTCTAAAAAATACATAAATAAAATGCAAAAACATAATCAAAAAGCTATTTGGTTAAAGATCAACACCTAACACATGTCAAGCAGGTACACAAAGTGTTATGTGAGATCTTTTTTTAACATTTGTAATCAGCCTTACATAAACAATACGTTCTCACCTTCGTTTGCTACATCCCTTCCTCAGACGAGGAAGGTGCCGAGTGTGAAACCTGTTATTGGAATAGTCTTCGGGATTCATTCTCTGATTGGAATCGCTTCGAGTGAATTACATTATTGTGAAATTGAACACGTCCCCGTTTTGTTTAGTAACCTCCAGGCTTCAGGCACTCCAGCATGGTCACCTACATTGAGAGCTTCCCCGCTTCAAGTGATCCCAATTAATAAGGGAGTGAATACTTTAACTGCTCACAGGACGCCTCGCCTTCTCCATGTGCATCCTAGTGGCTTACACGGCTGAGAACTAAATCCACAGCCGTGATAGCTGTTATATGCATGAGTGTTTGCCATGTGTGAAATGAAGAGTAATATTTTTTCCTGTTGCTGAATAGCAGTGTCTCCTGTAAACCCCCTAAAGCAGCGCGCAAAACAGCCAGTGGCCATCAGGGGGGGTCTTCCTAGTGCTCCGGGGTTGCTGAAGTCTTACATGGACTCAATATGCAATAAACAAGATTTCATGGATGCAAGCCGAGGCAATCACCTCGGATACTCGCGCTTTGCGCACACATCATCGAGGCGAACGCTGTTAACAATCATGTTGCCTACACAACTACAAAGGAAACACCCCATAATAATTGACTGTATTCCTAATTGTGAATGAATGTTGAATAATGAATACACCCACATTTTTAGTGACAAATATATATATTTTAAGGATTTTTTCCAGCCACCCACGATTTTGCAGCTGAGCCTTTCAGGCGCCTCAAGTGTCAATCAAGGGGTCTTTATTTCATACACTGCCTTTATTGGCCCACTGGAGGTCCCTGGACCCCGGTTTGGCCGCCACTGACTCTCTGACCCGCGTGAGAACACTGCAGGCTACAGACCATATGGTCCTCATGGCGACGGGAGGCAAGTGATGCTACCTGGCCATTAAAAGGGAGAGAGAGGAAGAGAGAGAGAGAGAGAGAGAGAGAGAGAGAGAGAGAGACTACTTCAGGAGCTGTAGCCTACTTAACGAAAGAAAAAGACACTGGAGCGAAATGAGCCTTATGCTTTGAGTGCCGACACTAGAGCTTCACAGCGTCTCACGACGAGCAGACGAGCGGAGAGTGAGGGAGAGAAAGAACACGAGACTTGGTTCTCTGCATCCATTTCACGGCAGTTTGAAGCGGAGGAGACGCTGCGCAGTTCTGCGAGAAACACGGCGGCTTTTCTCTCCTCCGAACTCAGTTTCCTCCAGCGGCTCCCGGGCGGACAGGCACTTTTTCCTCCATCTCCGACGTCACGGACAGTATTTCTTCCTCGCAGCCCGTTTACTTGGAGCAAAAGCACGTCGTCCGTCGCATCTCGTTTGCGGAGTGGAATTTGCGATCCAAAGCTCGAGACGCAAACGGAATATCCGGCGGGTCAAGTTTTCCTGGAAGTTGCGCAGTGACAGCGAATGATGGGGATTTGTGGCTATATGGCGCTGCCCGGGAAATGCCTGCTCCTCCTCGGACTTAAATTGTTATTCCTTGTACCTGCAGGAGTTCCGGCCAGAAGCGGGGATTCTGTACTAAAGGACAACATCACCGTGAGACAGGGGGACAGCGCCGTCTTAAAGTAAGTCTTTTAACTGTATTCCATCATCGCAGCGCAATGGGGCTCGACTTGTGTTTTACAGCGTGCGTTGGTCCAGGAGTTACTAAAGGTCATCCGGCAGGAGAAGCGGGAGGAAAACGCACGCGCCTGTTTTCTCTCCATATGAAATCGAGATGCTGGCAGCGCGTGCGTGTCATCTGGAAGTTACATAAGGGGGAGAAGTCACTGTTTTGGCCGCTTTTTGCTCGTTGCCCTTGAATGTTATTGATCCGCTGCTTAATGTCTTGTTGAGGATGCACAGAGCTGAGACGCTCCCGCTTCAGCACCGGGACGAGAGGTGGACTATTGATGGAGTCTGTGATACATGTATTCCGTTTTCAGGGCTAATTTGTTTCCGTTACACTTTCGGAAATTGGGATGAGTTCTGTTTTATTCATAATTTATAATACAACTTGCTCTCTCTCTCTCTCTCTCTCTCTCTCTCTCTCTCTCTCTCTCTCTATATATATATATATATATATATATATATATATATATATATATATACACTCTCTCTTTCTCTCTCTCTCTCTCTCTCTCTCTCTCTCTCTCTATATATATATATATATATATTTATATATATCTGTGTGTGTGTGTGTGTGTTTTATCAAACATTTCCCACACGTTTTTATACTTCTTTATAAAAGTATCTTCTCTCTTTCACAGTGTTATTTCTATGTGCCTATAAACTTTATTGTGGGTTTGCTGTAAATCTTTGTATAAGAATAGAGCAGGTGTGGTGCTGCAACTTCTCTGTGAATAGATGTGAGATCTCAGGGCCTCGCTCCACCCACACAAATACTCACAGATATACATACACAAACAATGAGTTGCCTTATCGTAAACAGACATAAAGTACGATGTAATTTGACTGTAATCCACCTGGGGGGTAGAACACAGCAGTCTCTGGGCAGGAAGCAGGGAAAACCTTAGTCAACCACAGGACTGGCATACCAGTCATGGTTATTAGGTCAAAACGACGAGAAAGCATGAAAAAAATTCAACTGTAGTGATCAACAGCATGGGGGAAGTGAATCAATAAAAATATATATATTAACATTAAATATCAATGTAAAGAATCAATAAGTATATGCACGTGAGTTTGAATGAACAGGAAGCCATGATTGTCCCCATATGCCTAATACTAGTAGCACACATCTGTATTGTGTTACAGATGTTAATTGATTGCTAACTTAAGTATGATTTACAAGCAGTGAGCTATAAAAGCAGGCATGCAGATTTGTAGGAATATGAATGTGACTCCTCGGTAATGTAGTCACATTATCCTCAAGCTGTCGGTGCAGGTCAGTACAGTGGAGCTGGCTGAGATATGAGCTATTTAGACAAGAATAATTGCACAGTTTAATGACTGTTGACACAGACGGCCAGCTAAACAGCTTGCTGTTGCACCTTGGGTAGATGAGGTGGAAGGTGATCGTGTGCCATCGCTGCACCAGCTCGCACCAGAGGGGGTACAAAGTGTTGTCCTTCTGTTGAGTCCTCGTCTTCTGTCCTCTGCTCCGTGCAGCTTCAGAGAACACACTTTCTTACCAGGTTGTTGATCATGTGTGCTGGTCTCCACTCACCAGTAGATCTTGTCGGTTGGCTCCACAGAAACCAACCATTGCAACCTCTCTCCACACTGTACAATGACACTGAGCTGCAAATGGTTGCACCTGGAGCAGCCGACGGGACTCTTTTGGCAGACGTCCTCCTTTTCTCACCCTAACCTATACAACCCGCCATAGAGGAGTCATCAAATAACCGGTGGAGCTGCCATGACCCTGAGTGGAATCTTAGAAGGAGAGGTTTAGAGAGTGAACTTGAAAGCGGACAATACAGTTGTGCCGCTCTGCAGCATATTCAATACACTGCCCTAGAGGAAGATGAACTGCTGCCTGTCGGTGAGCTAGTCAGTCCATAATCAAGGAAACCAAGCTTGCTTTGAGCATCTCCCCAAGCAGGAGGGGCTGGATGCTGTTGAAAGCACCAGAGAAATGAAAGGACACCATTCTCATCTGGCTTCCCAGCTTCTGCGAGTGGGGATGAGGCCTGTGGAGCTGTTATATGATAGCATTGTCCTCACATTTGACAGCAAACTGCTACATGTGTGGAGCGCCCTGGGGCTGATGGTGTGAGAAACCACTGTGTAGCCTGTGAAGAGCCTCTGTACGTCCCTCATCACTCGAAGTGGTAATGATACAGAAGCCTGGGAGGGCAGCTGTCTGGAGGGAGAGGTGGGCCAGAAACAGGAAGCCCTGGAGAGAGAGCTGGAGAGGAGGGCAGCTGGGGTGTTAACCTCTGATTTGGTCAAAAGAATGAGCAGAGTAGTAGTTCAAAATTAGTAGGTGTTGAATCTGTCCTAATAGAACATAATTTCCAAACATATTACAAGGTAGGAACTTAAAAAAGGAATCTACTCTATATTGCTATTACTGCTATTTGGAAGTCAGTTAGTGACACTATTCTAAGGGTTAAAAAAAGATTTAAACAGCAACAGGCAAATTTCATTCCAGTCTGGCACAGTTTGCTTTTCTATCTCAGATCAGGACTATCTCAGTCGAGAGCCAACTGACAAAGGCTCATCAAGGGTTAAATGCTTTTAGGCCAGGGAGACTATGGCATTTTTACTGTCAACCAGACTTGGGCCGGTTTAAACATTTTAAAAGAGGTCTGATATTAAGCCAAACACGTCGAACTTGCCACAGCAGCCCCTCCCTAGTGAAACATTAGGCTTTTCAACACAGAAGTTTCTGCTGTAATCACGGAAAGGAGAGTCAAAAATATACCGCAAGCGAAGTTGCTGTGCATCATATATGTGTTGATGATATAACGGCGGCCTCGTACGAGCAACTACCAGCTTTCTATCTTCTTCGGATCAACTGTCTTGGCTTGTTAAATGCTCCGGTGGCGTGTCACCTTATAACACATTTTCAAAACATCGAAGTGAACAAACACCGTACGGTGTACGCATCTCCCCCCTCCCACCTCGACTGAAATGTGATCTCTGTCATGCCAGCCTCGGCTCGCTTGGAAGCATGGCAATTGCACTTTTACCAGCCTCAGACACTCACCGCGGCTCTGTTAGTTGGTTTATAAATAAACACAATGTTAATCACTTGTTATTATTGCTGCTTATTACTAATGCAATACAAGTTGGATTTAGTGCCGTGATGCCGTCGGCACAGGTCACTGTTTTTAATTTCCCAGAACGTGTCATAAGGACAAATGGCGGATCAACCAGTTTGCAAACCGGTTTAGCCCTGTACACCGAACCGGACCAGTGAAACCAGAACTCCACTGTCAATAGGTTTTTATGACAGATTGTTGCATCGGAGTGATTTCCTGTCACTGGCAACACTGATCGGGTACTATTTTATTTCTACAGAGCTGTGTTTAGACAGTCAAGGGCAACACAAAGCCTGAATCATTGTCACATGAAGAAGGCCCCTGCCAGCAGGAACTTATGCAGATGTGTGCTGCACAATAATTTGTATCATGCAACACAGCTTCAGTAGCAATTTTACTATTTTCCAGACATGGAGATCACCAGAAAAAAAAAAGGATTGCAAGTAAGTGTTGATGCAAATGTTAAGCCAATATATTATGCACACATACATAGACCATTACCTTGTCTTTAGAGTGTAATTTACAGGTACTGGTAATGATTCATTGTGAATAATTGATTCTAATTGGCTGGAATGTCACCAGCATTTGGGTCAACGTAGCAGTGGTAATGAATATCTGATTCCAATTAGCTGAGAAGTGGGAGGTAGGGCTGCACAATTAATTGAATATTAAGTGCAATCACAATTTTGACTTCCCACAATTAAAGGAACACGATCGCCTGTGATATTGACTTTTAAAATGTTTTCTCTGCTCATAGAAACCTCTGCTGCATAGCAAATCTTGTGCTTCCATGATTAACAGCCAGCCACCAGGGGGACATCCAGATGTTTTGGCTTCACATTTAGGGAGCGGTTGTGCCGCTGCACGTGCAACCTACAGCGACCTTAACTGAAAGTAATGGCTGCAGTCCAGATGAGAAGAGTTATATACCATATGTCACTCGTTTTACCTGTCTGCCTTCTACAGGTGCATCTGGCAGGGAGATTCAACTTGGGAGGTCAGAGACAGCAGCTCAGTGTGGGAGGATCCTACCCCCGGTGCTGGCTGGCTCTTCCTCCATGTGCGGTGCGATCGGTTCTAGTAGCTTGGCTTGGAAAGACCACGGATGAAGCTGTCTCGCAGCTCAATCATATAATATTACTTTTGCAAAAGTATTATCAACTAGAGATTTTCAGATTTAAAAGATAGAAAATTCCTTCCCAATACCGATTCCAATACTTGCGTGGCGGCCAATATATTATGGTTGTATTATTTCAATATTTGCTTTGATTAAAAATAGTTTTTGGCAATATTAGCATTTATTATTTATTAGAAGCTGCTTAGACCACAGTGTTAGGAAGTTAAAGAGTTCGTAATAGGGCAGCTATCGAATCTTTTTGTAATCGAGTAATCTACCAATTATTCCATCGATTAATCGAGTAATCGGAGACCGAATCAAATGACCAGTTCTTTAAACTACGCCCGACCAGACCACCGGTTCTCGACACTGACGGTGAGACAAGACCGGTATCTTACAGTGCGAGGGGAGACAGTGAGACAGGACTGGTAACTTACGGTGGGGAGACAGGTGACTTAGAGCCAATCAGAGAGGGAGGCCCGCTCCTACTCGGCCTCTGATTGGCTCAGACAGTGGTGATTCATCTCTGTTCTGTGGGCAAAAACAAATTACGCTACACACATAAACAGACCAGCTGAATGTTGGGAGCACCAGTGTGACCAAGTGTGCATGTCCATGTGTGCCCAAAATGGTCACACTCTGGAGCCCTGGCTACCTCAAAAACGGTCTGTGTGGAATACTGATCCCTGCCTGTGATAACACCTCCTTCAAACAACTGCAGTTATTCAAGTTTCTTGCCAAAAAAATACATTCTACAAGATTACATTTGAACACATGAGAATGTAACACAAATACACATAATGCATAATGCAAGGTTGGATAGCGGTTAGCTCTGTTATTTACCCAAGCAGGACTGTGCCGCCCACTGGCTGCTAACTAGCTCTTCTTCTGGGGATTTGTTGTTCACAATGTAGCCTTACCAGGGAAATAAGACTGCATGAGAGTGTTTACAAGATTGCACATATGTGCAGTAGCGATCAGGCAGGACGTGCAGATCAGGTAGCGAGTGACCCTTGTAGTGTAAAGGTGATAAATGACATGAATTAAGTGACAATGAAACAGCATTCTTTGGCTGTATTGGAGGCATTTTCGGTCGTGGTATTCGTATTGGAAAAATGATTTAATTATCAATTAGTCATGCAGTCCTCAACACATTGAGGCCCATTGTAGCCATTTAGCCATTTACTTCCGACAACAAAACTAATGTGTAAAGTTGTAAAAGATGTGATTAGATGTCTCCTCTTTTCCGTGGAACTACTCTCCATTTCTCTTTATGTATATCGATCAGTTCTCATCCACCATCTTACTAGTGACCTATAGAGTTACGTTAATGCATCGGACACTCGTATTGGCTCCCGTAGGGGCTTTTGCAGCCAATTGGAAGGTCTCATTTGCGCTTGGCTGTGAGTTGTTGTGTTTGCGAAACCAGGAGACACGGAGGAGTTCAAAGCAGAGAAAAGCACAGTCAAAGAGTTATTGTAGTGAAAGAAAAAGTTAAAAACATGAATGGCACAAGTACACTATATACATATATATTAAGGGCAGTGAGAGGATAGGATAATTCCTGGACAGTACCATAAAGAATGTCCATATTTCATTCGACAGAAGGAGCTAGAAGCTTCAAATAACTTCTAGCACAATCCAAACAAGTGTGTGCAACTTTGTGCGTTGAGCTTTTCTTTTGTTATAATGGTTTGTTTTTTTAATAAAATGTGAAAAATTCAAGGTCCATTTTTTTATGGGCTAAAATCCTCTATTTTAGTATATACTATTGTACAACACATTGTTGAGTGATACAGTTAGCTGAGGTTATGCTGATTCTGGGGATGTGTATAACTTGATGATACTCAGAAATGACAATTTTATAGGGCAAAACACAAAGGTATGAAAAGACAGAATGGTTGGGTCACAGAAGGTTAATGAAAATATTTTAAAAATGGAAATTGAAATAGAAAGATTTGTTTTGATCTCCCTCCACGTTTTGTTCTCAGCGTTGTTGTTTTGATACCTTCTAATCAAAATTGTTAATTGTTTTTGCACTTAAACTTGTGTTGTATTTTAATAAATGTGAAGGATGTGTCTCAGTACCTCAGCAAACACATATTTGACACATCTGTGTTCACAATAAGGAGCGACTGTGGCTGAGAGGTAGAGCGAGCCATCCTCCAATCGGTTCGATTCCAGGATTCCCGGCTCCTCCAGTCCACATGCCAAGGTGTCCTAGGGCAAGATACTGAACCCCAAACTGCCCCCGAAGGCTGCGCCATGGGCGTGTTTTTGTGTGTGAATAAGTTACATAAGATTAGATCCTGATGGGCAGACGGCTCCCCTGCCATCAGTGTATGAATGTGTGTGAGTGGGTGAATAAATAGTGAATGTAGTGTAAAGCGCTTTGAGTGGTTCAAAAGACGAGAAAACGCTATATAGAAATGCAGGTCCATTAACAACAAATAGTTCTATCCATCTGAGAATATGAATTATATGAATAGAATTTCTGGCTATTTGATAATGTTGGGGTTATGTATATATTTAAATACTATTATATAGCAACAGTCGAAGCTTCGACGAGTGCAGGCCAGCCTTCCTGATCAGACACAGAACTAAAGCCTGGTTGGGGAGCAGGTGGTAAATCCTGTTTTCTCTATAACCGCTGTCCTTAAGGAGAGCAATAACTACCACTCAAACCAACGACAGCAAGGCTGCCTTCTAGTCAGCCACCCACTCTCAATATGGCTTTCGTCACCACCGCCCTGCTGCGTTTCAGGAGAGCTCTGGACATATGAACTGTAGGCCAATGCTTCCCCTTAGTGACACCAGCTGCACTGCTCTGCAACTGACGGGCCCTTCATAGTTTGGCCCCCTGTGGCTCTTCTCCCAGGTGGACAGATGAGCACCAGAGGTGGCTGAGGTAATGTGACGCTGACCCTTGGCATAGTCTCACATTTAGCCTTGGAAGTGTGACGAGCGGAGTGGCAGCTGATGACAGGCCCATCCGAGTAAAGGGCAGTCACACTAGAATGCAATTACAATGTTCATGCCCTGCACAAGCAGGTCATCATATTGCTAATAAGAACAAGTCATCTTCGAGTCTAGGAATTTACATCCGAAACCCCACACGGGCAGTTTCAGTTGACACGTTTTGTTATTTGGGATTCGTTCTAAGAACAAATTATATGCACACTCAAGAGCACACTTACGCACATTTGAGTGCTGACATGTGTGCAAAATAATTGGTTATTGTATTTTCTTCAATTCTACAGTTGTATAATGCTGTAGGATTTAAATGACAATCATGTTTTTATTACTTATAATCTTGTATTTTCATTATATGACAAAGCATTATAGCCTTTTAAAATAAAACACACTACACTAACACGTTCATTCCTGTACATTACTTAACAGTTCTGTGGGTTTGCACCTCGGAACAAGGAGCTGCTGGAGAATCACAGCTCATAAACGCATCTTTGAGGAATTCATTATAAAGTCCAGCAACACACTATTCCCATAATGACTTATTTTATAAGAAGATGGAGGATCTGCCTTGTCCCCCTGGTTGTTGACACCACTGAGCTGGCGCAGGAAGTCCATCTTATGCTGGGCCTTTTGGATGACTGTGTTGATGTTGGACTCCTACTTCAGGTCCTGGGAGATTATAATCCCAGTAACCTGAAGGAGTCCATAGCCAACACAATGCTGTTGAGTATGGTAAGGGGGGACAGTGATGGGGGGGCTCCTCCTGAAGTCCAAAATCATCTCCACAGTTTTGAGTGTGGTCAGCACCAGGTTGTTATGATGACACCACAGGGCCAACTGTTCCACCCCCCATCTGGATGCAGACTCGTCTCGGATGAGGCCGATGACGATTGTTTCTTCTGCAAATGTCAGTAGTTGAACAGACGGCTCTCCTGAGGTGCAGTCGTTGGTATAGAAGGAGAAGAGCTGTGGGGACAGCACACATCCCTGAGGGGCACCATTGCTGACTTATTTTTTCCCAGCCTCAAAAACACTCCAATCAGTGCAGACAAAGCAGGCCTGGAGCACCAATTTTGACTCGTTGGTCCATCTCCTCACAGTTTTGACCACAGCCTTGGCAGATTTTAGTTTCTGCCTGTAGGTTGGGAGAAGATGAACTAGAAGGTGATCAGAGAGTCCAAAGCCGCAGGGAACAGACCGATAAGCATCCTTAAAGACTGTGTAGCAGTGGTCCAGAGTGTTTTTTCTTTAAATGCTGTCTGTATTTTGGAAGTTAATGTCTGAGGTTTGCTATAAAATCCCCCAGGATGATGAGAAGGGAGTCTGGATGTTGTTCCATACTGGTGATGTGGTCAGCCAGGTGTTGTCGTGCCTCACTGACACAGGCCTGAGGTGGGATGTACACACCAATGAGAATGAAGGAGGAGAACCCATGGTTATTTAAAGGCTTTGCAGTTGATGGAGTTTCCTTGACACTGACATCAGTCCACCAACATTCGTTAATGTAAAAACATATTCTGCCTTCCCATTGCTTCCCTGGTGAATGAAATATGGGAGTACTGAAAACCACACAAAAAAACAAAAACATGAAAAACAGAGACAGCCGTCACCGAGGCAGCCATGTCATATCAAAATGTTCAAAGTTATTGTTAGAATTGTATTGGTATTATTAATTATGCATATCAGTACTGAAATTTTAGTACTTGTAAAAAAAAGTGGTATCAGTGCATCCCTATTTCAAATTCTGGTGCATATACGCCTTCTGTCATTTATCTTCTGTTCTCACGACAAAATACAGAGAATATGGGAATTTTTTTGTGTATAGTGGTTAAAAATCATGATTAATCCACAGCCACCCTGTGATTAATCTAATAAACATTTTTAATCTTTGACAGACAATATATTGTTACTTTGGATGGAGATATACAATGTGTTCTGACTGAATGGCTGGTTTCAAGTCAAAAGAAATTAAATGAAGGCCTGCCCTTCACTACCTTCAGGTAGCTGTGTATATGCTATATGTTGTACAATAGAGGATTTCATTAAATATGATTCCAAATGACCATCTAAGGGTATTGCATATCCTTTGCGAATAACTTGTGTATGTGGAAACAATCAAGCGGTTGAAACATTAAAGTAACCCTTATCCTAACTGCAGGCTGATACGCTCCTAGGTGCTTGTTCTTTTCTCTCAGATCAGTGCTCACACACAACACCAGTGTTTTGGGTTGAGAAGATGAATGTTTTAGAGTAGATGAGCTGCATTAAATAATTCAGTGACAAAGCAAGCTGCTGCTTTCACCGACTAGGCTTCCACAGGTCTGTCTGTTTGGACTGGAGAGTTTCAGAGTTTTGAGCGGTGTGCTTCAAATGAGCATTACATCTCTGGAAAATATCAGCTGAATAGTGCAGAATTACTTGAATAAATAATTAAAGAATATCCTATGTTGCATACAGTGCATTGAGCTTAATCTTTAGATAACATTTCCATTGGCATGCTGATTTTCTTTTACGTATATGTTTCCGATTTTTGGAGGAGTTCGGGATTATAACCATAATTTGCAGCTAGGTAACTCTTTCTGAGTCATGCTTTAGACATTGAACTGGAACACTGCAATGCACCCAGCTGGCTATTAAAGGAAGTTAGTTACAACTAGAGCAGACTAGGGGATCTTGCAATGGAAAGCCTAAGGGAAGGATAATTGAAATTGGCACAGTGGGTTTGTTTCTTTGCTCTTGTTTTTAAAATGATGTATCATTTTAACCAATACTTTTCAGAAATCCGCCGAGCCGTGACAAAAAAAGGCCAGAATGTTTCCTCTGTGCTCAATGCAGTTTTTCTAGAGACCATTGAAAACAAAAAAAATAAAATAAAAGTTACCCACGAAGCAAAGAATAAAAGTGACTCATGGAGGAATTCCATTTTTACATTAAAAGTGATTTGTTGGACAAAAAAATAATCCAGTTTGTCTTCATCATGTTAATGGATGCATATGATGTTTTTTTGTTGTTGTTTTTTTTACATATACAGTGCTGTGAAAAAGTTTGCATATTTGTCACACTTAATTATTTCAGATCATCAAACTACTTTTAATATAAAGACCAGGGCAATGTGAGAGAACACAAAATACAAATTGTATATGATTTTTCCATTTATTGAAGGTAATGAATTATTCTAAACCTGCCATGTGAAAAAGGAAATGGCCACCTAAACAGGCATGAGTCTTTTACATGGCAGTGAAGGAATTTTGGCACAATCCTCCAAGAATTGTTTTAATTCAGCCACATTGGACAGTACTACCTGTTTAAGGTCATGCCAGAGCAAAACCTTCACTTGAGCCAGTCAGAGGTGGACTTGCTTGTGTGCTTTCAATCATTACCCTGCTGCATTACCCAACTGCACTCGAGCTTTAGGTCATGAACTGAGGGGCGGATATTATCCTTCAGAGTTTTCTATTAGAAAGCAGAATTCATGGTTCCTTGAATAATAGCAAGTTGTCCAGGTCCTGAAGCAGCAAAGCAGCCCCAGACGATCACAATAAAACCACCATGTTTGATTGTTGGTATGATGTTCATTAGGCCTGTAGCGATGCGTCGATGACATGTTATTAACGTTTGTTAGCATTTAATGTTGGCTGCAATGGTAGCTAGCTTACGGCTGCAGAACACAGCTATCCGCTACTAACCCGGCACGAACACACTGCACAGAGAGCTAACTCATGTTGTGGTCGTTTATGAGTCCAACTTAACATTAGACTAACGTTAGCCAGCTTATAGTATGTATCGTGAAGCTACACTAGTTCGCTAATGTCAACTAACGGAGCCAAGCAATGTCCAGGCCAGCGCTCCACGTAAGCTTGTGCGCAGCGGTCATGAATGAATGAATGTTTTTATGAGCATTGAAAACATTAAAATGAGCTACACATCCAAGTGTGATAGGGCTCATCAAAAATGTTCACTATGTAGATACTCTACAGGCTTTTAGATAGTCAGTTTCATTTTGCATATTGTGTTAAACACTCAGGAATATATACATATATGCACTGTGCACGGCAGTGTTTGTTTTTGCACTGCATTTTTTTTAATCTTTTGTAATTTTGTACAGGAGAGATTTTTGTCGGACTGTAAGAGTAAACAGGCTGGCCTTTTTATTTTGTATAATTTTATTCTATATTTTTTGATTTTGCTGTGCAAAACAGGGTTGTTTAATAAACTATATTAAGAATTTTTTGGTATTTATTTGAGATACATTTATTTTATAAATCGAACAACAAAAAAATAATCGTTAGACTAATCGTCCAATTAGTCGTTAGATTAGTCAACTAATCGATAAAATAATCGCCCGATTAATCGTAATTAATAATCGTTTACCCCAGCCCTAATGTTCATATTGTGGAATGCTGTGTTACATTTCCACCAGATGTAACGAGACCCATGTCTTCCAAAAAGTTCTACCTTTGACTTATCAGTCCATAGAATCTTATCCGAAAAGTTGAGTTTTCTGGTTTCTGGAGATTCCGGTTTCACCAGTTTTAAACCAGTTTTATTTCACAAACCGGTTCTACCGGCATTTGTCCTTGTGACACAGAATTAAAAACATCAGCAACCTGTGCCAATGGTGACACGGCACTAAATCCAACTTGTATTGCATTAGTAATAAGCAGGAATAATGACAAGCGATAAACATAATGTGTTTATTTATAAACAGATTAACGGAGCCAGTCGTCTGAGGCGGTCGGTGTGCAAAATGAGGTTGCCCTGCTGCCGAGCGACCTGAGACCAGCATGACGGAGATCAGATTTCAGTTGAGGTCGGGGGGGGAAACCAGCTTGGAAAACCAGCTTGGAGGTGAATTACCACCACCATGTGGTCTGGAGTCGCTACACTCACATTCATATGCAGTTGCTGTGGCATATGCGACACCTAGTGGTGAATGTTAAAATACCAGTCTGGTGTTTGGTTTAAAGGGGCCAGAGACTCTCTACACCTATAAACTGGTCCTCCCTGAGCCTGTCATCTCCCAGGATGAGGAAAACTAGCAATTCCTGCATGGTCTCTGCAGCCCACCCTCTGGTAAGACGGTGCTCCTACAGGCTGTTCAGATTCAGCTCCTTTCGTTACGTAATGAAAGGAGTCATTTGCATAAGCCGAACTCCTCTGCACAATGGTAGGAGATCTGAAAGGGGGGCGTTTTGCAACACAGCGCAGAGAGCCGACAGCACGGACGGAAAAAGCGGACAGACAGCATCAACCGGAGAGACCCACGGAGATCGCTGACGAGAGCATGGACAGACCGACAGCAGGACCGACAGCCAGGCAGTGGCACGGACCGGCACGGACCGACAGCACGCACGGACCCACAGTGCGCACGGAGAGTGTGGACCAACATCGCGGACAGACAGCGCGGGAGATTGCGGACAGCGTGCACGGAGAGCACGGGCAGACATCCACGTAAACATTGCCGCATGCTGCCGCGTAGCGCAAGCGGAGTCCTGTCTCTCTCCGAGTAGGCGATGACAGACGGAGTTCATTAGCATTTAAAGGTGCAGAGACAGAAACAGTCTGTTCTCAGCAGAGCTCATTTGAGCAACATTTAGACAGCTGAAATTCAGGACCACGGATGGGTTTGGGGCAATGCATATCGAATCCAGTGTTGTTAGACCTGTGCAAAATTGATGAAAAACAGTATAATAGGGGATCTTTAATATCAAACCCAAGCCTACACAAAAGTCTTAGGGGTCATTAATATGTTTTTTGTTCAACATGAGACAAGCCTTTGTGTTCTTTATGGGCAGCAGTGGTTCTCGTCACACAGCTCTCCCATGGGTGCCATCTTTGCTAAGTACTGAAATTTAAGTAAATATAAGTCTGATAAGAAGTGGTATCAGTCCATCCCATTTGTCTAGGCTTCAAATTCTGGTGCATATACGCCTTCTGTGTGTTATCTTTCCATTCCCACAACAATATACAGAGAAAATGGGATTTTTTGGGGTATATTTACAAACGGTGATTAACTGTGATTAATCTGAAACTTTTTAACTTAAGTTTTGACAGCCCTAACATATATACAGACTACAGAATAACCTCACACTGGTGTATTGAGGAGAAGTGCAGTGCAAGTGTAAGGCCTTTTTCAATCACCTTTTGTCACCCCAGCATTGAGTACAGTGGTTAAATGCCATAGAAGATTGAGTGGGTAATCAACACAGAGAGGCTGTTGAGTTCAGGCTTTCTGAAAGAGTCCTTCGGTTCTGTCCAGCCTAAACAATCACAGTATGTTCTCGTGACGTATGACTCAATAATACTGAAGCAGTAATGTAGCTCCCCCCGCCAGGTAGACCCACAGGATATGCCTCCCATTCTCCAGTAGTCCACCATCAGTCTTTTTAGCATTCCCCAGACATCTATCTTACACAGGTTGGTTTTCAGCATCTTTGTGTTGTCGTAAATCACTGAGATAGTCATTAATTTTTAATATCCAGGAACCTATGCACCATGCTGCAATCCAACTAGGTCCTCCACTGATGAGAGCCAACCACATCCATTACAGCCTGTCTTTGCTGTCCCCTCCCTGTGCATGTTTGGCTGCACTTTTCTAAAATCATTAATACTCATCAGCAACACCTTCCATTCATGCCACATACTGCTAGGCAATTTACGCTCTGCTACTTCACTCTCCAACCTACTTTTCTCTTTCCTCTTGTAGCTCTTTCTCATCCCTCTTACTCATATCTCGCCACACTTACAGCCCAGCACTCTGCCAATAAGTAGCCCTAAGGGTTTCATAAAGCCAGGGCCACACATTGGGTTTGTTGAGTATGGTTATGATTTGGGGTCATGACTGATCGGACCTAGAAGGACTGAGTCTGTTTCAGTCTGGTCCAGGTGATGTTTACACTGAGCACACAAAAAAATTTGGATTGTTTGCCTTCTGATCAAGTGGATACCCATTGTTGTACTTTTGTTGCAACTGAAATCATGATTGTCAACATCACATAGTGGTAGAGATAATTAATAATAATAATAAAAAGTCCAATGACCTCCAATGGATCTGCTGGGTTTAGAGCCTTTGTTGATCCTCCAAATTTAGCATTTCACAGCCAAAATGATGAACTTCAGGCTTCAAAACTGTATTCCACAATCTAATGGGTTAGAGTTCACGATGACTATGTCCACTTGTTACAGTCACAAAGGATAAGCCACAGTTTTCAAAAGCTATCATTAAAGCTTTCTTGTTTATTTCCATTTAATATTTGTTTCTAGTAAAGTGATACATTAATAATCATGTGATTATCTGTTATAATTAACCTTACAGTCAAGGTCAAGAAATATCTTTTTTAAAAGTCTTCTGTGGCTTAATTAAAACAGTTCTGATCAGACAATACTAGATGTGGTTTTAAATATAAATAGCTACGTACAGACTGTGTGGGCTAAAATGCATTAGAAGCAGAAATTCTCCTTCGTAACTCATTACATGTTTTATTGTTTTACCATGAAAATATGCAATCATTAAGATGCGTTTATGATGGAATAGTAGCATTGCGATGTCCCAGAGGAACCAGTATCTTCCTATACCTGACTGGCTATTTTTATCATGTTTTGGTTTTATTCTACATCATAGACACATCATGCCTAACAACGTCAACACACACTTCCACAGTCTTTCACGAACACACGTGGAGAGTAAAACATTGTTTTCTGTGTTGTTCTTGATTTTATGAATTGTACCTTTTTCTTTTTCTTCATAATCTCATTTGGCATTTGCTTTGGCAGTATTGTCTTTGTTACACACTGCTAATAAAGCATACTGAAATTAATTGAATAGGTCCCCCCTCTTATACAGCAGACACTTTGGATAGACGTTGGAGCACTGAGCTGAATATATTTGCCAAATAATAAGTGAAAAGTGATTTTCCTGTATTTTTACTTCCTTAAGGCTGAGACTGGAAGTCAGTTTTAATATGCACCATGTGTTGTGTGAAGATAAGTATGTTGACATCTGTTAATTAATAGCAAAGTAACTTAGCTCAAGTGCTGAACTTGCCAGCAAAAATGTTTATGTTTAATCTATCACGGTGATTATGTGGCGACATTAGGGAGCTTGTGTGCTCTTGTTTCCTGTAGTAATGGCTGCTATTTGTTTGCAGAACATGATGCGTATCAGATGTAGAGAAAGTAGGGCATCCTCTGCAGAGGTGATCGAGGTTCGCTCGAGGAAAGCACGCTCGGAGGCATGAGCTGTACGTTTCTAGGATCGGTCTGCAGCACAACTGTAAACTTCCAGGTCAGCTAGTAGAAAGCAGAAACCAGAATAAAGACGTATTGGAGTCACTAGAGTATTGCAGTTTTTCTCTCTTTTTAGGACACTGTTACTTGTTGCTGGACCTTGGCAGTAAGGGAATAACACTTAATGACTGCAGGCTTTCACAAGTACTGCCATACGAGTTTGATGCACTGTTGGTGGGCATTAAAGCAGCTCTTGAGATCTCATATGCCACGCTCATCGTCAGTTACACTCGAGATCTCGCTCATTTTAGAAATGAGATGTCTCCGACCATCTGTCAACACAAAGTACTGGCCTCCCGTGACCAGACAAATCATTCCTAATTCTCCCGCCTCTCCTCAGGACCTGGATCCCAGCCGCCAGCCCTCTAACGAAACAGATCCCCTAATGAAGGGATATGGCAGAGAAAAGTGCCTCGCATTGATTCTGTTCCCTGGCCAATGCCGCCTCAAGGATCGTGCAGCTGAGCTATACTTAGAATCAAGGATATATAATGGGTGGATATTTCTGCTCTCATATGATGTTCAAAATGCTCTGTAAGGGCAACGCAGTGATGAGACTTAACTAATCCTGACGGAGCAATTTCAACTACACCAAGCAGCTACTGTAGGCAATTGGCAGCAGACTGCAGTAAATATGGCTGTCAAATGGGACTTGGCTGCCAGCCTTAGCTTACGAGCTGATCGCAGTGTGAGAGCCTTCCCACGAACATGTCTAGCATGTACCAGGCAGTGCATTACACTGATTATACTCAGATTAGCAACTTGTTTATTGGTCTTGAAGATCATTTGTGGTGCCCCCATCTGCCTTGAGCATTAATCAACAAAAACTGCATGAAACTCTTTCTTTTTTTATATATATTGACTGTCACACTGGAAAGTGAACGTGCTAATAGTGATAGGCGATTGTTTCTGTTTTCATATTGTCCAATCATGGACATCCCAGATAGGTGACCTGATTACCAGGGGGCGACAGCTTGGCTCAGCGTCTGACAGCTTTGAAATAACAGAATATTTAATGGGCCTAAAGGCCTTTGCAGACTGAGTCTGTTTTTTTGGCATGCTTTTTTCATCCGTCATTCATTACGCACAGAAACCTTGCACACCAAGTCCAATGCATTTTATTAAATATATACTAGTTAAACAAAATGGAGTCATCCAGCAGTAAAGAACATTTTGTGGTCATCTCACTTCTTGAAAAAAGTCAAATAAAATATTGGGTCCATACAATCCTTTGGGGGTGTCAGGAACAAGTAGATTTTCACCTGCTGATCAGGGAGCTGCGCAACTATTCCGATGCGGTCTCGGTGGACTTCAGGATGTCGGTGATCCAGTTTGCTTCACTGTGCGCACTACTGGAACCGCATATCAAAGGGAGACCACCAATTTCCAGTGGCAGTACGTCTCCAATCCCAAGCTGCTGGGCGATCACTCGCCATCTCCACATCTTTAGACTGTTTGTCATACAGCGCCTTGCTTTGGACGATGAGGTGGATGAAAGTGTCTGTTAACTTTTTGGACATTTGTTGGCTCGACTGTGACTTTGAGTGGTCAAACAAGTCTCTAAACACTTTTTGAAAGATGCAGAAAATCAAACCTGTTCCGAAAACGAGTGTTTAAATTTGATTGACACGTGAGGTTGTTTAATGTGTGAACATTTTGGATGGAAAAATGTGCTCAGTGTGCAAATGCCATAAGCTTTCAACATTACATCAACATTAAATTTAAAATTATAAATATTACTTTTAAAAGACTGTCTGTCCCCTTTAACAATATCTTATATCCAAGTCACATCTTAAACCCTCTATGGTAAACATTATGATATTAATGAGAGAAAAAAATGTTTGTGATGTTTTTCCTGCCTAAAATTGGATACTGTAACAATATGAATATCATTTTTTTTTATATTTATTTATGTTATAAAAGTTTGTTGCCTCAAGGCAACATTGTACCATAATGGACAAAATTAAACACTCACTATTTCACTATCACAGCATGTTCCCTTTAACAATATCTTATATCAAAATCCAAATCATATCTTTAACTAGGACTATACCAAGTAGTACAAAGCTTGAATTAATAATGTTGACATTTCCCCCTCTCTGCACTCTCTTTTAAACACCAGCACCACGAGCGAGGCAGCGCTCAGTCCTTAGTTCAAAAGTCAACATTTACTGAAAAAAGATATGTTATCATTTCCACAGTTCACAACATGTATTTTTTCTAGTTGAATGTTCCGCTTCAATCCGTATTTGAAAGATTCAAAATTGTTTCCTCTGCAGTTTTCTTGACTGCTTGCTGAACACACAAAGACATGCACCTTTATTAACGGGTGATGGCATCATGAAATATGACAACATTCAAAAACCTCAATCAAAACTGAATGGCATCCGTTACGGCTGTTTCCATGAGGTAGACTGCTATTATGGAGCACACAGCAAAGCTTCGGTGAGTCACATGGAGAATAAAGATACGAGTGTCAAATCCGTCGAACAGATACAGCAAACTGGTTTGTAATTAATCATGTAAACTTCACCCCTCACTCATGCTGAATAATGGGGCTCAGTGGACAGACACGCTGCTCCACCACAATCATCTCTAAATGCCCAACAGGGCTCCGATTCTAGAGATAATATTTTATAACATCCTCGTTCTGATTAAAATCGCATTAATATTGGTGTATAGGGGGGAGAAGATTGTTCCTCATCATCAATCCTTGGTGTACTGTCGAATCAGCACAACAGGTTAAGTCTGCTTTCTTAGCAGGCAACTTGAGGCATTTTGATTATCCTTCAGATACTGACAGCAGACAGATGTCAGATGTCTGTCATGTGTTAAAGCCTCCTGGGAAACACAGCATCCCCATGTAACTTTGCTCCACGCTCAATGTTTTCCTGATTGATATCGCCATTTAATGCACGTCGTCTTGGTGTGGCTGGTTGAGGCACGTTGAAATCAATAAGTGCCTGTGATTTATTATTGCAACCAGATTTCACTGTCTGAGGGCAAGGAAGGGAAGAGGGAATTCATCTCAGTCTGCCAGCTGATGGTGCTCATTAATATGGATAAAACTGACAAGGAGTCACCTGGGAAGAATGTCATACCACATTAGACAAATAAGTGTCTGAAACCACTGGCTGTAATGAATTGATTTGCTTCACATTGATCCCCCCCCATTCTCAACTGTTAATCACATTTGGGAGTCATGTTCCATGTTGAGAATTTATGCAGTTTTGCAATAGTAAATAATCTAAGAGTGAGACTTAATTTCAGTTTCAATGTATTTGTTTAGGATTAAACCTCACTTAGCTAACACAATCTCTCAGCAATTTGCTCCATGTAATATAATAGTGTATTTTAAGGCGGTTCAATTGCTATTTATGAATGAGTTTTCAAAAGTTTGATACAAAGGACCTGGAGTGTAATTTGGAATTTCTGTATCTTTACCAAAGGGAAACCAACTGAGAATGCTTTCACTTTTCACAGTACAACAACTTTTATAATACGGCGCTTCACATTCATGCAGTTAAACGCGTTCACACTCGGGAGCTGCCCTGTGCAGCTGAGCTCTTCTACTGTTGGCCTCCGAGCAGCTGCTGTGGCGCAGTCGGGAGCTCACTTCCTTGGTCAAGGGCATATTGACAGCGGGTGCTGTGAGAGAAGAGAGTGTTAGGGCTTTCATGATACATCAAACCAGTATCTCAAGTAATTCTTTGCGATACTGTCTATGCGTGGAAAGATAGCATGCATTGTTGGAATGCACTGCAAAGAAAATGTCACGGAGCGAGTGGAAACGAGTCACTCTCTTGGCAGTAATCGTTAGCAGGTCTCAAGCTAAATAAGCCAGTTAGACGAGTGCTTCAATGGACAGATACATTTAAAAGAATGCTACACTATTTGTTCTGAAAGTAAACTGTGTTAAAGTGACTGAATGATCCACATGAACAGCCCCATACTGTTTTTTCATTCAATGTTCGAGTGTCCAGTCATATGGCCACTTTTCTAATGTGGACAATCGCCACCTTGTCACCTCGAGAAATTGTGTGGCGCTATAGCTTACAAAATAAATGGAAGTCCGACAGGAGGGAAAACCAAGAAGCTGTTGTAAAACATTTCTGACTTACACTATTTAACTTTGGAAAATCAATAGAGCCAATTTAACAGAAAGCTTTTCTTGTTTATCAGAAATGGTCCACCTGAACTGGCCCTTGTTGTCCATTCTCTCTCTCTCTCTCTGTCTCTCTTTGTGGGAGAATATTTTCCAATAATAGTAAAAAGCTATGACCTTTCCCATGGGTACTCACCGTCATCTGTGTCCAAATAAACAACTTCCTTTGTCTGGACCACTGGGAAGTTGCTTCACAGTCTTGGGGAGTTATTACGCAATACTGCCAACAATCAACAGCTCGGCTGTTTTATCAGAAGTACCATAAACCATGAAGCAGCTAATCATTTCTAACTGCTGGATAATGGGATGAAATCTAATCAAATGTCTTTTCAAATGGCTTCACAAATGTAACAAGTTCATGTACTGCATTGATATGCAGATGCAGCTGTAAAATCATATTTTACATAACTGACAAATGTGCTATTACATTTTCATTGCTGCTGTCGTAATGATATTCATTGTTAATGTAATTACCATAGCTATTATATTATTAAAATTGAATTTGATATTAAAATCCAAACTTGTATTATTATTGTTGCACCACTTTGAATTTGTAACTCCTGATGAAGAGTCCAATAGCTCAACAGGGTATGTGCCAATACGTACTGATCTGATGCCTCCGGTCTTCAAAATGTAATATCTGTATAGCGGACCCTCACTGATGAGACTCAAGCAATCATTGTGGTGTAAGGCTGAAGCCATAACACATCACTCATTAATAAGTGAATAGGTTGATGCAGATACAATTGTTTTTAGGCTTGTGAACATTGAAATTGTATCGTTCTAGGCAATATATAAATTTGTTATATCTCAGTAAACATTGTAAACATGAGTTTATGGTCTCAATCACTAGTTTCAAGTCTTCAATCCAGCATGATGTTCATTGTGTCAATGATGGTCCATTTAGAGTCACGTAGAACATAAAGCAGGGGATGCTTTAGGACGGGGCTACCTTATGACAGACAGGTAGCTACTACGGCCTGGTAACCGTCACTACCAATGTAATGTAATTAGCTACTAAGATGACTTTAATACTTAGCTGTAAAGATTCCAGATGGATCTAGATCCAGTATCTGTGCCAGTCTGCTGTTTGTGTTTTGTCAGATCTACCCATCACTTCTCCACAGTCCAGATATGGTCACTTCATTCACTGGTTGTAAAGATTCCAAAAATCCAAGATGGCGACGTCACAATGACTGAGTCTATGAGATATACACATATAGATGGTTGTGCTGACAGATGATGATCTCAGGAGCGATCACCAATAGCTGATGTCTCTGCCCAGTGTTTCCCCTAGAATTGTTCTCAGGCCTGGTGGTACGTCCTCTCCTGATGGCTTCGGTCAGAGGCGCACATGTGCAGTCACGGACAATGGCGGAAACAGCAGACTCACGACAACAGTGCAGCAAATCATAAATGAGTTCCCAATGGATATTTGGTGATTTTGGGCAGTTTAAACATTTTAATTTGACCTTACTCGGCATGGTGGGAGGTTCCATTGGAATGGTGCATCGTCATGCCTATAACATTGTAGGGAAAACACTATTGCCAGTGTCTAGATGACATTTGGCTCATTTTCCCTTGAATGTCCTGTCCTTCTCCAATGCAATTCATTTGCAGTTGTCTATGTATAGTACTTTCATGCAAATAGAATTAAACAATGCAAAGTTACACACTTGTTTAACAATAGTGGGTTATTTGATGCTGCACCCCAAACAAAGGCATCAACCAATCACCTTGTGCACAACAGGTTGAGTTCCACCGATATTATTTTAAACAACAACGCAGCGGATGTTCTGTAGTCTGGGCCAAGATGGTAAACTTTATTACTCATACTAGCATTTAGTATTTGACATGTTTGTGTTGTAACCTAGTCATGCTCCCAGTGTGTAAAGTCTGGTTTCCTTCTTTTCCTCAAAACAATGATCTGTTCTTGTTAATTAAACTGAATATGTTTCCTGTACTGTTTGCCTCAATCAAACATCAACAATCATTCCGTAAACACGGTGAAATGTATTTTATCCATGTAATGTTTCATAACAAAACAATGGATTTAGATATTATACAATACTATGTATAATGTATATTAATAGTTCTTAATCACTCTTTAAATATCAAGTTAGTCAAATGAGGCCTAGTAATTGTCCAACACTGTACAGATTAATGTTATTCATGTGTGCAGGACAGAAGTAAATATGTTTGCAAGACATTTTGTGTCTCCATACTGTGTGCTTGCATTCCTCTGTGCAGTTTTGTATGTGAGAGAAGCTGTATAGTAGCAGCTCCACACTCCTCAAGAGAGAAGAGGATGTATAATTGAGGAGGTCAGTGTTGGGTTGACTCATGTATTCTGATTTCTGTCTTTGGATTCCTTTGCAGAGGGCAAATCTGTTGAAATAGGCTTCACAGAATACATATTATATGGCTTCGTACAACAATAGGGGTCATAAAAACTGAACAGAAGCGCCTTTACAATGATTCATCTATTATTTCTTCACATACGTGCTTTTATCAAAGAAACAGTCTGGAGTGGCTGGTGTTGGTATTACCATGAGACTGAAAATACCTTCAAAGAAGGTACAGATCGCCCTTCAGTGTCAGCCTGTTTTTATATCATCATCTTACCACAGCATCATTTACTATAACTGAAATGTAGGTCCTTGGATATACTTTAGATTTTAAATGTAATATTTGGATGAATAACAAAGTCTATTCTAACTTTTGAAAGACAAATCCTGAAGATCATGTTATATGACTGAGTTAGACCTTGAATTAAAACACTTTTCACCAGGGTGCTGATACTTGGTTGTTATTCTGCTTTCTGTTATTTCCTTCTGCCAGCCAACAGTCCTGATGCATCTCAATGTGATTAACCTTTGTAGATTCAGTGTGAGGGAGGACGGTAACCGAGTCTAAATAATAAGCCCATAAACCTGACAGTATCTAATTCCTTTCTCCGTGTAGGCTACCTCATAACCTTTACTGTTCACACTCTTGCTGCCTTGGCAGTCAAACCAAAGCCTCATGGTGCACTGAGCCATAAGGAAGATATAGACATTAATGATCACTTGGTGAAAAAGTGCAAGAAAATAATAGTTGCTGAAGTCCATTAAGCTCCAGAAGAAGTTTTGGAAAAACTTCAAAAGTGTACCTCAACTTGGTTGGGGACTGCAAATTCAAGGCGTAAATCAGTCCCATCAGCAGGGCCATCGCTGTGTTGTCGCATGCCAGTACTTCAGTGCCCTCAATTGAAGATTCATTGCTCCCCTTCTCTGCGTGTAGAACGGAGATATTCAGCACTTGCTGAGCGAAGACATCTTGATTGTACTCTTTAGTGAATCCCTGAATAAAAGGGGGAAAAAAATATACCAATAATAGAACAAATACTCAAAAATGCACACAGATCATCTAGGTTTTTATTAGATTAACAGTACTCTCCTTCGATTTCGATTTCCTTTGATTTGCTTAAGTCTGCTATTAACGCTTTACAATACATATCTGCTGAGGCAGATCCGTTGCTTTGGACATTGGACAGTACCTGTTAAACGTTATATCTAAAGGGGGAAAATTGTCTTTATCTTTAATACCGTGAATGTTTTGAACAATTTACTTTGACCACTAGGGTGCTTTGTGGGACAGGCTGGCATGTGGCTATTGGCAGCCACAGGTATTGTAAATGGCCAGTCAGTTGCAAGTACAGCCCTTGTAACTATTCTTCAACATACTGCAATAAATGCAAACATCACCCAAGTGAAACTGGACATTAGGGATGGGACGATACACTTAAACTCACGATACGATGCACCTCGATATGCCAGGGTCACGAAACGATACGTCAAGATACGATATCAAAAAACAAAATAACAAACTAACAAAACAAAATATTACTGCGTAATTACAACTTATTTATTTTTGTTTCAGTTGCACACAAGGAAACACACGGCCCAACAGTTCAAACACAAACAAGAACACACCCTTAGTGCTCTAACCCTAGTTTAAGTTATCTCAGCCTCTCTTAAAGGCGCCATATGTAAGAATGTGGCCAAAAACGATACTACACTCAAATTCAAAACACTGCGGCGAGTCGTACCCGTCTCCCCCTCCCCTCCAGACTCAAGGTTGCCGGAGCTGTTGGCGTATCCAAACGTGCCGAAGGCGGCCGGACAGCGGAGTAACAACGTTACTCATTTCGATCGTAGAAACAAACGTTAGCAGCACAGCTCATAACAGGAGAGTGCTAATGCTGCTAGCGTCCATTAGCACTGTCCTGTTACGGGCATCTGTCCTGTTACGGCTGGACGGCTGGACAGCCGGATGCCCGTAACAGGACAGTGCTAATGCTGCTAGCGTTAGCTGTGTTGCTAACGTTTGTTTCTATGATCGAAATTAATAACGTTGTTACTCGACAGTTCAAAGTATTTGAAATGTCCATCCCCGTCAAGCTATGATGCTAACTTAGTTAGCCAAGCTCAACTTACCTGTCTAGGAGAAGAGTAACCAATTATTTTTTAATGAGAAAATACTGCCAGACAAATGACCTGTATCCAGCGGAGCGTCCTCAATTTCGACCTAATTCGACTCCATTGTTCGGCGTACTGAGGGCAAGGTAGTTGGTGCTAATGTTTGTTAGCTTGCTGTACAGTGTTGTAACAACACTGTTGTTGCAGCATGCGCTGTGACCTGCACCGTTCCTCGGATGTAATTTCTTTTTCATTTAGTTTTCCGCTGCTTAACCAGCAGATGGTGTTCTTACCTATAGCACTGTTGTAGTTAAGTATCCTTGCAGAACTGCTACTTCATTACTCAGATGAGTAACTTGTTTCTATTTTTTCGCTCTTACTTTATCGTCAATGATATTTTGTAGTTTCTTTCTTTCGACAAATGTACTTATTGTAAGTCGCTTTGGACAAAAGCATAAATCACGCATGTTTGTTTGAAATATCAACCTCATCGAGCGGCAGCTCCTGAAAAAAATCTCTGGGGGAGCAATTTTTCTGATAATGATTAAGGTGACCCATTCAATAGGTACATGAGGGCTCCAGACTAACTTTTTAAGTCAGGTGCACCAGCATATCATTTAGGTGCACACAAAAATGTTCACTGCGCCCTTTGGCATGCTTTTTTAAGGTTTCGATTCGGAACAATTTGGTGCTCTGACAGCAAAATCAGTGTCCACAGACAGGCTCTAGTCATATTCTCTAAAATAAATCCATAATGTAGACTGAATCAAACAACCAGTTCTTAAAGCTAGGACTGACCGGACCGCCCGGTTCGCGACACCGGCTCGTAGTCGTAGTAACTCCGCCCACCACCTATCTGAAGGGAAAACGATCTACAGTTCTCTTCATTTTAGCTGCTCAAGGAGGAGAAGGATAACTACAGTTTCACATGTATTATATTAAGGCTTCAGACTGTAGTGATTCTTCTCTGTATGACGAAAGTGTGTAAGGGCAAGCAAGCCCTCCCGGAACCCATAGAGATTGAATTGAAAGCTCTGATATTTGAAAAAAATGGATTTTACATTGGGGGGCTATTGTCAACCTAACTGAAATCATCCCCAAAGAGGTGGGACCAATGAAGCACGTCTTTAGTCTGATTGGACAATGAAATTATGGGCAGATCAAACATATAGAACACTGTTAACGACTGTTGCATTCATGGTTTCTTTTCAAAAAGAGACAACTAGGAAGAGAAAATAACAATGACCAACTCATCAATAGTCTTTGGAAACATTATTGCTGTAAATTAAAAAGGTAATTGGAATTAGAGTACAACTTACATGTCCAAGTAGAAGATTGCTCACATCAAGCAGGTTGCCTTGTGGTCATTTGGGACCGATGTGTCGTATGTAGTCACTGACATAGTCAAGTAGATTTTACAAGATTGTCTTTTGTTTGCTGTTGCCACACACTCTAATTGACTTCAAAACAAGCTTTTTGTACTTTAAAATAATTAGTTATTTACTAAAGTACATTATCATTTTTAGCAGTGTAGTTGCCATAACAGTTGTGTATTCAAGACCCGTGTGTACATACACAGAACCAATAAAGATTTACATTTACATTTAGGTCATTTAGCAGACACTTTTGTCCAAAGCGACTTACAATAAGTACATTTGTCAAAAGAAGGAAACAAAGAAACCACAACGTATCATTGCCGATAAAATAAGAGCTAAAAATAGAACAAGTGTTAGGTCCTCATCTGAGTAAAGTAGTACCTTAAGAGCAACAGTGCTATGATCAGAGTGCTATAGGTAAGTTTTTTTTTTTACCTATAGGGGGGGGGGGGGGGGGGGTCTGAACAGGTGAGTCTTGAGCCTTTTTCGGAAGATGGCAAATTATTCTGCTGTCCTGACATTAGTCAGGAGTTCGTTCCACCACTGAGGCGTCAGAACAGAGAAGAGTCTGGACTTTGCTGAGCGACATTTGTTTGATTCCAGCGATGGTGGTACCAGCCGGCCAGCTGAAATAGAGGAGCGAAGTGCTCGCTTTGGGGCATGAGGTTTGACCAGTGTTTGAAGGTAGATGGGTGCCATTCCATTGATGGCCCTGAAGGCCAGTGCCATCGTCTTGAATTGGATGGGTGCTGCAACAGGGAGCCAGTGGAGGTCAAGGAGGAGGGGGGTCACATGGGAGAATTTGGGTAGATTGAAGATAAGGCGTGCTGCAGCGTTCTGGATACGCTGCAATGGTTTAATCGCAGAGGCCGGGAGTCCGGCCAGGAGAGAGTTGCAGTAGTCAAGGCGGGAGATGACCAGTGCTTGGACCAGGAGTTGTGTTGCATCCTTTGTGAGGAAGGTCCGAATCCTGCGGATATTGTAGAGGGCAAATCTGCAGGATCGGGCCACAGCAGTGATGTTGGGGGTGCAGGATAGTTGGTCATCGAGGATTACACCCAGGTTCCTCGCAGTTGAGGAAGGTAATACTGTGATGCCCTCAACAGTGACCGACAGGTCCATGCGAGGGCAGTCTTTCCCTGGGATGAAGAGGATTTCGGTTTTATTCAGGTTAAGCTTGAGGTGATGTGCAGTTGTCCAGACAGAGATGTCAGCCAGACAGTCCGAGATGCGAGTTGCAATGTGAGTGTCAGAGGTTGGGGGAAAAGAGAGGAACAGCTGGGTGTCATCTGCGTAGCAATGGTAGGAGAATCCATGCGATGTAATAACAGAACCTAGTGATCTGGTGTATAGTGAGAACAAAAGCGGTCCTAATACTGAGCCTTGAGGGACACCCGTGTCCAGAGAACAGGGTTTGGACATAGAGCCATTCCATGTGACCTGAAAGGTGCAATTTGTCAGGTATGATGTAAAACAGGTGAGAGCAGAGTCAGTTATGCCAAGTTCAGCCAGAGTGGAGAGGATGATTTGGTGGTTGACTGTGTCGAATGCAGCAGATAGGTCGAGGAGAATGAGAACGGAGGAGTGGGATGAGGCTCTGGCGTCTCGCAGGGACTCGGTCACTGTGAGGAGGGCCGTCTCAGTGGAGTGAGCAGTCCTGAGTCCTGATTGATTAGGGTCAAGGAGGTTGTTCTGCGAGAGATAGGATGACAGTTGGTTGTAGGCGGCAAGTTCCAAGGTTTTAGAGAGTAATGACAGAAGAGATGCAGGTTTGTAGCTTTGGATGTCAGTAGCGTCTAGGGTGGGTTTTTTAAGGAGAGGCTTCACTGTAGCCGTCTTAAAAGCCACTGGAATGACACCTGAGGTGAGGGAGGAGTTGATCAGGGTGGTGAGGAATGGCAAGATGTCTTGTGAGATGTCCTGGAGAAGAGAGGAGGGAATCGGGTCAACAGAGCAGGTGGTGGCACGGTTAGATGTAACAAGTGCGTGAACGTCTTCAGAGGTGAGGGGGCTAAAGCTGGTAAGGCCATCAGAGTTGAGATTTGGGGGAGATGTTTTCTGGGAGGGAATAGGCGTGAATGAGGAGCTGATGTCATTTACTTTCTTGGTAAAGTAAGTTGCAATGTCATCAGCAGTAAGGGAGGAAGGAGGGGGAGGGGTAGGAGGGGTGAGGAGGGAGGAGAACATGGAGAAGAGTTTCCTGGGGTTGGAGGCAGAAGAGTTGATCTTTGCCAGGTAGAAGGCAGATTTAGCTGCCGAAACAGTTGAGGTGAAGTCAGAGAGGAGGTGGTGGTGGTAGTGAGCAAGGTCCTCGTGCTGGCCCGATTTCTTCCATTTTCTCTCTGATGCTCGCAACAATGATCTGTTGGTTCGCAGAGGTTCGGACAACCAGGGAGGGGAGGGAGATGATCGCGCAGGTCGTGAGATTGGGGGACAGAGAGTGTCCAAAGAAGAGGAGAGTGAGGACATCAGGATGGAGGAGGCTTCCTCAGTAGGCATTAAGGAGAACTGTTCTGAGGATGGTAGTGGGGAAATAACAGTTGAGGAGAGAGCGGAGGGAGTGAGGGATTTCAGGTTGCGGCGGCTGGTGACCGTTTGAGGCGTAGAGGGGAGGGATGTGGTGGGCTTCAAGGGGAGGGAGAAAGTCACAAAGTGGTAGTCGTACACGGTAAGCGGGGTAACAGAGAGTGCAGAGGTCAAGTTGGTTCCCGGCCCGGTGAGTTGGTGGAGAGGGGGAGAGTGTAAGGTCAAATGCAGAAAAGAAGTCAATGAATTCAGATGAATGCAGCTTTCCCGGGTGGATGTTGAAGTCACCAAGGACAACGGGTGGTGTGCCATCATCAGGGGAGCAGCTCAGGAGGGTATCCATCTCATCCAAAAAGTCACAGAGAGGACCGGGTGGGCGATAGATCACTATGAAGTTGAGCTTGAAAGGAAGGGTGACAGAGACGGCTTGGAATTCAAGTGTAGATCGGGGTAGGTGGTCCAGAGGAAGGACCTGGTAGGACCATCTCGGTGAGATGAGGAGCCCAGTTCCTCCTCCTCGCCCTGTTAAATCTTGAGGAGTGTGAAAACGAGTAGGCATTTGAAAGGGCAGCTGGAGTGGCAGTGTTTTCTAGGGTGATCCAGGTCTCCGTAAGGGCCAGGAAGTGAAGAGTCTGCAGTGAGGCATAGGCTGAAATGGTGTCCGCCTTCTTGACTGCAGACTGGCAGTTCCACAGCCCCCCTAGTACTTCAAGTTCCTTACCGGTGGAGAATGGTGGGTAGCAGAGATTGGATGGGTTACAGCCTCGAGTGAAGGGTCTCTGGTAAAATCTTCTCCAGTGTGATGTCCTGACTGGGATAAGACACATGGCTGCGATGGGAGGGGGTTGAGATGTTATGCCTACCTCAATGGACTTCCTCTCTGGACTCCCGCAGATAGACTCCCTTGTCTTTGTTCGGCTGTCTTCTTTCGGATGTCCTGACGCTGTAGTGACAGCCTTTTAAGTGCTCAGTTTACCTCATGCACTGACTGCGACCCCTCCCTCCAATCAAGTCTATTGACTACAGCTGAGCTGGCTGAAACGAGTTGATTGCTCACCAGTGTTTCCCCTATCATTGTACAGGCCTGGCGGGACGCCAGGCCAAGGAGGCCTGCCGCCAGGCCAAAAAAAAAATCAATATACCAAAAATAAGCCACCTATCAATTCATTCATAAATCAATAATAATTTACATTAGTAGCGCCTCCGCGCAGCACAGCAGACTTGCTCCGCAAGACGCGCGGCCGCAACAATCCTCGCTGCGCGCTCCCGCTACTTTTTTCTTCGTGTACTTTACGCGCTTGATGTTGTTCTGATGCCGTTCCGCCTCGTTAAACCACCACGATGTCGCTTTCTACTTTGAAAACACGGAACGTTGACACTGTATTTTGATAAGCTGTTGCACTCTTCAGACTCGTGGTGTGAGCGGAACCGGTCCATAGGGTCCATAATATTTATTTTATTACATTACATTATTATTTATTTTTACATAATAAAAATGCCGCTGTGTGTCTCCGTCCAAAACCCGCTGCGCTCGCGCTGTCTGCTCGCACAGATCCGCTCGTGCGCACATGCGCTGATGCAGGTCGAGTGTTGTCGAGAAATATAAGCAGAGACGGCGCTCCTTAAAAACAACATCACGCCATGTGTGTGTAGTATTAGGACGTGATGACGTATGTACAACCGGCCAAAGCCCATTTGCCCCCCCTCCCCGGGGGGGAGGATTGTTTTTGATAAGATGTGGAACTTTGAGTTAACTGCTGTTGAGTAAACCTATAACTTATATTTTACTTGATAAAATAAGACAATATATGCACTCATATGTCGTTGTAGTGTTTTACAGTATCTGTAGCTATTAATGTGATGCTCATCATTTTCCAGCCATATTTTTCTGGACCCTGATCATTTCCATCAACCAGCACCTTAATAAGTCACTCTCTCCTTGTGATCTTGAATACACTCTGGTTGAACAAAAATGTTGAATGCAAATATAATAATTGCAGAATTGCAGACTGCTTGCTGTGCCACCTGACTTAATCCAACTGCACCAATACACCATCCCACACGTCTCGTCTGTTTAGGGTTTTTTCGGTGGGTACCACCGGGCCTGAAAAAAATTCTAGGGGAAACACTGCTCACTTAGCATAGACAGCTTCACAAGAATTTAAACAACAAGCTATCAACACAAGACTAAATGTTACAACTAGCTTTACTCACAGAATGCCTAAACCCAAATCTACAATTAGTTTCTGACTTACCAACAAGAGACAAAGCAGCTTCCTTCCTTTCTCCAGACAAAAAAGATCAAATAAATCATCTCCTCTACTTTTGCATCTATTTGATGAGCATGCAGCTAAAACTCCCTTAGGTTTTTGAATCATGTTGTTGAACATGACATCAGGAAGCAAACGCAACAAACTCCTTTCTCATGCACATATACCTTCCAGCTGTAAGCCTCTCGCTGAGGAATCCAGGCGGCCATCAAGCACTTTTTTAATGAAATGACTAACATATTCACTGCCTTTCAAGGACAATTTTTTCAAAAAAGCTTTCCCCTCTTGTCTTTGCCGGATTTTTAATCAGCAGATTCAGTTCCAGGTTTTGCAGTGGGGGTCACATTGGCTCCTAAACCTAGCTGCCTCAGGATTGAAAGAAAGTCTCAGGAAGGTTAGTCAGGAGGGAATCCTTCCTGTATTGATAGACACTGTGCAGTTTTTAATTGCTTGTTTCAGTCAGGTATACAAACCCTGGATTCTATAGTCTTGTAACTTCACTTCATGCGGTCACCTTGCTTGAACAAAGCCCTGAACACAGCCAGTGCCTCCTTTTCTCAGGTTCTTTGAGGCTGAAGAACCTGAATAAATCTCCCTAGATTCTCCCTGATTCTGATCGTGAGTGACAAAAACTCCCTCAAAACCAAACATATGGAAGAAGATACCAGATGCTCCCTGAGAACCAATTAAAGGTCTTGTGTCAGCCTCAGCCAGATGAAGTATTTGAGAGGCACATGGACAGGAAAAGCAGAAGCAGAATGCAAGCTAACATAATGGCCCACCAAAGAGCTAATAGTTTAGTTAGCTCACCTGACAACCACAGGTGGCTAACCTTCAATCAACGAAGGATCAAAGTTAATGTAAAAACAGCTTGATGAAGGTGAGACATGGTCACTGTCAGGATCACTGACAAAAACTATAGCAGCACAGGCATATGCTTCTATTAGTATTTTTGCCCCATTAAATGTGCCAACTGAGCCATGCCGATGATTCAGTTTATTCCAAATTAGTTTTTCATTGACTTGATAAATGGGAAGAAAAGAATCTGAATAGGTGTGGCAGGTGACAGTTGATACGCAGCGGCACAATCTGAGCACAATTTGCAGGAAATATTATTTTCAAATTGTAATTGACAGGTGTGGAAGTGAGGCAAATAATATTGTATATGGAAAAATATAATACTCCGTAGAGACAAACTCTGGGTGGCTCCTTTAGTGATGTACTATAGTCAGGTGGCTCCCAGCCAGAAATGAACAGATACCCAGAAAACAACTAGTTTTAAATTCAATCTCCATTAAGTGATTGATTTTATTTAAAAAAAAATTACAACACCTTCCAAATTTTATTTTGACAGAGGCTGGGCCGAGCCATACTGACTTTAAAAGGAGATACATTTGAAATGTGTGGAGGCAAAGTTCTGCTTTGACGTTGACAAAACCCAGAGAAAAGTCACGTCTTCAACATGACTATCGATCTGTGTGTGTGTGTGTCTGTGTGTGTGTGTCTGTGTGTGTGTGTGTTGTAAATTCAAGTCAGTGTGCTTACTCACGGATCTCTGAGTCAATCACCAAACTGATCCAGGTGACTTGAGTTACCTGAATGAGTCCCCCCAGAGTATAGAAATCCTATCTGTAAAACGTGATATATAAATATATATATACTGTAATAAACAGAACAAGCCATTGTCATTTGGGGAAAACAAGGATAACAGTTTAACTTTAACTTCTCTCATCACCAGATCCATAATGGTTAACAACTAAGTAAAACTGAACTATTGGATACCACTTTTTATCGCCTGAACATCAGTGGTGGAACTTAATCAGGATGCTTCTCTAACACTATCTGCTTTACCTGTTTCCTGGATTACATATTGATGAATGAAAGAAACTTTAAATTTATATTATCACCATTGAATGCAAACATAATAATATGGAATTATATGTAAGGGGTAAATTCATTTCTAAAAACCAAACCACTCTGCACAGTAAAAGGTCATAGTAACTTAAGAGGATGACACATACTACTTTTCTTAATGAAGACAAAACACATTTCTAATACAAACTAAATTACACTTTAGATACGAATCACTATCTGAGAGCAAATCTCTGACTAAATCTGTGACTAAAGGTGAATCTACAACTGGGCATGCTCCTGATGAGTCGGTGGATGGTGTCCTGGGGGGTCTCCTCCCAGACCGGGATCAGGTGAGTTTATATTGCTGTTACTTGAAACCCATTTTGTCTCATATAGATGCTAAAGGGTGTGTTGTGTGTCAGAATCAAGATGCTGAGGGCCATTGCCCAGACATCGGTGATTGACATCCTGGGTGTTCAACGTCCTCTGGGTATCTTTAGGATAACTTACCCTCACAAATGTAAACTGTGGAATCATCTGGAATCAACCCAGGGTTTCTCTCTCGCTATGAGCGTGTTCACATAAAAGATGCAGTTTACAGCATCTGACTAAACAAAGTCAACAGAGGAGTATATTTTACAAACTACAATATTAGAAAATGTATGGATTTGTAAGTGGATAGGAATGTAATATCTGACTATAACTACATTTGTGTTTTTCATGAAATTATTATCTTGCTGTTTTCAGCAGTAATCTTTGTTCCTCCCGGGTTTGATTCCAGGGTCGGGTTCTGATTCCTTCCATGTGGAGTTTGCATGTTCTCCCAGTCTACGCGTGGGTTCTCTCCGGGTTCTCCGGCTTCCTCCCACAGACCAAATACATGCAGGATGGGGATAGGTTCATTGATGACTCTAAATGTCCCGTAGGTGTGAATGTGAGAGTGAATGGTTGTCAGCCCTGTGATAGACTGGTTACCTGTCTGTCTCTACATGTCAGCCCTGTGATAGACTGGTTACCTGTCCAGGTGTACCCTGCCTTCACCCCAATGTCATCTGGATAAGCGGAAGGCGATGGATGGATCTTTGGTCCATGGATCTTATAGTGTCAGTACCAGAGAACCGATAATCTTCAGGACAAACCGAACCTCAATCGGTATTTACATTGTCTTCTCTCCTCATCCTCCTTCGGTGTTAATGGCAAATCGAAAGCCATTGCTTTGTCATTTTCAACATCTTCTAATGATGATGTCATGTGGCCGAAGTTGGGCAATGTGCGTCTTGCCTTGTCTGTCAACTACTAACTTACTATTTCTATGTACTTAATACTTACAACTAGGGATGTCCCAATTTGATATCAAACATGGACCATTATTTCACAATATATCTTTAATTAGTTGATGAATATCAATAGTAGTGTTGTCACAATACCAAAGTTGTGATATTGATAAAACATACTGCCTAAATATCTTGATACAATAGTGAAACGATACCACCGCAAAATCAAAACTGTCTATTATTTATTTTCCTATTAGTTAAAAGTAAATGTAAAAAATGTACATGGTATGCAGTAATCTGATGTCCCCATACTTTAGTTTTTGCGTTTCACATATCACATTAAACAGTGTTGACTTTTCTGTAAAACAGCACTTCATATAAATTTGTTGACTCCTTCCATGCAGATTGCCAGCTAAATCCTGGACCTGTAGTTTATGTTTGAACTGCCGCAAGGTCAAAACCATCCTGTTGTGGATCCGTTCAGTCCTGTAGCAGAGTGCTGCACCCACATCAATGCCCCACTGTCACACACCTTATATCAAAACCCTGTCATACTTAATGTACCGGTACCAATAAAATGGGGTATTGTACTGTTTTAAAGGATGGTATGACAATTCCAAATACTGCTTCTTAGCACAGGCATCAGGCTGTCTAATGATGGTTAAAAAAAAAAAAATGATAGTGGCTGTGTATTATTCTAATTTTAAAATGTACATAATTCACTTAATCATCAACTTGGTTTAAGTGTACCATATACAATGTATGCTTTGCATGTTTGAGAAATGTTTCAATTTGATGTATTTTTTAAATCCAGAAGTAAAGACTCAGAGATGAAAATGCAGTAATAAAATACTTCCATCAGCAACATCACCTGAGGAAGCAGCCCTTTTGTACATGTTGAAGGAAGCTAAAAGGAATCAAACAAACATCTTGGCCTCGATACCAATGTTTAAAGAAAACTAAGAAAGCCTGCTCATCTGAGAAATAGGCCGATCCGCCCAGCACTTAAGGGGCCTTCAGACTTTCTGAAAGACCAAATAAAAGTAAGCATTGAACTTGAAAATCATTATTCTATCATTATTATTTGTTCCTTTCAGGAGACAAACCAACGCATACGCCTCTAATAGTGCTCTCACCAGGAGGGGCTAATTATGACACATGGCCCAATTATCTCACACAGCGTTGTGTTAAACATTCAAAATGAAACTTCAGGATATTTCTGGAGCAGCGTCTGACTGGCACTCTCCTCAATCTTGCAAAAATATAGCGGCATGGTTGCTACAGGATGAGTCCCTTGTGAATATGTGGTTTCATGGTATGAACAGTGAGGCTGTACACAGTTAACCTTCTACTGGCTGTCCAGTGTCCCTTACTCGGCATTGAGAATAATGAGAACCATGAAAAGCAGACTGTTGACAGTGACCCCTTTGACTCCGCACTAAATTTAAAGCTGTCAAGTGGAAACAGCACTCTTGGCTTCTCTGGGGTCAACGGCCATTTAATTACAGGGTTGGTAACTTGCCAGTGCACGCGATCATGCATTGTTATATAAGGGTAATGGTGCAGTACTTCTGCAATAAATGGACATGCAACTTGCTGTATACATACAGTGTATACACTATGTACAGTAATGACCAACAATAGAAATTGCAGGAGCGTAAACAGCTGATCCTTTGTTTCACATTGTTTATTTGGGATATGTATCGTGGTTTTAGGATGTTCCCATTTAGATCTTGAATCTCATTTATGAGGGAGTCCTGCCCGAGATGGCAGTGTAGTTGTCCCACTCATAAAAACAACAAATAAAAACATCATATATCTTTTTCTTTCCAAAATAGATGATTCAAAGATAGAATTAAAACAACAGGATATTGCATCAACCAAACTCACTCCAAGATGAGGGTCCAAAGACATTTAAAGTGCTCACTAAATACGGTGCTGGTCCAGGAATAATGAGCATAAGTGACAGTGTCAGTAGGGAACATATGAATGCAGTCTATGGTTCTATAATAGAGACAAACCAATGTTCTCTTACACTGTAAGAAAAAAAAACGTAGGCAGCTACGGCTGCCAACCAAAAACCGTAAAATTAAAGTAAAATACCCTAATTCAAATAAAGTGCAAAAACATTATTATTACAGAACATTTCATTAAATGTTCTGCAGAAAAATACCGTTATCTTACAGATTTTTCTTCAATTTTTATGATCAAACACCTTGAATAAAGTGAAAATGCTAAAAGTTCTGCAGAAAAATACTGTTATTTTACAGAATTTTCCTAAATTATTACAATCAAACACCTTTAATAACAGTTAAAAAACACCTTAAATGACTGGCAGCTACGGCTGCCAAACAAAAACCCTAAAATTAAAGTAAAATATCTATAATAATACATCTAATTCAGATTAAGTAACATTTTCATCCTGCTGCTCAAAGATTATTGTGAAATATCCTCAACTCAAAACATACTTAGGAAATTCAAAATCGATACATCTAAAGGTTGTACACCAATATTGATTCTAAAACCCCTTTATTTATTGTATTGAGTTGTACATTTACAATATCAACCAATTATTCACAAACAGTTCTTCAGAGACCCCCAAGGAAGAACTGAAATACTAAAAATGTAATTTCTCCATGTGTCTATCTTGTCTGATAGCTGTACTATCATGACGAGGTGATGGCGTTTCACTTTTGAAACAGGTGGAGAGCTGCTGGGCTGAGGGGGTTGTTGTCAGTTGTTTTTTAGCTTGTATTTTCCAATTCAGTTTTATATTGTTTTCCACAATGTTCTCCTGTCCCTGGGGGCTCTGTAGTTCCAATAATATTTGTAGTATTTGTGCACATGCATTACATTCTTAATTGAGCCTATTCAGCCCTCTTAATTTAACCTTAAATGTACAGTGTATTATCAAATAAAATCAAAACATACCACAAAAGGTCAATTAATCTGTACCAGAGGTGACAGTGCAATGTAGCAGATCAAGAAGAATCCTCCTCCAAATTGCCAGTAATCAACTGGATCTTTGGTGCACCTGGGGGAGGGGGAAGGGAAAGGGAAAGGGACAAAGTAAGATCCACTGAAAAGTCCTTACTATAAAAAGGATTTTATTTATTTTTCTATTATTATTAGTTGGTCCAGAGTCATTTTTTTTTTGCCCATAGATATGGCCGTGCCTGTCCTGGGCTGGAAACTGTTTATTTTATTTGGGTTTCGTTTTTTACCTCGGAGTGGCCATCTCTCTATTATTCCTATCTCGGTTTGTCGATACAATTCAACCAATCCAATCAACGAACAAACGTGCTGGCCAATTACAGGGGTTGGGGAGGCGGGTAATTGAGTCAGACTCATGAGAGGGACGCTGTTAGTACTTGACGTTCATGGTCGCAGTTGCTCTAGTCGCTAGTTAGCTGTGGTGTTCGGTATGGATATCCGTATTATTTTCCCAAAAAATACGCGGACAAGAAGTGACGACGCGAACGGGAGCGAGCAGGAAGCAGCGATATTCACTTCTACTGGAAACGTCAGCACTGAAGTCAACAGTAACACTAGAGTAAACATTCATGCTAGGAGAGCTAGCTGCCTAGCTGCTGTACCGCTCCCAGTATGAATGTTTACTTCAGTGTTCAGGTTGACATCAGTGCTTCTGTTTCCAGTAGAAGTGAAGCTGTATGGTGCTATCTGAATGCCACAAACCTTATTGCTGTTCTTGAATTAATGCTTGAGTTGAATAAATGGACACAGCACGACACTATTGTTTGTTTGCCGTGCAATGGCTTCGCGTCGCGGCGAGTTTCGAGAGACGGGGCGCTGCCTCCTGCAAGCTGTCGAAAATCTTATAAACTGACCGTTAAATAAAGACGGATTCAGCAACTGCATAGCTTATTTCTCACGTAAAATATTTTCAGAAACACATTTCGGTGCTGACCGAAATGACCTAAATGTGCTAAAATAACGTTAATCACCTACAACTATATGATAACATTAGTTAACGGTTAGCTAACAGTTTGACAAGACCATCACTGTAAATTAAGGGAATGAACACAAACACTGCGTTGGTTATGATTTTACGAAGGGAAGGGAAATGAATTCTTACCTGATACAGCAGTTATAAAGTGAAGTCCAAGTAATAGCTGACCAAACAGATCCGCCTGACTCTTCAACTGTGTCCATACTCCACGTTTTTGTTCTCCGTTGAAATCCCACAACTCTTTTCGCTCCAAATGAAAACATGGCGAGCAGATGTAAAATAGTCCAGGTAATAATCCAGGTAATACGTTAGTGGTCAGGTAGTCCACTAGTGCACGACTGCCAGCGCGTACCCATTCAAACTGGCGTATTTAAAAAAAAAAAAAAGGCGCGCACAGTTGTCATTGGCCAGTTTTCGTGATGACAGCCACATCAACCAATCACATTCAAAGCAACATGGCAAGACAGCCAATAGCAATTGTATCAGCGTGGTATCTTTTTCTTTATCAGGAAAAGATCCATCCATCCATTTTCTACCGCTTATCCTGTATTCAGGGTCACGGGGGGGCTGGAGCCGATCCCAGCTTATCAGGAAAAGATGATAAAGAAAATAAATGTTTATTTATTTTTATTTGTAGGCGGGTATATATTTAATTACATAAGTCTCTCTCTCTCTCTCTCTCTCTCTCTCTCTCTCTCTCTCTCTCTTAATATAATGAGCTACATATGTAATTACAGTGTTTGAATGTAAAAGTACACATAAATCTAAAACTAATAAGATTTACCTTAAAATTACAGAGACAAACATTAAATTGTTAGTATGGAAATAAACCTTCATATAACAAGCTACATATTTAATTGCAGGTTGAATGTATAATTACATGCAAATGTGAAAATAATAAGATTTACCACATTAGTTAATATACACAGGTGAAGTTCATTACAGTCACACAAACAACATTACACGGTTTGATTTGGAATCTGTTTATTTGCTTTAACCTTATAATTTAGGGGGGAAAAAAATGTTCTACATTTTGCTGTGTCCTTTTGCCTCACTGCTTGGTCCCTGGCAATCATAATCAATTGCTGACAGAAGCATTGTTGAATTAATTTCTTCCTTGCAACAAAAGGAACAAACAGCATTTCATTCTATAATAGAAAATTAACTTCACCCTTACTTTTTTTTTTGCAAAACACTTAAATGTTGTTTACAGGACAGATTGTCTTTGAGGAAATTGATTCCCTGCATTATTGTTGCTTCGCGTGTGTGTGTGTGTGTTTTCGCTGCAGCGTCAGTGACATGAAGCATAGATCGATAGACAGAGAGTCACCGTTTCTTATCCTACTAGCTATTTGTGGTTTCAGGGTAGATGTTTCAGTCCTGATTTTCCACATTGTAACTTTCCATAGAAGAGGGAATTTGCATTTATTCTTTTATGAGTGATGAATGTTTTTGTTTCCACATTTCCCATCACTGTGATGAATTGACTGTGAGATTTGCAATCGAATGAGTCTCCTTAGATCCATGAGTCTAAAGAGTTGACTATTAGCAGTCACCCTAAACGAAGACCTAGTTCGTTATCATTCATCTTCAATAGTTAATGACCAGCTTGTTTTGTCTTTTTGAAGGCTCTGTGTTTAGCTCATCACACTTGTTATCCCGTCCTCAATCAGAATGAATGTTGTTTACGGGGCTGCTCTTGCAGCTGAAAGGTCTACACTTTCACCGCATGGGTTACATAAAACTGGCAATTTCTCTTAGTTATTCCTTCTAATTTGACGGTTGAAAATATTACAAAAATATAGTTGGGTTGCAGGTCACTCTCAACATCTCATAGATAATCACCTCTTCAATTATTTTGCTGCTGAAACAAAAAGTATAATTTGGAAACATGTCTCAGCTCGTGTGGGTTCATCTTCTGGGTCAAAACAATTATTGTTTCTACATTTCTGAACCCTGGATTGATTTGGTCCAAGTGTGTATTTATTGTTAAATGCTAAGAAAGATCTGGGAACAAGCAGCAATAGTGCTTTTAAAGCACAAACATTTTAAGGTCAGATAAGGGAGTGAAAAGCACTGAGCTAGTGTCAAGGAAAGAAATGGAAAAAGAGACCCATGGATCCATGTTGGGCTTTTTGTAAACATCACCTTAATTTCAGGCGCTAGCAATACGGGGCCAAAGCAAGCTTACCTTGGTTTTCGTACAGCATTATGTATTCCATTCATTGTGACTCTGTTTACTGCTTTGAGACTGTTCTAAACTGAATGAATTATTATATAGAATTTCATGGATAAATCCAGTAAATGCACAAGTAGTTGTACATTGTGTATCAGAGTGAGAGCCTTGACATCACTACAGGAGAGTATTCATCACAGGAGCATAGCCGATGTGTTTTTTTTTTTTTTTTTCAAAAAATAGACTAGATGGTCATGGTCACTACACATTGTACAAGGCCATTTGCTATGCATCTTCAGAACGTACACACACACAGTTTAGTAAAAGTGTAAAAATAGACAAAGAGTTATGTAGATATATAAAATATGATGGTGTGATAGGTGTGTAAAATAAGTGCATCATATAAAAGGTAAAACAATATCGGAGAGCACTTAGCCAATACGTCCATGTAATATAACAATATAACATAGTCTAGGGTTGTCACAAGAACCGATACTTCGGCACCAATTCGATGCCGACACGAAAAAAATAATTCGATACTTGCTTTTTTCTGGTAACGTCAGAACCAAATGGGCAGTATACGCATGTGAGCAGCACAGAGCAGTAAGCGGCGCTGAAGAAGAAAACTTGCCGTCTTCGAAAAAAATGGCTTCAGCAGGTGGGAGCGAAAGCACAACACATCGGCTCGTCGACAAGACAGGTGCGAAGAGTCGCGTGTGGAAATATTTTGCATTCGAGGCGGATGAATCCGGAGCAATTCTTGATTCAAACAAGCCGACATGCACAAAGTGCCTTATAAGCACAGTATTGTTTGTTTTTATACTGGATGGCTATAGGTCTGTTGGCAGCTGGTACTGCAATTTAAATTCTGTGCAAAAAGATCTTAAAGCACAGTGGTGTTAAATATTTGACAGTTTGAAGCAGTTTTCAATAAATTGTGAATTAGTGAACATGGGTCCTGTTTTTTTTTTTTTTTTTAATTGTGGTATCGAATTAGTATCGAGAATCATGGAAATTCACAGGTATTGGTATCGACTACTGAAATTCTGGTATCGTGACAACCCTAACATAGTCTATCAACTAGTTGTTGAAAGGGAGACATGCGAATAGGGTAAAAAATATATAACTAATATATATATATATATATATATATATATATATATATATATATATATCACCATGAAACCTCTCTGACATTCAGTAACACTATGGTCCTTTAAGTTGAATTGAACCTGAGAACAGAAATGGGAAAGTTCATAAACGAGCAGACTGACATCATTTTTTGTAAACCACCACAGGGCTGAACTTTTAAGTGACCATCCCCTGCTTGTGTGTCAGCATGAACCATTACTAGAGCCAACCCCTCTGTGTGTAGCGTCTCAGCTTTATTCCTCACACGGTGGTGTTTCTGTCTTCCAGAAATCAATCCCAAAGACATAGTGGAAGAATACACAATGGGAAGAAAGCAGATTTTGTTCAGAAATATTTTTGTGTTGCACACAGCAACAACACGGGGAAAAACAGTATACCGTTGGACGTTATAAATAATAGATTATGTCTCAATTTTGGAAGGAGGCACAAATAAGAAGTCATTTTCTGACATGAAATACTCTGGCAAGGTGCCCCGATAGATTAATACCTAAACTGGTACAAAAGTGCTCAAATTAATCATTGGCTAGGCCTTGTTTATGCCCCCGTGGATATAGAGCTTGCATTGGAGGAAAATCTATAGCTGTGAGGGAGCAGGGTCAATGATGTTGTTTTACTCAAAGTGCATTGCACTCATTTGTCTGCCTCACCGGTGGCACATTTGCCCGGCAAATAAAATAGGATGCTTCCTGACCATGGTACTATATCTGATAAAATTAGCTCCGGAACAAGGGCAGCTCCACCTTCCTTCCTTGATAGTGGTCTGTCTTTCCAGTGCACTTTCAAACTTTGTGGGACGCTCGGCGCCCTGCTCTGAATCCATACGCTTGTCTAGAGTGAAATGAGCCGTGTCTCTTTGGAGTGGTGCAGGGCCCTCGGTCCCCAGTTCCATGCAGCCACACTCACTGTGATGTTTCATTTGAAGACTAGAAGTACAGACTTTTATGGATTCTTTTTTTTATCAGTGAGACCAAGGTCTGATCATGCTCCTGTCTAACTCACCTATTTTCGTGAAAAGACAAAATCTGTTTGAATGGTTAGTACTCATATTTCGCTAAACAACAAATCAGTTTTGAAATATAGAAAAGCCCTTAAAAAAACATCAGATCTTTGCAGATTAAAGAAAGGTCACTGTTTTCTAAAAGCATGTGGACTCAGAGGTTCCTTGAGAGTGATGCATAATCCAAATCACTGTGCATGCTCTGGTTGATTGGTGCATGGGGAATGGAGTAGAGGCTTCAAGAGATTACTTTAAGCATGAGAGGCAGACAATCTGATGCCCCGTACATAATCTCTTTATCAAAAGGATGGATTGCATCCATCAGAGGAGGGGGCAGTTTCATAAACTTAAAACGTTATTGGTCTGGAAATCTTACAGTGGAGCAGTCTGAGGTAGAATCAGATCCATTTCCTAGTGGGCTCAATAACATGTCCGAGCTGCACTCTGAAATAGGGCTGCAGCTATCAGGTATTTGCGTAATCATGACTCCATTGATTGATCCAGAAGCTGGATAAGAAACACTTTTGCTTTATTACGGAGCTATTGGAAATATACTTAAAGGGAAATACAACAATATTTATTGAGTATATTACATAATATCATCTGTCAAAATTAATACCGTTTGCATGTGCATTTACAAGTGCGATATTACATTCTGGGGGCTAAATCAGTGCACATCCAATCGTTCCACTATTTAAGACACTTCATATTTTTAAAACGTGTATCCTATTAGGTTCTGCTGTTGTATGAAGAGCCTTGTATGAACTTGCCCAGAACAAGTCACTTTCTTAGCTTTCTAATAACCTCTTGTTTCTTGCTAAATAAACATAAAACACATTAACTTGGAAAAAGGTTGGTTGGTTCTCACTCAGTTTTTCAGCTGAAGTAGAAGGTTGTTTTCCATGTGTACACAAACACATGACAATTCTTAATTCATATTGGTTTGCTATCATCCAATCTTTTAATTAAAGCCAATTTGGTATAAGGGCAAAACAATTCCAAACAAATCCAATCAGAGTATTCCTTCAGATGTTTGAAGATAGCATTGGGGACGAGGCCAGAGTGGCCTGGCGTGCTTTGATTTGTCCTTTGTCTGTAGTCTGCTTCTAATACTTATATTGGAATCTAATACGCTAGCAGCAGCTGAGAACATGCAATTAATTAGAGCATTAGTTTTAGCTTATAAAAGGAAAGGATAAGGGAGATAAAGATCGATACAGATTTGATAAATAAGACAGATAAGAGCAAGGGATAAGGATAAGATTTATGGTATGTATATTTTCAGTGTGGTTCTTATCGTGGGGTTATAAAGTAATCAACAATGATCCACCATGAGTAAAATTAAAGGGCTTTATCTGCATGAAATGGTGCAGATTTAACGTGGATAAATGGTGTGCTGATGACGGGAGGAGAGTTTAGTAAGTGATTAGAATTTGCCTAAATATATTCAGGGTGAAAGAGTGAGTGCTTATCTTAAGTACATGTAGCCCCGAAATTGTTTACCATACCACATATAAAAAATCTTGGCTACATTCTGCTAGGAAGCAAATGAGAATTCCTCCTTATTTATTTTTGAATGTTGTTCATTTTCAGCTAACTTATTGGTTTGTTTGAAACCCATTTCCACACTTGGAATGGGTGCGCTTGGTAGCAGATGCTTCAATTTCAGACCATAGCAGAAGTATGCTCTCTATCTCACACACACACAAACACACACACACACACACACACACACACAGAGTCCTACACATGCGTTGGACTGAAATCATGCCTCCATCAGCTTTGCCTTGTCTGACGTACAGATATCGATTCACAGGCCAGTTATGAGCTGGCTCTGGAGCCACCTCTGGAGTTTTATGGAAACATGATAAACATCATCAATCTCTTTGTGCAGCCTTCAAAAGGTGGCAGATGGCTCATAGCCTTTTAATCAATTGGGATTCAGCAGCCCAGTATAGCACATGTAATGGTGCTTATGCTACTTTGGCCTACTGCGGTGTGAGCTCATGCTGTTAAAGTCAATGCCATGGACCCGATAGTTTTAACATCACTCAAACACATTTTCAATTCATAACATTAAATTAACGCGGTTTGCAAAGATTGTTCAGTACTTTTAGTTATCCAGTTTCCTGAGCTGAATTTGACAAACAAGCATAGAGTTAAGTCTGTGAAGATTGATGTCTATGGGCTATTTTTTATCGTATAAAACACAGCTCTAAATGTGTAGCTAGTTGTCAAAAGAAAACATGTATTGGATTATTAGGGATTTGTCTCATTGCCAAGAGAATAATCTAACTTTTACTGTGTCATATCACTTTGTGCTCAGCCGCGTGCGTGGGACGCTTGTTTATTAGATAAGAAGCCCTTTTTGGAAGGGAATGGACACAAAGCATTCCAGATAAAGATGGCCTGAAAGAACCGAAAAGTGCTTACTACTGTTAAGTTACAGTTGGTGAACTTACAGAGCTTTAAAAAGTAAAACAACTTTTTTGTGCTGTCAGCGGGAGGTTAACAACCTATGTGGCTGCTGTCAGTGTGAAGCAGTATGGTTCGACAGCATCAGTTGCTGATTCACGTGTTGGTGTAGATAATAAACGACTAACAGCACTGCTGCTAAACGATTAGCGCTGCTGCTGTAGAAACAAACACCACTGGCTACCTCTACATTAAGTAGCCAGAGATTATAGATGGAACGCCCCCCCCCCTGGCGTTGCCACTGTTTCGGGTCTCCACAGATGAAAATAAGATTAGAGGTGGCAGACCAGATAATATTCCGTTTGAACTAGTGGAGTCTTACTAACCAACATGAATACGAACCGTGATGAGATCCTGGACTTTACTGATGCTACTAATGTTTTAATGTTACACTCATAAAAGTGGTAAAGTATAGTATGATAATGATGTGACTGTATATTATCGTGCTGGCCTACTTTCTACTGAACAGCCTCTGAAATGTTTTAATGAGCTAAAGTTTCGCTTGTATCATGTTTTCAGGATTCGATGACAGCTACACAAGAGAGTTAGTGGTTTTCATTAAACAAATTGACTACATTTAATTTGATAATACATGTTATTTAATACTCCATAATGTGTAATTGAAAATGGAGGAACAGATATATCGTACGTAATGCAATACTGCACAGCTAAGATGAATTAAAAACTCTATTACAGCAGTCAAGTTTTATATTGTAGCTCCAATCATCAGGCAGGATGTTATAGACGAGGGCTAAGAGGAGCCCTGAGGCTCTTTGAAATCATGTTCTGGGCCTTTAAACGTAAACGTAAACGTTTTTTTTTTTCTTTTTTCTTTTTCTTTTTATGATCCTCTGATCACACACATATATGGGGACACCTTAAAATGTGACAATCGTCTCTTAAAACAAGCATTTTCAAGGGGTCATCTGAGGTGAAAGCTGCAAATGGAGGAGCCAGACATGAATCGAAGATAATTTATTTCACCGTACAAAGTAAAAGATCAAATCATGTTCTCTCTTTTCTTCATGCCGACCAGTCTTCTGCCGCAAAAACCACTGTCTCTATATATATTCTTTCAATAGCTGCATTTGTATTTTCTGCTTGTGTGTCATTCAGGTAGGACTAAATCCTTGCAACTCTAATTCACACTTCAGAAAACATTCCATCATTAACTTTTAATGACATTGAAGACGTTGGAATCTGACAAAAGGTTCTCTTAAAGAGTTTTTACTTGAAACTAGAAATGTTGAGTGTTTCTACGTGCCACTCAATAGAGAATGTAGAGCTGTGAGAGCGCCCAGCAGATCCCCGGCATTAACAAGCTCCAGAATAATTTAAGAAGCCATTTACTAGAAGCTTCAGTTAGAAATCTCCTCATTAAAGGAACCCCGGAGTGTACGGCCAATTTGGCTGCAGCAGGATTGGCAACAAAGTGACAGTGAGTAGAGATACACAGAGTGACGTGACGGTAGCATGTGGAGACATCAAAGTTAAAGGATGATGGAAGACAGCGAGCCACAATATTGGCTACAGGGTCTCAATATATGTGCACAGCCTTGAAACAATGCACTTTGAACTAGAAAAGGTGCCTTTACTTTGTGAAGTAATGACACTTGGATGTATCTCCCACTATGCAGCTTTTATCCACGAAAAAAGCAAACTCTCTTAATTTAGTCCCCAGCTTTCTGCATTAAACAACTGCCTTTTGTTCCCAAGCCAGCGTCTAACTTATCTCCATGCGCTCAGCAAGCGTGGTGCGTCTCCCTCGTCTTCCACCACTATCAAAGGCAACCTACTGTAGTGGCAGAGGAAGGCAGGTACGAGGCTTGTATGAGTGTTGATTTGATTTCCCAGCAGGATCATGGAAGTGGGGGTGCAAACCTGTAAGTTGCCCCTCAGGAATATGTACACTGCAGACATGCACCAATATTTTAATATGAAATAACTGAGCTGTGTGAATCTTTGCATGAGCTGCAGAGGAGGAATCTAAATCAAAGGCTCAACAAAAGTCTGTGCTCCATTCGGGGTCCATTTAAAAGTAATTATGTTACATATTTTAAGAGCGATCTAAAAGTGCATAAGGAATTGATGTGCCCGACCTTGTGTTATGATATGAGCAAAATGCATTTAATTATACACAAAGTCAAGGAGACAGTCCTGCCAAGACAAACTGTTCTCACTCCCAACGCGTCAAACACCGACGCTGGGTCAGCGTCTCTCAGTGTCTGATGCCGCCCACAAGGTGTCCTTAAGCACCTTTATGAGACTGACCCGTCAACTTACTAGTCAACTTACTCCAATATAACCTCATCTGTGTCATTATTAGACACTCAGACAGAAGCAAGTAGCCCATGAGGGACGGAGGGGTTGTCGACGCCGGCTTGTTTTGTCAAGTCAGTCGTTTGACGCAGCTTATCGTTAGTCACGTAAATTGTTTATATCATAACTCACGTGACTTGTTGGTATTGTTAGTCACATGACTAGTATCGTTAGTCACATGACTAGTATCGTTAGTCATGTGAGTCGTTATTCAATATATATATATATAAGGCACTTGAATAACGACATGAAGGTCATCGTGATTTTCATGTAACCGTAATGAAACATTTATTAATATTATATTACACTACACAGGATATATAGATATATATATCTATATATCATGTGTAGTGTAATATAATATAAATAAATGTTTCATTACGGTTACATGAAAAGCACGATGACCTTCATGTGTTGAACTGTAACATATATCCATCAGGATGTACTGGACAATAATAATGATATAATAAGTTTTCTCCATGTGTGCCTGACAGCTATCGTGACTAATATGCGACACCCGCCACGACACCATAACGTCTTCCTGCTTCCATCTGTAGCAGTGATGCATCTGAACATTACACAGTACATGAAGATCTCCTGTTATTCTGTGTGGCAGCTAAAAAAAGGCCATTTTCATTGGATAATGAGGATTATGCTAAAAACTATTTTCTCCAGCATCTTCATTTTTGTCCTGTGTAATGTGTGGGTGTGTGTGTGTGTACACATGCATACATGCCTACTAATCAACTGTATAAAGGGAGCAAAATGCTGACAAAACTCGTATGCAAATCCAGTAAGGGATTTATGGGGTAAACCAAACATTTTAAGTGTTATAGTCTAACATGCAATTGGCAGATTTAAATATTTTGAAATCACAAAATGTAGTGATTATTTTCCACTGTAGACTCTTTTATCAAATGAATGCTTAATTTACTGTGTCTACAGGATAAATAAACATCAGTGGTAACGGATCATAAAAAAGGAATTGCAATGCTTTTATAATGAGTCATCTATCTATATTCTTTATTTGCTTTGTTTACTTGCTTACTTACTCAACATAATGACATTTCATCATCCACTTACTTTGTAGTCAGCAATAAATGATATGAGGTCTAATGTTTCTTTTTTAATAGCAAAGCTGTTATTAACGTCTTCATTTTTCACTGAAAATATTAATTAAAATACTAATAGGCCGGGGTCAAAATCAAATCTTAATATCTCGTTCAGAAGTGCTTGTCTGAACAAAAACTAAATGTCAGAAGAGTTTTCTAAGCTCACCCCTCAGAATGGTTTCAGCTCCATTAACAGTTACTGCTGACTCAAATTGGAAAACAGATCACTTATTAAATCCACTTCATATTCCAAGGGGAATATTTTTTTGTTGGAATTCAGTATTTGTCAACTTTCTGATTCTGAGCTCACTGAAGTTCAACATGATGAAGACGTTTTTTACAATGAGACTGATCCTGAGTCCAGGATGCTGGAACCAACCAGCACTCAGTTGTTGGCTAATCAAATCGGATGGATTAAAAACTCTTCAAGGCACAGATTGTATGATTTACTGAACCTAGCACTGACAGAAGCATGTTGGAGAACCTTAGGTAATGTAAATATATTCAAGCTTCTCTGTATATTTAGTCTATTCTGGTCTCCAGTGCAACACAGTGGACCTGCTCCCTATGTAGATATGAAGGGCTCATTCTAAGCTAATCAAAACACCATGATTCCTAGTTTAAGGTGATTATACACTGTCATGATATTAGCCTGTATTCCATTTCTGCTGAGAAATACCCCAAAATCCTCCACGCTGGCCTTCTAAATGATACGTACAAATAGATTGAGTGTTTTACACCACAGTCATCAAGTGTTTGTAATATTTCCTGTTTCCTCAGCTGTACAAACCATTTCATGTCTTCATGCAGAAGGGCTATGCACATTAACCTACATCTCTGTAAGCAGGTTATCTTTTAGCTGCAGCCGTTGGCAGGGAGGAAAACCTTAAGGGCCAGATTAAACTCCAAAATGGACAGGGCGGACATGCAGCTCTGTTTATCCTATATGAGGACATGTTCACACATGTATGCATCATACTGAGAGGAGCCTATCTGCTGCATGGATGCAGAAAAACATTATTTGGGTTTGGATTTTAAAGGCAACACTGCAACCAATTTTATCATCCAAGCAGCTGACAGAGTGAAAGACACAAACACATTGCCGTTCCACCACAACTACAAACTCAAGAACAACAAGCACTCAAGAAGTTTATTGTTTGGCTGGCAGTGGAGCAGGCCTGGGTAATTCCTCTTTATGAGGACTCAGACACACTTCTTTGACAGTTCCCACAGCCACATGCACAATTGATTGAGTTACGTTCCGTCAGAGGACTTGAAGCGTGAAAAGAGGCTTTGAGTTTCTAAAAGACACGGTGAGGTGTTAGCGGTTGCACGGCCCATGTAGACATCGGTATTGATTAAAATTTAAACATATCTGTTCTGTCAGACATGCATGAAAACCTGGCTGAAACATGCCAGGTGTAGACAAGGTGTTAAATTATTTGAAACCTCTACTGATTATGAGTAGAAACTGCAACAGCTTGGGAATGTAATTTCTCAAATAAACGTACTGTGAAGAGGGTGCATGTGCCTACGCTGAATGGAAAAGGAAAGAAAGCATCTGCTTTGCCATGTTCTTCTTTTTTTGTTGTTGTTGAAATTCCCTATTTCTTTCTCTTAACATATGAAATGTAATTGACACAATTACACTTACAAAAACATGCTTTGTTTCTGACGCGATAAAATATGATTTTAATGCATGGATATACCAATTATGTTTTAGTCTACAATACCAGGATGGCATACCGGTGTTGGAAAGCAAGCGTGCATAATTAATTCCAGGTTACATTGAATGGTTACACAAATTCACTTGAACAAATGTGTATGGTCTGATGGAAATTCTTTCTGTCATATAATCTGCTGCTGCTGATCCTCCAGTGGAATGAGAGAAAATGATGTGTACATACAGAAGGACACAAAGGCTCGCCTGTATTGGCCTCACTCTGCCAGGCTTCCCCTCATCAATCTTACTGCGGAAGGCTCACGGGGAGCCAGCTGGGCCCGTTTTGAGGCTGTGATGCCTGACAGCTCAAATTGAACAGCAGGCATGATGTCCACTCAGTGTCAGAATAAACAGCGTTATCAGTCTCAGTCGTACCTGTGCGATTGCAAGAGCCAGGCCTGCTATTAAACGTACAGTATACTCCAAGGTTGAATGGGTGTTTGATTGGGCAGAGGTCGGCGAGGCGACAGAGGCCGACAGGCGGGATAGGACGAGAGGGATGATGGCTTTTTGACTTCAGCTTAGCTACCTCGACAGATTTTCTTAGCATTGCTGGCGTTATGTTTTGGTTGTGTTGACAGTTTTTGTTCTTCCTTGTTATTGCATCCAAGATCAAGTGCGGTCAACAGTTCATCAGCAGGCTAATGCTTTGTACGGAAAGAAGCTTTCATAGTGGAGAGGTATGGATGATTTATGATACTTCACCGACAACATCATCTTCTGTAAAGTGTGTCTTAAACCTGCATGTCCTCTGCTGGCCATCAGGGTGCGACTCCTCTGGAGAAAATAATTGTGATTGTACAGAAGTCTAAGAGAAAATAACCCTACTTCTCACTGGATTTACTACCTCAGTAAACGTGAGGAACTGATGATTGATGGAGTTGTCTGATCTGAGACTTGTCAATGTGTCTCACAACTAACTCTTTCATAGTGTGTTTTCGATTCCTAGACATTAATTGTAACCTTTTGATCACCATAAACATGTTTTATCCAGTGTGTGGGGTGAACTTAGCTTCCTCTGGTTGCACAAAGATTCAAAATGGCAGTCCACAAACAAATGGATAACATCACAGGGAATGCATATATATATATATATATATATATATACAGACTTCTCATATAAAGTCTATATAATTAACATACCAAAGGAATACTGCTTAGCTATGGTTGTTTCAGGGTACATGACATGCAGGGATCCTGGCATATCATAGTAGCACCTTTTATGTGCAGCATTAGAAGTGAATCTTTTCCTTTTTTCTTTCCCCCAGCAAAGGGAAATCAGTATATAAATTAAAGCGACTGACTGTCTCCAGCCAGATGCTCAACAGACTGAGCCTCACACATGGTGAACTCGGCAACAGCCCCCTAATCCAAACTTTAACTGAGCCCAGAGGAGGAGCTGCTCCCGAAATCCCACATCATAGCTGAATAGACTTTTGCTGGGAAGAGAACAGCTGCTGCAGATTTTGTATTATTCCATTTAAAGACGGGTTAAGTTGATCCTTTTATCAAGCCATCATTGTACATGCAGGTGTAGAATTTGAGACTGCACGTTACATTTTCTATCTAATATGAGGCTAAGAATTTCAATCACACCCCAACAATCCAGAGCGAGAGAGAGAGAGAGAGAGAGGATGTTAGAGAGAATGTGAGGGGATGGTGGTGGTGGTTGTGGGGCTGTCAGGTGCACTATTTTCTCTGGCATTATTGCACAATGATATGCTGTTTTACAGGGCAGATGGGAATTTGACTGCAAGCAGAATCTAGGCCATGTGTAGGAATCATCTTCAATTTGCAGCCTCCCAGATTGCCCATTGGGAACAGGAAATAGTTGCTCCATCCCCCTATCATAGCCAAGCTTCTAATTAAAGTCAAACCGGTTGCAGGTTTGCAGACTCAGGTGGCTGAAATCCCCCCAAATGGGCTTGCAGGTGCGGTCAGTGTTTTGTACCTGCGGTTTAAAGGATTTCTGTGTGTGCACATGTTAGCGTCCGGCGTATAGGGAGGAAACCATTGTGTGCTGGGAGAGCTAGCCTGTGCCAAGGTGTATTCAAAAGTTGATTATGTTTTTTGGCTTCATATTGCTGACAATTGCAAAGTCGTTCTGCTTTGGAGAAAATTCTACTAGAAAGCCAATGTGTTCGCATTCACTGTGCAGAAAATCTGCCAGTTTGACTCCAATAGACAGACAGACTTTTTCAGTGTTGCTGGGAAGCATCGCATATAGACATGAAATGCAGACAGACGCTCAGAAAAACACATTATGTATGCATTCTCCATTGTGCATATCTTTTCACAACGTTTTTTTCCCCCCAGACAGCAGCACTGAACATGTTAGCCTTGGTTGATGGCCCTGGAGTTTCAAGTTGTCAGGATCAGACCTGCCAAACGTCCCAGTTTTATAAACAAGAATGCTGGAACAAAAGGAAAGATGGGACTTTTCGAGTCAAAGCAGTTCAATGTCTCTCAGTTTTCTGAAATCAGTGATAATGAAATCAAAACATTTTCTCCAAAACAAATTTGAAATCAACTCCAATTGTGTTGCGAAGGTCTATCTAATTCCCTTGTCTTCAAATAATGAAATGAAACAAAAGGAGATGTACGAAAACAAATGAGAAAAAAGAAAATGCACATGTGGGATGTGGGTTAAAAAAAACCTGAGGGCTTGTAAAAAGGGAACCACATTACATTGGCATTATCCATCCATCCATTGTCTACCGCTTATCCTGTATTCAGGGTCGCGGGGGGGCTGGAGCCAATCCCAGCTATCATTGGGCGAAGGCAGGGTACACCCTGGACAGGTCGCCAGTCTATCACAGGGCTGACATGTAGAGACAAACAACCATTCACACTCACATTCACACCTATGGGCAATTTAGAGTCAGCAATTAACCTATCCCCATCCTGCATGTCTTTGGACTGTGGGAGGAAGCCGGAGAACACCGAGAAAAAACACGCTTACACGGGGAGAACATGTAAACTCCACACAGAAGGAACCCGGGCTCGACCCGGGACCCTCTCGCTGTGAGGCGACAGTGCTACCCACTACACCACCGTGCAGCCCCTACATTGGCATTAAAGACAGCTATTTATGTTTACCATCAATTTACAAACAGACCTAAATATTTTAAGGAGAGAAGCTGGTCCAAGTGTTGGAACCTGGCCTAGGCTCTGTGGAGGTGACCTCACAGGCCTGCTGCGTCACAATTCAGATACTTTCTTTAGGATTGGGCGACTTGAGTATTTCCTGAGAAGCATGTTGTGAATTTTGGCAATGGTAACATCTATCCTTTCCTATTCAATACATTTTGACTTTTGGACTGAGATCATAACAGAGACATGAGACAGTGCCATGTAGCTTGCTGTGTGTGTGTGTTTGTGTGTGTGCGTGTGTGTGTGTGTGTGTGTGTGTGTGTGTGTGTGTGTGTGTGTCTGTTTGAGAGAGATTTGAAATTGAGACAAAGCACTAGTTACAAAGAAACTGAATGGGGTTGAGTAGTGACAAAAGTATTAATTTATATTCATATCAAATATGTTTAATAACTGATGGATATTACATGCATTGTATTAGTCTAGTGAAGCATTATGTAATAATGAGCTGTGACTGTTGAAGTTGTAGTTGATTCATAAGGCCAACTGTCAGTCATCAGTGTTTCACATTCTACCTTAATGTCATCTCGTTTACTCACCATTTGCCCTTTAGACCTGCACGCCATTGTTATCCAATACATCCTTTTATATGAAAGAGTCCATCAGTGATCACAATGAGGATAAGGTCTAGTTCCTGAACCGATAGACCTGTGAGAGGACAGCTCTAATCTTCAGACACTGAATGGTTCGAATGTGGACCTAGGCGCATTACATGACTTTGCATGTTGTCTTTCCTTAAAGTAACAGAATATGAATCTCTAATTATCCATCACATATTTTTTTGAAGAAAAATGTTGGTCATCTACACAAGCTACAACACAAACACATAAATTAGTGAATTTAACATGAACTGTTGGATTGTATGGCTTTTAAAACGAATGACGACACTCAAACATGGACACACTCCGCATTTAGTTATATCATACGTTCTTAACATTCATATATTATAGTACGTATAGCTGTATTGAGCTGGCTCTCTCTGACTTAACAGTTTTAATCATTCTCTGACAGCAGCACAGAACATATTTAAAAAAAAAACCTTGACAATACCGTTGAAGAATCGTGTCTCACCATCACCCTGGGAAGACTTTGTTAATGATTATAACCATGAAATGAAAACAGTGCTTGATGCAGTAGACCCAATTATACCAAGAAAACTACTACAGAAAAGTTGCCCCTTGGAAAAGTAAATAATTAATGGAATTAAAAATAAAACACTGCAAAATTGCTGAATGCATAGGGCAAAACTACAACGCCATATTAGGGCCACTGTAGGAAGAAAAAAATGAGCCGAGAGAGCAAAGTTCAGAGGAAAAAAATGCCAAATGTGCGAGTTTATAAAGTTGCAGATTTTCTACTTTATTATGATGCTAACAACCGGCATTTATGCTAGATTACTTCCCATGATTGTAGGCCTATGCATTTATTTTTCAAATTGATACATCACAATGTGTGACAACACCTCGTTAAGGTCCTGAGGGTGATGCTTGTTGATGGTTATTGTTTTCTTTTATGGGGTGTTTATTAATCAGGTGATTGGGCTAAGATGCTAGCAGTAGCTTTCACTTGTTTTCATAGCAATGGCAAACATCCAGTCAAGCAACTTGTTTATTTCCTCCATGACACGTGAAAGCTACTGCTAGCATCTTAGCCTAACCGCCTGATAAATAAAGACCCATAAGATGACTATTTGGCCTATATAAATAAAACCAAAAATAACACAGCCATCACCCTAAGGACCTTAATGAGGCGTAATTATATTAATTAGAAAAATAAATGCACATTCATGGGAAGTTAACTAGCATAAAGGCCACGTGTTAGCATTGTAATAAAGTAGCAAATCTGCAACTTCATAAAGTAGCAAATTCGCTACTTTATAAACTCGCAAATACGTGACTTTTTTTGTCTAATATCTTGAATATTGCCCACTTTCGGCTCCGTCCCCCCCCCCTCCTACAGTTGCCCCAATACACCGTTGTACAAAACAACTAGTTATCCCTCAAAATATGTTCATACTCTGAGGAAAACAGAACTGAAGCTATCCAAACGTATTTCTTTTAGAGACACCGATTTTCCAGTCAGCTTGGTAGCCTTTTAAACCCAAACACTAAATTGGATCAATCAGGTATCCAAACACGTCACAGCTTAGATGGTGGATCACTACATTTTGAGGAAAACTCTGGAATTGATTGTAATTAGTTTACCTCATATCTTGGTGGAAGAAACTAATTTGTATCTGCAGATGACTGCTCCTCCAACACACTGAGATTACCTGCGGGGTACCCCCAAAGAATCATTTTAGAACCCCTGGGCAATGCCATCAGGACGCACAGCATTTCTCCCCAGCTGCACTGATATAAAGTCTTGAATGACACAAATCTGATAATAACTCAATCAGGACAAAACAGGTGTACTAATTATTGGTTTAAAGAATCAGAGAGAGAAACTATATGCCAAAATCATCACATGTAAACTCAACCTGAGCCAACCAGCAAGAACAACAATATTCCAAATGAAGGCAATTTCTTTCTCTGAACAACAGATACACTCATGCATGCTTTTATAGCTGGCAGGGTTGACTATAGCAGGACTCTCCTTTCTGTTCTACCAAATAATACAATAAGACAGCTGCAACTAAATAAAAAATCTGCTGAGTTTTAAGACGAAAAGATCACAGTATGCCTATTTTAAAATTGGTACACTAATTACCTGTTAGTTTTTGTATTGATTACAAAGTGCGTTTATTATTTTATAATTTACTACATGGCCTAACACCCAACACCATCTCAGAAATCATTTTAGTTAAGTAACCATCAAGGCATAAAACCTACTCTGGTTCTTCTCATTCAACTGTTCCACAAAGAAGGACACACACATTTAGCGATGCTCCTTTTTTAATATTATACTGAAAGCTGTGGGCAAAACCTCCCAGCTGACCTGAGAGAAGCTGAAAATATTAATATTTTTAAATAGGATTAGGAAGTAAATTTATTCAGTTTTAAATGTTTTAAATTTTAATTGCTTAGTATTTAGCCAGAATTGGATACAGTATGTTTTTTATGCTATTTGTTTTAGTACATATTATACATATTCAATTTCTTATTTTAATTTACTTTATTTTACTTACTTATTTTGATTTCATTAATTAGCAATTTAACGTTTAACCACAATCAATGTATTATTTTTGTTACTTTGTGTGCATTCTCTTCATGTTTGTCTTGTCAGCCATCCACTGACAAGCATTTATGTTCTACACCTTCATTAGAGGGAATATTTAGTCAGTCATTTATCTATTTATGAGAATGTCACAATCTGAACAAAAACAAAATAGCCAATATGCATGCCACTTTGAATACAATAATTTTTCCTCAACAATATAAATTGATAATAAAATAGATGAAAGAAATAAAAAAAAGAAAACTGCTCCAAATGTTGTGAAATCACTGATTTGAATGTCTGAATAGATACAGTGATTCAAACATCACAACCCACGGTCGTCTAATGTAATTGAATTTCAAGAAAATAAGCCTTTGAATAAAACATATGAATTTAATATATATATATATTGAAATTAACTAGTATGTTTAAGAAATTATTTACAATTGCATGCCAAATATTTTTATTTTTTTATTTTGCAGATTGACAGATTTTCACTTCTACTCATGTCCTTAAATCAGTTTAGAAATCATGCAAATAGAGGAAAAATGTGGTTCCTTCTTTTCTTTAAAGTAATCCAGCTGATTGTTATCAGTAAAGTGTGAACAGGAACTGTTGCTCCGGGGTAAATGGCAGTAGAAAAAAAAGTTTCAAATGGTACCGGCTCTGTTAATGAGTCAGGTCTTTGTATACGCCACATCTCACTTTATCAGCAGCGAGCAACTGACATGTCACAACATTACAGACCGACTGCAACTCTCTGAACGCTTTGCAAGTGGAGCCCCATGTCTCTTTGTGTCTGACAAGCGGATCCAGATCAACATGCAGCACTCAGTTCCCGCTACAGATGGAACTGCTTTTGGGTTTTCTCCGAATCAACGTTTTCCTGCTGAAAGCTTAATGTTAAATTCAATGTTAAATCTACAATTGTCTTTTTTGGAGGAGCCAACTGTTGTGATTTGAATTACCCTCTGGTTGTGTAGCTCTGTCTTTGTTGCTGCTTGGAGATTAGTTTAAAACAGATTTTTAAGCAACTTCTGTCATTAGAGCGTCTGGCTTTCTCAGTGGAGGACTAGCTTTCTGCAATTTAGGCACATTTTCATGTTGAGTTTCATAAAACATTTTTTTTTACTTCTTAACACTAGAATTTCTTTGGGCAGAATAGGATAGAATACTGGGATTTTGGTGGGGGACTGGGTGTACGTTTCCTGTTGCAACCTCAATGTGGTGCAAACTGGAGACGTTCGTATTTTCCTTTAACTTTGAATGAACACAAGAATGCTTTTGATGCTATAGGTCTGCTCTCTACTACGGTGGCAACTACATAATGCATGTGCATGTGTGTTTGAGCTCCATAGTGTCCAACAGCATCTTTAATCGACCTCTGACCTCACATTGTTGGGGAGTGAGGGGATCTCTAGGAAGCTCTGTGATTTGCATTTGTTTAATCATGTCCTCTCTGATTCTACCCTTGAAGCCAACGTCACATGTCCTAAGAAAGCACACATATATTAAGGGTATTTTTTTCCTTTTTCATTAGTGTCCCGTGTTCAGGCATATAATTGTGCTGCAGCTCCTAATAGCGAAATGCAAGCAATGTGGGTTAAAGTGAAGAAGGGAAAGCTTTATTGATTGCTCTCCGTGATGCTGAGTGGATTCACAACGCCTATACACAGCTGGACGGCCTGGTTTGCACAGAGCTGTCCTTGATCAAGGAAGGGTTTGATAGCTACTCAGCGAGCGTTCGGAGGGGGTGGGATCAACTTGTTTACGATAAAAGCCTATATGTGTGGAAAGGAGGCGAGATAACGCTCAGGAGGCTGCTTTGACAGCGAGCTGGCTCAATGCGGGGGTTGGCAGCTGTCTTCTTATTTGTTTCACACTGCAAAATGGAGCATTGTCAACTTTCTGCCTTCCTCCTCATGATGACACAACACTGGATATGAGGTGGCAGTCTATGAGCTGCCCAATGTTTGAAAAAGATTTAAAGTGAATGAAACATATGGTTAGCTTGATTATTCAGTAAACGATGCACACAAAAAATGAACAAGATGGAAAAAAAAGTGGTTTCAGAATGGTGCGACTGTCACCATCAGAACATTCATTTTCACCTCAAAAAATAAAATAAATAATGATAGATAGATAGATAGATAGATAGATAGATAGATAGATAGATAGATAGATTATAATCATTGCAACTGGTCAAAAATGTGTAGGCTACATACTGTATATCTATCACCAGTGAAGCATAGAAGTGCTAACACCAGGATGATGTGTCAACATTCTTACTAGACTCAGAAGTGTATGTTTTTAGCAATGTATATATCTCCTTCCAACCTCGCCAGGTAACGAGTACCACCATTACACAACGGTTAACCAGGACTAGCTCCAAAAACACTAAACCAGTCTGAATATGAAGGCATTCTGAAATGATTGCATGAGAATCTACGGAGCAGAGCCGGATAGTAATCAGTCCCTGATACCAATCTTTGATTGGCTGGTTGGCATTAAAGTAACAGGACTAGGCAAAGTGTCAATTGACACCAGGGTTGACATGCCTCCACTGCTGTCATCGTCTCAACTAATATCACATCAACACATTTCAGTTCAGTATTATGAGAGGAAAGTCATTTACTGGGACCCCCATGGCCCACCAGACCATTAGAGTAAGTTTTGACATGCTTGTGAACAACACATGCCAACTGGAGTTAGTTCAGCCTCGGTTATGTGAACACAGCCGCTGCCGTCTCTAACTACAACTGTAAACAACAAATGTGGTGAAGCTTCAGATGCCGAGGCTTGGAAACATCACAAATCTAAAAGCTTGTAACCGACGTGTCCGTCTGAAGTCTTCTGTCAGGGTGTGATGTTTTGCCAGAAACTACAAATCTGTGTGCACGGCCAATTATATCTACTCATTTTCAGCTCATCTTATTTCTGCAAAGCGCATGCTCCTTCACATCATTCGCCGGCTCGTCATGTCAGTCCGTGTGTGCGCGGGAGCAACGAGAAGCCTAATGGGTCACGCTGCACGTTTCCTGGCAATTAGCCCGTCGTTCCTAGATTCATTTGTCTGTGGAACGGAGGTCGTGTTGTGGGGCGTCGGGACGACCGGGCCGGGCCTGATTGAACTCTTTGGCAGCCACTGATATTCTTTTGATGGTTATTTGCTGTCTGCCTCGGAGGCCCTGGTGTGTCGCCCATGTGTCAGCATGCGTACGTCTGAAAAATCTTGTTACTTCTCTTGTTACACCAAAACAGACACGTCACCGCTTGTACCGATGTACAGTAGAGAAAAAACAAAGCATCATCCCATATAGCAAAAAGTCATCAGTCTACCACCCAAAATCTCGAGCTAAATATGGATACGCCTAAGATTCAATAGACACTGTATTTACTTATTTTAAATGGAAGTGACGCTGTCTGATCATTTGCAATTTTTAAAATAGAATGAAAAGATGAACTTGATACCAATCATGAAATATCACCTTTGGGGATTAAAAAATAAATGCTTACTTTAATATTTTTTAAAGCTTTGAAGTATTAGATCTACCATTATCTCTGGTGAAATCATTTTGAAACCTTTTCAGCATCCTTTTAATTTCTGCTTTAAAGAGAAGTGACATGTCAGATTGAGGGGCACCTTTTTTTTATTTTATCTGTGGTTTCACACGGAGAGCTGTGGAATTAATGAAGTGGTAAGATCCTGATTGGCGGCAGAACGCTGTTTCTTCATAAAACAAGCATCTGGTGAAAAGCTGGACTTGAAACACAAACAATTAGATGAATCAGACAAGAAAAGCTGAGCGGAGCCTGCCAGTGTCTAATCCCTCCCCAGACCTGCCAACTCTACTCCTGTTCATTTCAAATGAATTACTCATACCCGTTGCATATGGTGATAGAGGCTTTTTTCATTATCACCTCTGAAGGTGCAGTGGCCACTGTTTAGGTGAGACATTTCAGTGTATCAGCCCTCGCCTGATTAACGCCCGCAGCCACTGCAGTATGCAGATAGCGGCGCCTGGGCTGCAGACAGAAATAGCCGCATGCTAGATCTTGTATACAGTCCAAGATACAAGCAGATGAGCAGAGCGTCTTCCACATGATGGATCGCAGCTGCCCTGTATTGGATCTACCTGCAGAAAATATCCTGCCTGCCATCACTTCTTCTGTTTGTGGAAATGAAATCTGTGGCACAAGTCTGGGCCCTGGGCTCCAGACGCCCCAGGGCTGGGATTTGCTGCAAGTTATCAGACGCTGTCCGTTGTAATACAGATTGATGACGGATAAGAAAAACCTGATTGTGCGAGATGACGGACAGCTGTATCACTGATAAATCTGGCTATCTCCGAGCCAGCCGAATTGACAATTGCGAGCGCCGAGCGACTTCCATTTCAGACTCTGGTAGTTTTCCGCCTCCTTCACGCATGTTAGTGAGATGTCAAATGAGAGCTGAAACTCCCAGCGCTCCACCATGCAAGCAGGGATATATGTGAAATGATGTGGAAATTCCTAGACCCGAACACAAAATTCATATAAGTCTGAACAAGACCATAGTCTGCTGCATTTTATGAATATGTCTGCAAAACAACCGCATTAGTTCTAAAGCGCGATTTGGGAAAGACACTTGATATTAGATCAAAAGGTGAAATGTGCACAGTTCTATTATCTACAAAATAATTATTAGTAGAGTATTTGTTTTTATTATTATTATTATTATTATTATTATTATTATTATTATTATTATTATTATTATTATGTGAGCACAAGCATAATTATCTGTGTTTGTGTGTGTGTGTGTGTGTGTGTGTGTGTGTGTGTATCAGCAATGTCTTGAGACTTATTCCTATTTATTTAAGCAGGGTATACTATTGCACTTGGGCTATTATGCTTTAGTGAGCCTGTAATACTCCAATAATCCTCCAACTGTGACACTAAGGTTATGGTGTTGTTTCTGTAAGTGTGAATACTTAAAGTGATGTTCTGTGTTATTTGTGGTATTGATGCCTGCAGCCGGATAAAGACACACATTCTGGGATGTCCTCACCCCCAACCTTAAAACCAATAATAATGTCCAAATTCAGAAAAATAAATAATGTTCCCTGTAATGTTCACAAATAAAAAAAAAGTCCAACATGTCGCCAATTATTTCACAATGACGTGGACATTGTATGGATAGATTACAGCGCCCTCGTTCTCTCCCCATCTCCTCTCTGCCACGCCACCTATCAGCTCATCACATTATTTTAATGTTCATATGCCTTATCGGGCCTGCTGCAAATGCAAGTGCTGCTTCATATGATTATGAATCACACAGAGAACCTGATATGGAGAGGGCTGAACATACATAAGAACTAAACTTACTGTGAAAATGTTAAAGTTCTGCAACAAAAACCGACATGGCAATCTGTCAATCACAAGGTAGCCCCGCCCCTAAAGCATCCCCTGCTTTCTGGTCTGTTTGACTCTAAATAGACCATAATGCACTAAATGAACATCATGCTGGATTGAAGAAGACTTGAAACTAGAGATTGCGGCAATAAACTCATGTTTACTGAGATAATAAATCAAGTGAGAAGTAGGCTCATTTTCACATAGACTTCAATGTAATCAGACTTCTTTTTGCAGTCGCCCCCTAATTGCCATTTGAAGTAATGTCAATTTTAGGCATTTTGTATTGGCTTCTTTTCTTTAGAACTGGATGTTGCTGCCTGGTTGATGGCTGTATTTTCATGGTCCTTTTATTCAAAGCACTACTTCCTGTTCGCCCATTCACACGTACTCTCACACACTGATGGCAGTGATCTATCCAACCACGAGCAGACATCTGGGGTTCAGTGTCTTGTTGAAGGACACTGTGGGTCAGGAGGCGGATCAAACCATCAACCCTGTAATTAGTAAACAACCTGCTCCGCTTCCTGAATAATCATGATTATGATTTTGCCATAATAGAGAAGCTCTACATCAAACTAGTGTAAGCATCGGTTACGGCCTTTGTGGTGGCAAAAGACAAAACCACGTTGAAAAGCAAAAAATATTTATTTTTCCCTAACAAAAAGAACTAAACCTGGACCAAAACAAAAAAGGGTCAGAAGGGCTGGTGACAATAAAGAGACTCTGACTCTGCCTAAGTGTAGAACTAAACTTGAAACAAAACCACAAAAACAGTAGGCTAATACCAAACTACATAAAGAAAATTAAGTAAAGAAACCAACAAAACGCCAGGCTGCTGCCACCAGTCTGAGAGGGAAGAGAGAAGAAAGAGTGTGTGAGTCTTTGCAAGCTGAGGCCCCATCATCCAACATGGTGCAGCTTGGGCCAGGAGCCTTCAATCAGCCAATCAGGGTACAGGAACAGCCAGGCAGCATGAGGTACGAATGGATCAGAGAGACAGGTTAGTACAAGATTAACACCAGCAGAGGGAACGTATAACAGCATCACCAACGAGCATCCTCAATGATGTCCACCTGACATTGATGGAAACTGCATTGGTTTCAGAATAAACAGCAGTAGGACTTGTACTTTTTGGTTGGATAAATTCCTTATTTTGGTCTCTGCTGTTGATCAAAATGTTCTGATGTAAATTACATGTTGAAACATGTGAACTAATGGACTATCACAATAACAATGGTGTTGATTTAGACAGATCGTTTTGGAGGTTTACACAATGGACAGATATTTGACGGGGACTAACAGAAAGACAGATGATGCAAACAAGACAACGTCCTCAACTGACGGGAATCCACAGAAAATGTGACTTTAACAGACAGTTCAAAGCTTCATTTATATTGTTGACAAACAACATATTGGTATCAATAACAGAAACATTACCTTCCACCTTCTCTTCCCCTCATTCTCTCAAACACATACAACAAGCGCTCACTCTCTCATTGCCTTACTTTATTTATACATACATTATGTCATATATTCATTTAAAAACATAATTATTTCCAAAATTCCCAACATTTTATAGAATGAAATATTCTGCTTCAATGCATATATGTTACTAATTCACCTTTCAAAGCATTTCCACTGCCGTCAGAAGCTGTTTACTCACCTGCATGTGCGTGCAGCCTATTAACGCAGTGGTGCAGCAGCAATCTAACAGCAGCATAAATCATATTCATATGACCACAATGACACAAAATCATACTTTTCCCATCCGTTTTTTACCACGATAAAATAAAATATGACAGACATTCAAAGCTTAATTTGGTCACTTCAATCTAAGGTTCAAAAGATAAAAGACATGACATTCAGTACAGCTGTGATCAAATCTGTCTCACTGCTGGCTTTAGAGTGAATCTGGTGGGAGACGAGGAAAAAACAGTGTTTTATGTCTGAAATGGTGGTCTGAAGAGGTTTCCTCTTTGAAAATCTGAATTCTATAAAGCAGGGACAAAAAAGCTTCAGGTAGCAAATGCTGAGAATAGTGTGTGTGTGTGTGTGTGTGTGTGTGTGTGTTGATGCCAGAGCAGAAACTCATTGTGTTTAGTCAACATGAGACCCAGCAGGCCATTGTGAAAGACACTAACTGGTACGTATACAGCATGAGTCCTTTGTTTTAATCTGAATCTGAATCAGCTTAAATAAAGTACAAGGCCAGTTGGGCCTAAACATATATAGATTTTTAATAACTGTTTGGGAAGCATATATTATATTACCAGACAGATGTTCTTTGTGACATATAAGAAATGGGCGTGGTTATGCCATGGCTTTTAAATATTGTTGGCATATTCCAGAATTTGTGAAAACTGCTTGAAACCTGGAAAATAAGTAGCGTAACAGGGGGAGTTGGATAGGGTTTAGAAGTGGATGCTCTAGGGAACAGAATTGAGTGTTGCTTCATGAAGTAGCCCACGGCTCGCTCTGCTCTCTAATGCACAGTTAAACTCTGCTGGATCCGCTGTGTTTCATTGACATTGAAAAGAGGGTCCGGACCTGAAGACTTTTGGGTTTTTTTCCACGACACTGAAAACTGCTGACAGTATAAGAATTGACAAATTGAGAGGATATAACCGGGGACATGACACCCCAGTCACATCAATATGAATGTTTTTTTTTTATGAAGTGGAAGTTGTGTGTCCAAAATTCCTGAAAGAAATGTGAAAGATATTTTTTCCCTGATTTTGATGTTGAAGGAGGGAAATGAGAGAAATAGTTTGAGAGGGGCCAGTTGGGATTCGGGTTAGGGTCAGGGGCGGGTTCAGGCATTCAGTGGTGATGTTAAGGAGCAAGGCAATGCATTATAACGAGTGTCCTCTCAAATAGTAAAAAGGTGTTGTGCTTGTAATTTTTCTTCTTTTGTCCACAAGTCGTGCTGTTGTGTTGTAAGTATGAAGCCGTGAATGAAGCCTGTACAATTGGAGCATTGGAGTTGTTTTCTCTCATTTCAGTGCACATACATGCACAGGTTTGTGTTTAGCTTGGTGATGGAACACCTTGTTGTTAGCCCAAGTATGTAGGCTGTATCTATGTCCATTCAAGCAAATCCAAACTCTTGGGCTGAAAGCGGTCATGAATAATAACCAGCTTGCACTCATGTGTGAATCACTAAATTGCTGCCAACAGCCCAGTCAACATGGCTGAAGGTGTTAATTGTATTTACCATGAAGTCAAGTATAAATCCTGGCTGCAATCATCCCAATGTCATTATCACATAACAGCAGAATATTTACCGCTCTCATGGAAACAATTCATATCATCAGACTGGCATTGTTCATGGGGTTCTTTATACGTGGCTTTTATGCCAGCTACACTGGTTTATATACAGCTTGCCAGTAAATCCTCCTCACTAGGGCCACTGTATGAAAAAAAAAATATATATATATATCCGAAAGAGGTGGGCAATATTCTGAGAAAAAAAAGCTGCAAATTTGCTACATTAAAACTAGCAAATGTGCTACTTTATAAAGTAGCACATTTACATTACATTTACATATTTAGGGCATTTAGCAGACGCTTTTGTCCAAAGCCACTTCCAATAAGTACAGTTGTGAAAAGAAAGAAACCACAACATATCATTGCCGATAAAGTTTAGTATTTGTTTCACCTCTAAATAATCATTTCAACCACCCCAAAGTCAGTGTAACCTACTTTTTACATTTGCAGTCAAGCAATGTGCTTACTTCCTCTATGACCGCTATAATAAAGGAGCAAATATGTTTTTTTATATAATAAAGAATCTTGCCCCCCTCTCTCGCCTCCGTTTTCTTTACATAAAGCTGATATAAAGAGGTTAGTTGGATCGGATGTTTGCCATTGCTATGACAACAAGTGCAAGCTACTGCTAGCATTTACCCCAACTGCCCGATCAATAAACACCCATAAGATGACAGTTTGGCCCATATAATATCAACCAGCAATAACCATCAACAGCAATCATCCTAAGGACCTTAACAAGGTGTTTTATTACAGTTTTAAACCATAAACATAAATCAAAACACTCGTTGTGCCTGTTTATAACTGGGTGGCCTCAAGTAGTACTGCTTGCAGCATTTGCGAGAAACAAGTTCACACTTGTTGCTGTACTTCCTAAAGTCCTCAGTACACTGGTGTGAAGTCAATCGGATGAATAGTGGTTGAGAAAATCAAAGATCAGGCTTTTATAGGCAAGTACTGTACTTAAGTAGAATTTTCAGGTATCTATACTTTTCTCGAGTATTTATTTTTCTGACAACTTTTTACCAGAGCGGAACCATTGCTTGTACCCAATGATGAGGTTCCCGAGAAACACTCTGTGGTTCTGAAGTGAAGAAGAGCTTGACTGTAACGTTAGCATATCCATCATCAAAAAATTAAATGTAGTACTCAATTCTTGTTTGTATGTATTGTCACTTTAGTATTTTGCACTTTGTAGTTTAGCACTTATCCTGACCGTACTGATAGCGATATACTGTTACACTTTCTTCCAACAAATGCAAGCGTCTGCTCAATGATCTAAATGTAAATGTAAATCATCCAGCAGCCAAAGTGAACTGCAGTCATTGAGCAGCGGTGTGCCCACTGCTGTCAACCTGCAAACCCCTCCCCCACGACTGCACAGGGCACTCACTTATTTATAAAAAAATGAATAATAGTGAATATGTCACGTGTCCAATGTGCACTACGTTTGTGACAGTGCTTCCCTCCGTCTCCAGCAATGCACCCACCAAATTATGAACTAGATCGGATGAACTATTGCCATCCGATGTGACAGGACATTCCCACAGACAGACAGGGATCACATGCTTTGATAGTATATACAACAGCATCATCATACAAGTTTGATGGAGTCAGTGTTGAGGTGTCTGTGAGAGTTAAGGATTTACACCAGGGACAACTTGGAAAGATATTGTTCCGTTTCTCTGCTGGGACAGAAAGGGTCATAAGGCTTTTCAGCCATAACGTCCATCATTTCTTTATCATCATTTCTTACTGCTCTCAGTTTTCAGAGCAATATTTTCTCCTGTTTGGCTGAGCTGCGATGATGATTGACGATGCCGTCGGACCTCTCTTGCCCCTTTTTTTCCTGTGAGACTTGAGGTCGAGTTAAACCTCGCTAAGGAGGCCACCAGGGCAAATCAGATAGCAGCTTCATGTATGTGGCAGATTATATTCTGCGACAGCACCCCGCGGTGTGCGCTTGTATCTCTGCTCTCCCATGTCATCTTGTCCGACCCCCTGAGGAATGTGTTTTTCCTATCATATCGTTCATAATGCACCAAGGCCAAACTATCAGCAGGTTGTTTTTCAATTCAAAACTTTGGGCCTGAAGCAGCTCAATGTTTTTAAGTTTGCCTCAAGTGCTACCAAACGCTCTTTATTTATTGATGCTTTACATCTAAATCAACAGGCTTGCTGCTGGATTGAAAGGGAATACTTTATGGACGTTTGATGGCTCAGTGGAGTCATCATCCACATTTCTCACTGAAGTCTATTGCTGTAAGGTGTAACACAAGACTGCAGCATTTACATGGATGAAGATACTTAATGCAGCAGGTCCTTAATTCTCTTTAATCTGAAATGCATGTCTATGAATATCACATTTTTCCCCCCGCAGACTGGACAAGACAGGCGTAAAGTGTTATTGCCTGGATGGATGCCTCTAGAGAATTGATGCTGCTGAATTATTAACAGTGTTCCATCACCAAACCGACAAACCAGATAATAACCTAAAATAATACTTAAACTAAATGCATCATAGACGAAGAGTGGCTGTACAAGTGATCAGCCAAAATGGAAACAAAGTCTCTTGTCTTCTCCGTGAAATTGGATCAAACGCACATTTGCTGCATTGGTTTTCAACCGGATCTCTCAGGATGAGAACAGTGAGAATCATGGCAGGATCAGCACCGCAGGCTGCCAGTAGAGACGGTGACAATGACCTCCAAAAATACGAAAGAGAAAATAGGAAAAATAATGTGCAGGCAGCTAGAGTATACAACACACAAATGCCAAAAACCGGTTGGTTGGCAGATAAGGACTGAAAAAATGGGATAAACATAGTTTTCAATGATTTTTTTGAGTGCATTATGCAAAGGTTTTCTTGGACTAAATCATGGATGGAGCTCCTCTGATGTCCGGCACTCTCAGTAGACCTCCGCTTTTCAAAATGCCATTGTCATCTGCATTTCAAACGGCTGCGCCGAGATGCTGAAAAGGACATGGTTTTTCTTTTTCCCCAGTAAACATCATCATCCACAAACTGACATAGTGCTCATATCTCCATGTGCTGTAGAATAAGGGGCCAGCTGTTTCACATTCCAACCCACCTGCGATTTCCCCCTGAGCTGTTTTGACTGGCAGGTATTTGTACACCCAGGCAAATCAAATATCTCGCCGAGGTCTTTTTCAAAATGGTAGATGTTCTATGATGTGGCAAATCATCCCATTGCACAAAGGAAGCATTATGATCATTTGTCGACACATGCACGTTCTCAGTGAAAGGTTCTTTCTTCTTCTCGTCATTGACAAGAGGAGTGAAAGGAAGATGCGGTGGTTTATCTCTATCCTGCACCCGCCCACACAAGTCAATCATCCACCTGGGTGCTGTCATACTCGAAGGGGCTCGAAGGCTCAGCTGAGTCTATTGTGTAAATGATAAAAAATAGTGTATTGTTAATACAGTACTGACACCTTTTCTAAATTGCTTGCTGCAAACAAACATCGGGGTAAAGTGAAATACATTATGAGACTTGACTTACGGCATTTAACAAAAGCAAATATGCAAAGCAGGCAGCTCCACAGTGTAAAAGCAAATCGGTAATATTTGGCACAAAGAGGCATTAAGAAAAATTATTCTGCAGACTTGCATATCTTGGAGTAACATTGGAAAAACAGGCTTCTTTTTCGGCTACACTTGAACAATATATCAACACTTTGCTTCTTTGCTTCAGCAAGTAGAATTAATTTTTCTACCTGTTGTGAGTAGTGACCACAGTGTTTAATGATGGCCCAAAGATACATCTGTAAACCACGCATTGTTGATGCTGTTATTTTCATAAACGTTGGAAGATCGTTCGGTTTATGCAGCTGCACGTCATACATTCAGGCAACATTCAACAGCTTGCATCGACACATTGTCAAAATGTGTTTTGTCTGTCATGGAATAGAACTGCCACTCAGCCGCTGATGTCACATTGCCACCTAGCTATGCTAGTCTCCTCAGTTTACACTTCTATAATCACAACATTAACATCAGAGCTGTACCCGCTCTTCCTGCACTAAGTCCATGACCCCGGGAAGCAGCTGGGTCCATGCAAGTCCACAGAGACGCAACACAACCAGAAAACACCCCGCTGCTGAAAAACGTCCTCAAGGAAACACTGCAGTGTGTTTAGAGTTTATGAAAATGAATTGTTACATCTTGGTTGCCTAAAATGTCTTATTCAGTATTTTTCGGTGTTCAGCTCCAACCTTGCATGATGGTCAAAAATCAAAATGCTGATGACTAGCTACACTTCTCATGTACAGTGTGCACTCAGGATACTGAGGTAGAAAAGATCATGTTTAGCCTTTGAACATATGTTGCATTTTGTACCACAACAGAATGATGCATCCACAAACACTTTAACATATAAAATGATACAATTATATTTTCATCATCTTTCACTCGGCCAATGACAGGTCAATGACATATGCCCAGAAGCCTCCATATAGTTGGTGCAGAGCACAGCTCTGGGGCCACAGTGCTCCTTTATGGCTCAGTGGTTGGAGCAAAACACCAACAGTCATATTGAGGGATTTTAAGGTGACCCCAAGCAAACACTCTTTTTTTATTCAATTTAGAGACTTTTTGATGGATTCTTTCAGACTAGTGGGAAGAAAACATCCAAAGTATGCATTTAGGTGTTCAGAATTCTCCTAAATTCACCAAAAGTTAGCATTTGATGAGCCTCATTTGCATAGGTTAACGAGTAATTTTAGGGAAACAAATGTCTTAATGTAAGTAACCAACTGGGGTAATGATATCTATGAGCTGAACTTTTGTACCCTGTTCACCTTGAGTGCCTCCCCTTAATCACTGGTGCCACCAAAGCTAACTATATTAGCTTTAATGCTTTAATGTAAGATGATCTAGCAGCTTTTAATAAAGTCCGCATTTGATTTTATGAACATGGTCATAACCGATGAGGTCCATGTGAGAATGTTCGCTGCTACGATTAACAGGACTGGAACAATTTGGTGAAATATTGCACTTTGACTTTATTGAAATTAATGTCACTGAAATTCAGTCTTCAAGGATATTTCATTAACATTCATAATTGGTAAAAAGCTGCGCGTGCCGATGACAGCTGAAGTTGGTAAAGATGATGTTTTTGAGCGATCCTTGTGGAACAACATGCAGGAGAAAGGTAGCTGACTTTGTATGAGATATAATCTCCTCTGGCATCTGTGGTGAAGAGAAGGACAGAACAGCTTGAATCAGCAGAAATCCAGGAGATAGCGGAACGGTCCCGGGCTATTTTTATGAAACTTGCCAGGAACTCTTCTCCGGGGGGGCTTGGCTATATTTGCTATAACAACAGCCTCTGATTTTTTTTTTTTTTCTCTTCAAAATGATATCCACGGAAATTGAACTCTTGATCTGGCAAGGTTTTTTGGTTTGGAGTCGCTTATCGGACACGCGGTCTGGCCAGATCCGGTACCCGTAAACTTTCCGCCAACTCACAGATGAGTTTTGTGAGCTGTCAATTCCTTTTGATCCGCTGCTTCTCCGGAACTTATCGGTCCCACAACACAAATAAAACATGCTTCCCACTCGCTGCTCTGTGCCAGCGCTCTGTACATCAGTGAACAAGCACACACAGCAACAACTCTCCCTTGCAGATATCATATTTGTAAATAGAGATGCATGATCAAATACTCTCGTGGACTGCTGCAGAAGGAAGTGTTTATCTGACAGTGGGGTTAATTGTAGGACAAGTCTTGAGCTGATTAACACTTCAAATTTACGACTGCAGCATCTGTGTTTACTACTGTGTATAAAGAGACACAATGCAGGTGGAGATCCCACTGCTGATTAAACCTGAGACTTTATGTCAAAATGGGAAAGTATATTAAGTTTGCAATACCAAGTGGGCCTTCCAATGCAGATTCCACATACTATTGCAACCGAGTCACCAGGATGAAGAGAATGTTGGCATCATATGTTTCTGCCCGCCATGTTGAATGTCGGTGTTTCTGAACGTTTCTGGAAGGAACGCACAAAGTGGTCAACATGGTACGAGTGTTTAGGTTTAGACGACAAAACTACTTTGTTCAAGTTAAAAAGCATCATGTGTTTGTCCTTTACATAACAAGGGTAACAACGTCAGTGTGTTTGTTTGTTTGTTTGACCCATCCAGCATCCCCGCCACTCACGCTTAAGAGGATTTTGCTTTTCGTTCTTGTTATTATTCCCCATAACATTCAATAACCTTCGCTGTTGTACAGCATCCCTTGCTCCGACCGAAAAGAGAAACATTCCACATTCAACATATTCACGGTTAAACACAAACTTACAGACTTAACATTTCTGAAGTGCAAGTAGGTGGACGGAAGATCAAAATAGACTTCCATCAGTCCTTTGAACAACAAATCCAAGGTCTTCATCAGTGATAAGGTTCATAACATTATGAAAACATAATTATTACATCTTATTGTCCACATACCCCATTGATGAGAAAAATAAATGGGACATTCATGGGATTTTAGCTAGCATAATGCTGGTTGTTAGCATCGTAATAAAGACTTTATAAAAACATATTAATTTGCTAGCTTTTTTTCTCAGAATATTGCCCACCTCTCTCAGTTCTGTTTTTTCCCCTAAAGTGGCCCTAATACGCCGTCGTACATTTATTATTTTTTGTTAATGAATGAAAGAATTAAATTGAAAACATTACATTACTAATATGGCAGTGTCTCATATATATAGGGGATTATTCCCAGTTAGGCAAACCCCTGAATGTGTGTTTGTGGTTCAAAGGTGTGTATTTTTCAACAAGTGACACAACAGTTTACGCTCACCTTGACCGGCCAGCTTCCCTGCAACACATGAGTACACTTAAAGGAAAGTGGCTGCTTAAAATTGCAGCAGTGCACTACTGTGTTGTGTTCCCGGGCCGGCCGGTAATGGAAAACAAAGCCTAACTTTGATCTCGCTACCCTGATGTAAGCTTTAGATTACTAACAGTGTTTTCCAGCCGTCATATCCACCATTATGCCTCTTGGTGTTCCAGATCACATACATGTGAAATTGCACATAACGAATGCGCTGTGTTCGCATCAGGAAAAAGTTGCAACATCCTGTCAGCGGTGTGGTGATGTCACTTTACACAAACACTTCTTGTTTCTCTGATGCATCAACACCTTAACACACCGGGGACATGGTCTTTTTTTTTTTTTTTGCAATTAATGTTCACGTCAATACCTTTTCAAACTTGTTGTTTCTGTCCTGAGTACTTTCAGACATGATTTGAAAATTAGG